>NC_037672.1:151056265-151365265 GCF_003255815.1 Theropithecus gelada
TTTCTTTTTCTTCTTTTTTCTTTTGGTTTCTCTTCTCGCTTCATTTCATTCATTTGATCCTCAATCGCTGATACTCTTTCTTCCAGTTGATCGAGTCAGTTACTGAAGCTTGTGCATTTGTCATGTATTTCTCGTGTCATGGTTTTCATCTCTTTCATTTCGTTTATGACCTTCTCTGCATTAATTACTCTAGCCATCAATTCTTCCACTTTTTTTTCAAGATTTTTAGTTTCTTTGGGCTGGGTACATAATTCCTCCTTTAGCTCTGAGAAGTTTGATGGACTGACACCTTCTTCTCTCATCTCGTCAAAGTCATTCTCCATCCAGCTTTGATCCATTGCTGGCGATGAGCTGCGCTCCTTTGCCAGGGGAGATGTGCTCTTATTTTTTGAATTTCCAGCTTTTCTGCCCTGCTTTTTCCCCATCTTTGTGGTTTTATCTGCCTCTGGTCTTTGATGATGGTGACCTACTGATGGGGATTTGGTGTAGGTGTCCTTCCTGTTTGATAGTTTTCCTTCTAACAGTCAGGACCCTCAGCTGTGGGTCTGCTGGAGATTGCTTGAGGTCCACTCCAGATCCTGTTTGCCTGGGTATCAGCAGCAGAGGCTGCAGAAGATAGAATATTGCGGAACAGTGAGTGTACCTGTCTGATTCTTGCTTTGGAAGCTTCCTCTCAGGGGGTGCTCCACCCTGTGAGGTGTGGGGTGTCAGACTGCCCCTAGTGGGGGATGTCTCCCAGTTAGGCTACTCAGGGGTCAGGGACCCACTTGACCAGGCAGTCTGTCCCTTCTGAGCTCTCAACCTCCATGTTGGGAGATCCACTGCTCTCTTCAAAGCTGTCAGACAGAGTCGTTTACATCTGCAGAGGTTTCTGCTGCGTTTGTTATTGTTTACTGTGCCCTGTCCCCAGAGGTGGAGTCTACAGAGACAGGCAGGTTTTCTTGAGCTGCTGTGAGCTCCACCCAGTTCGAACTTCCCAGTGGCTTTGTTTACCTACTTAAGCCTCAGCAATGGCGGGCGCCCCTCCCCCAGCCTCGCTGCTGCCTTGCCGGTAGATCACAGACTGCTGTGCTAGCAATGAGGGAGGCTCCGTGGGCGTGGAACCCTTCTGGCCAGGTGTGTGATATAATCTCCTGGTGTGCCCGTTAGCTTAAAGCGCAGTATTGGGGTGGGAGTTACCCGATTTTCCAGGTGTTGTGTGTCTCAGTTCCCCTGGCTAGGAAAAGGGATTCCCTTCCCCCTTGTGCTTCCCAGGTGAGGCGATGCCTCGCCCTGCTTCAGCTCTCGCTGGTCGGGCTCTAGCAGCTGACCAGCACCTATTGTCCAGCACTCCCTAGTGAGATTAACCCAGTACCTCAGTTGAAAATGCAGAAATCACCGGTCTTCTGTGTCGCTCGCGCTGGGAGTTGGAGACTGGAGCTGTTCCTATTCGGCCATCTTGCTCTGCCCCCTCTCGATTCTTCTTATTTCTTATATGAAAATTGGTTCTCCCTACTAAGCTACATTGGACAAGTCCAAATTACATAAATTTACCTTAGTTATACCACTATTTCTGAGGACATCATTATAATCATTGCTATGTTTTGCTATTTTAAACGATCCATAATAACTCCATTTTGTCATTTTCCTGTGTACATACATTCAGACTTAGGGTCTTAGTGTGCTTTCAGTTTGTACTCTTTGATGGTATTAGAATACTCTTTCTCTAAATCTAGCACTCAGTAAGCATTAGATAAATCTTTACTGACTAAATAGTTATCTCTTTAGCTACTTTCGAGCCTATTTCTATCTTTTCTATCCCTTCTTCTTACTATTTCTGTGAGGTTGGCAGAGCTGACTGCCTCCATTCTTAAGAATGAAGGATCCACAGCCCAGGGAGGTAGAAGACCATCCCCAGTCCTTCTAATAACTTATGCAATATCTTTCCTCTTTACACCGACCTTCTTTGCATTCATGATTCTCAACTGGGAGCAATTTTTTCCCTTCCTCCCTCTTAGGGGACATTGTCTGGAGACATTTTTTGTTGTCACAAGAGGGATCCTACTCGCATCAAGTAGGTAGAGGTCAGAGATGCTGCTAAACATCCTACAATATATAGGACAGTCCCACAAAAAGAATTGTCTGGCCCAAATATCAGTAGTATCGCTGTTGAGAAACCCTGTTTTGCATGTGTCTGCAAAGCCTTTGATGGTCCTCAAAGTCCATGACGCCTGAGGACCTAAGCTCCTGTGGCAGATTGGTGGACTGGCTGGTTGTGAATGCAAGAACCCAGTGGTAGGTCACTGAAGGTCCACCTTTTTTCTGGAGGTTGAAGTCACTTGACATATTAATGGATGGAGATTATTTAATTTTAAATATTTTTATCTTTAATTCCAAAAGGAACACATGCTCCCTGCATACAACTTATGTCAATGACCATCTTTGGCCAAAGACCACGAGAAACACACCTATTCTAAAAGTTAGATTTATTGATTTTGCTGTAGCAAGGGAGGCTGCTGAAAACCATAGCAGTAAGAGGGTGTTACAGGGGCTTGTTAGGATTAGCTTGTGTTGGGTATTTTGGGTAGGGTTTGAGGATGTGTGGATTGGGAGGAAGTGGAAGAAGGGGAATTCTGTGATTATATTGCAAGTTTTATCTTAGGAGGTAGAAGAACAGAGTAGGTTAACAAACACTATAGTCAGCAAGGAAGTTGAAGTCACTCATATTTGGCTCTTTGTGGTTTGTACAGTGCTTTTATTTTTGTCTGTGCTCAGACATGTTTATAGAGGGGTCCTGTGTTTGTTTTACTTCATGATGGTTACAGGTAAAGGTCACATGCTGTTGGTGCAGTGTCAAATTATGTTCATCAGGAGAACAGTATGATGCAGCTATTAGAGCCAGTCTAGCTTCCAGCTGATAGCTGTCAGGCTCTTCTTTTTCTTTCTCATTTGCAACACATGAAAAGGCACAGAAAAACAACAAACAAACAAATAAGCAGAAAATACCTTATAATCGCATCATTCTGAAATAAGAAAATTCAGATGTTTATTGTAGGTCTTTTCAGTATTTTCCCAGGCATGTAACTATCATCAAAATGATAGTATAATTTATCAGACAAGGTTTAGTAGCCTTCTTTATCACTTAGCAAGATATCAAAAACATTTTTCTCATGTCAGCAAATATTTTCCTACAACATGATTTTTTTTATTGGTTGCAAAATATTCCATGAGATTAATAGCGTATAACTTACTTAATCAATTCCATATTGTTAAACATATGCATTATTCAAATTTTTTACTATTATAAACGTGTTGAGATATATATCCTTGTACAACATGTGTTATTTTCCTCGGAATAAATTTCAAAAAGTATTATCACTAGGTCAAAGAATAGCCACATTTTTAAAGAACTTTTTTTTTTTTTTTTGAGATGGAGTCTCACTCTGTCGCCCAGGCTGGAGTGCAGTGGCCGGATCTCAGCTCACTGCAAGCTCCGCCTCCCGGGTTCACGCCATTCTCCTGCCTCAGCCTCCCGAGTAGCTGGGACTACAGGCGCTCGCCACTTCGCCCGGCTAGTATTTTTAGTAGAGATGGGGTTTCACCATGTTAGCCAGGATGGTCTCGATCTCCTGACCTCGTGATCCGCCCGTCTCAGCCTCCCAAAGTGCTGGGATTACAGGCTTGAGCCACCGCGCCCGGCCTTTGAAAGAACTTTTATGTTGAAATAATTATATTTTAGGATGACAGCCTCTGTCTGCTGGTCAGAAGAAAATTAAGAAGTTGAGTTAAGTGAGTATTATGGAGATCTTCTTTACCAAGTTTTGTTTTAGAATCATGAGTCCAGAAAAGGACAAATAATAATAAGTACAAATTTATATAACTGGAGAAAATCTCATTGTAGGCTTGATGAGGGATTTGGGGAGAAAGTTTACTTTCACCATGTGAAATGTATCAGAAATTTTTAGCCTCTTATGCAAAAATCAAACTACAAATAAGAAAAGGAAACCTGTTGATATCTTCCTCCCCCTACCCATGGAGCATCAAGTTAACTGCTTTTCTCTCTGACAATTAGAAGAGACGGTATCTCTGACTCAAAGCAGAGGAGAGTGGTGACTTGATTCCTTAAAAGTGAAGTTACATATTGGTGAGGTGAGTTCAGATGAAGAGAGGGAAACTTCGAGCAGGAGAGTGAAGCTTTGATTCTTCTTTTCCAGTTCCTACAAGTTTTATTTCCTTTTCCTGGCTAGTTACATTAGACAGCATCCTCAGGTATAAAACTGCATAGCAATGGAGATTAAGGGACATCTGATTCCTGATTTAATGAAACTGGATTAACAGTTTTACAACTAATGTGCTGTTTGATACAACTTTTTGATAGAAACTATTTTCCAGGTTAAATAAGTTTCTTTTATGCCTAGCTTACCAAGAATTTTAATCATAAGTGAGTAAATGTTGAAATTTATCAAAAAAATTGTGCATCAGTTAGACAAACATTTTTCCTTTAATCTGTTAATGTCATGTAAAAGACAGTAGATTTTCTGATATTCAACCATTCTTCTATCCTTATACTAAACCCAACTTGGTCAATATGAAAATGACTAAATTCAGCTGACTAATATTTTTGTATCTCTATTTGTAAGTAAATTTGGACTATAATTATATTGTCTTTTTTTATTTTGGGGTCAACTAGATTTCTAGAAGTATTGGGCAACTTTCTTTCATTGTCAGTTATCTGAAACAGTTTTTATAAAATAGAGATTATCTGTTCCTTGTAAATTTGTTATAACTTGCTTCTAAAACCATGTCCTCTTATATTCTTACCTCATTCTAAACCCCCACCAATAGAAGAATTGATAGTCAACATTTTAAATGGTTACTCATTTTACTTTGCACACTCTCTCTCCTGCTGCTTTGTGAAGAAGGTGCCTGCTTCCTCTTCCACCATGATTGTATGTTCCTTGAGGCCTCCCCAGCCATGCCTCTTTCCTTTATAAATTACCCAATCTCAGGAATTTCCTTATAGCAGTGTGAAAATGAGCTAATACAGCACCCAATACTTATTTCTTATGTTTCTGTGTCTTTGTCCATAAATCATAGGAGGCAGGTGAAATTACACACACGCACATGCACGCACACACACACACACAAACATATGTAGACTTTTGTGCCAGATAGACAAAGTTGAGATACTCAGTTTTGCTTAAAAGTTTAAAGATCATAGACAAATCATTTTAACTCTCAAAGTCTCAATATTTTGATTTCTAAAATTGGGATAATAACATCTGTTACTAAGTTGTTAGAATCTGTAGATACAAATTTGAAACAATAAGACCTTGCCTCTTCTTTCATGAAGCTTTCAATCACTGGGGAGGAGAGGTGTTGAATAAGTGGCTCAAAGTGCTCTGAGTATTATGGAGAGGTTTAGGGTGCTATAGGAGTTGATCAAGAGTAAGGAGTCTGAGAAGACTGGGGTTGTGGAGGAACTAACATTTTACCTGAGACCTAGAGCATGCATTATTCAGGGAAAGAAAGTTGGCAGTTAGAAGCATCAAGTGTGAATCCTCTGGGGCAGAAAGAAGTATGGTATGTTTGAAAAACTGAAAGAATCCCAGTGTATCTAGAGGGTAGAGCAAGGAGACAAGTGGGTGAGAGGAGGCCCTTAGGTCCCGAGGCCCTGCTCTTTTGTTTGTTTGTTAGGGGTGTGTGTCTTTATGTGTGTGTTTTAATCCTAAGCAAAATGGAAACCAGCAATGGATTATGCTCACACTTGTGGGTTCAATCATGGTGGATGAAGTAAAAAGGAGTCCTTGGGAGGTAATTGCAGTAGCCTGGGGAGAGATGGCAGTGGCTGAGACAAGAGCCGGTATGTAGAATGGAGAGGATAGAAAGCATTGAGAGAGATTGACAGGGCCAAATCACCTGGACTTGGTGTTGATTGGATGGGAGTCCACGGATACAATGTGAGTGAAATAACTCTTCCATGCATTCATTTCTGTCTGGTATTTCTGCTCCTTTTCCTTCATTCCCTCACATGATAAATTTAATAGATTAAACTCATTAAAAAGATTATTAAAAGTTGTCTCACAGAGAATGCTTTCCTTGTGGGTGACAAAAGACATACCTTTAATATGCTTTTATTTGTTCAGTTGGTTTCCTTAATATCCTGGGCTTAAAAGAAGTGATAATTCCTTTAATTAATGGCCATTCAGTGTCAAGCACTCCATGTTTGCTATATAGTAGCTTAGAGTCACCTGCCATCTTCCTCACCCAAAGGATTCAAGTAGGGAAAGTGTGTGATGTCTTTAGTGCAGTGACTGCATGTCCCTCTGCTTCTTCTATAGAATGTGCTAAAGGTCTTTGTTTTCCCCTTCTGTAGCCACCGTTTCCTGGATTGGAGAAGAGGTGGAGTTAAAGGATGAGAACAAATTGTAGTTCGATAGGTAGGAGGGACCATTCAGGTTGATGTCTTTCTCCCCTAGTCAAATTTTGTCCAGCAGTTGTCATCTAATAGTGTTGTCCTATGCAGCCCATGTTCCCAAGACAATGGTAAAGAATGGAGCCTGATCCTTTATAGATATGATATCCTGGCAGACACTTTAGAAGCATTACTGGGGTTTTTCTATAACTGCAGCAGTTCTCCTCTTTGAAGAACATCGAGGCCAATAGAAAATTTCTGCCTTTTCTAGGACCAGAGGTTTGGGAGACTGAAATATAGTTTTTTTCAAATACCAGAGTAAATATATAGCTATGTTTATACGGAAACTCTGGAGTTTTGTAATCTGTTTCCTAATGAGAACCCCAGATGGAACTTGTCAATGTTCTACGGGCAACTGGACCTTATTTTTGGGATGTGCTTTCAGTTGGCACTCAGAACCCCATCCAAGATATCAAGTTCAAAACGTCTAATGCTATGCTCTCATCAAAAACCAAGATGAAGGAAATTGCATACAGAATAGTTATCTGAAGCAGAAATTCTCAAGTGGAAAGGGGCAGGTCTATCCCTTGAAGAGTGGTCTTTCAGAATATCTGGTAGCACCTTTCTATCACTCTTGCCCCATCTGTTTGAAAATCACTGTGTATTATAGGGAGCATTATTGGCAGAACTACAAATGCTGTGGGAAGAGCGAAAAGAATGTGTGATCTCTAAAATGAAGGGGGTAGGCTGCTTATAATTACATTCACAGAAGAACAGACACATGTATGTTCTTCCATTTCAGAACATGTAAGAAAGTCTATTCAGATAATATTCATTAAATGCAAAGATCCTTACTTTCCTATGGATGAATTTACATCTCTAAGTTCTAACCTTGACTCTAATTAGACACTTAGAATGCAGAATGCTTTGTCCACTCTAAGTTATGCTTTAATAGTATTCTTTCAGCTTTTAGCAAAAGAATAAAAGGTTGCTATATGAAACAAGCAGATGACATTCACTTTTTAATTTGCTCTGCAAAAAAATATGTGACAATTATTCTTTATATAACTTGATGCTTTCCAAACAAAGCTCCATGTGAGAAATTTCTTCTAGAGTTTAAGAGGTTTATTTTCTTCCTTAAAAAACTGATTTGACTCCTTTTTCCAATAATGAGAGTAATGCAACCAATTATGTTTCCATTTTTCCTTGACTGCAAGGAAATTATAAAGGCAAACTTTTAGATTCAGCATTTGAAGTAATATACTTACACCCTCCTGTTTTATTTATTAATTGATATTTCTATTTTACTAATCTTTTTGTTAATTGGCTTCTTTTAAACCAACTCAAAATTTCTTTTTAAGAAGAAAAATTAGGGCTAAATTTAATATACTAGTAGACATTATGTGGTTAGCTTTGAAGTCCAAGGTTTGCAGCAGCCCTGTAGAAGGGAAGCCATTTAGGACTTTCTCACCTGATATTCTAGCTGAAATCCTCAACCTGAAATTACACCTTGTTCATGGTCCCATAAAAACTACTATTGAAGCACTGCCCTCTGTTGAATTTCACTCTCGAACAGATCTAGTGTCAAGAGGCTTGAAAGAACTCCAGGAAGCTCCATACACAGCCTCCAACTCTAATCACTCAAGGTGGACTTGCCCAACAAACCTGTACATGTGATGTTTTAAAAAATCTTGTTCCAATGTTCAGCCACCTTGAAAGTTTAGAGTTTGTTTTGCCTGAATTATTTTTTATTCTTCTCTTTTTTAAATTGGCATATAATAATTGTACATATATGGTGGGTACATAGTGATATTTCAATACATATAATATATAGTGATCATGTCAGGATAATTAGCGTGTCCATCATTTGAACACTAATCATTTTTTGTGTTGGGAACAGTCAATGTCTTCCTTCTAGCTATTTAAACTGTATATTGTTGTTAACAGTAGTCATCCTACAGTGGTATAAAACTCTAGAACTTATTCCTTCATGTAGCTGTAACTTTGCATCCTTTGACAAATCTCCCCCTATCTCCCTTTTCCCCGGCCCTTCCCAGCCTCTAGTGTCCTCTGTTCTACTTGGTACTTCTATGAGATCAACTTTTTTTTAAGCTTCCACATATGAGTGAGAACATGAGTGTTTAACTTTCTGTTCCTGGCTGATTTCACTTGACATAATGTCATCTAATTCCATTCATGTCGACAGGATTTCACTCTTTTTATGGCTGATTAGTGTATCATTGTGTGTATGTGTGCGTGTGTTTTCATTCAACTGTTGTTGGACACCTAGGTTGACTCTAAATCTTGGCTATTGTGAATAATGCTGTCGTAAACAGGGGGATGTAGATATCTCTTCGATACTCTGATTTCCCTTCCTTTAGATAAATGCCAGTAGTGGGATTTCTGGGTCATATGGTAGTTCTATTTGTAGTTATTTGCAGAACCTCCATACTGTTCTCCATTGTGCTTTGTGGCTATCCAAGTTTACATTCCCACCAACAGTGTGCAAGATTTGGTAGAAATCTTTGCCAGCCTTTTTTTTTTTTTTTTTTTTGACAGAGTCTTGCTCTGTCACCAGGCTGGAGTGCAGTGGCTCAATCTTGGCTCACTGTAACCTTCGTCTCCCAGGTTCAAGTAATTCTCCTATCTCAGCCTCCCGAGTAGCTGGGACTACAGGCGTACATCATCACACCCAGCTAATTTTTGTATTTTTAGTAGAAACAGGGTTTCACCATGTTGGCCAGGATGGTCTCGATCTCCTGACCTCATGATCTGCCTGCTTCGGTCTCCCAAAGTGCTGGGATTACAGGCGTGAGCCACTGTGCCTGGTCCTTATTTCTCTTTTTTGTCCTTTTGATAATTGCTATTCTAACTAGATTGCGATGATACCTCATTGTGGTTTTGATTTGCATTTCCCTGCTGATTGGTGAGGTTGAGCATTTAAAAAATATGTTTGTTACAAAAAATTAGCCGGGCGTGGTGGCAGACACCTGTAGTCCCAGCTGCTCGGGAGGCTGAGGCAGGAGAATGGCGTGAACCCGGGAGGCAGAGCTTGCAGGGAGCTGAGATCACGCCACTGTACGCTAGCCTGGGTGACAGAGCGAGACTCCATCTCTCTCTCTCTCTCTCTCTCTCTCTCTCTCTCTCTCTATATATATATATATATATATATATATATATATATATTTGTTGGCCATTTGTACATCTATATATTCTTTCCAGAAATGTCTGTTTAGGTCATTTTACTTTTTCTAAATTGGCTTGTGTGTATTTTTGCTGTTGGGATGTTTGAGTTCCTTGTATATTCTGGATATTAATCCCCTGTCAGATGAATAGTTTGTAAATATTTTGTCCTATTCTTTAGGGTGGCTTTTCATTCTGTTGATCTTTTGCTTGGCAGAAGATTTTTGGTGTGCTGTGCAGAAGCTTGTTAGTTTAGCATACTGTCATTTGTTTATTATTGCATTTGTTGCTTGTGCTTTTGAAGTCTCATTCATAAAATATTTTCCCAGACCAGTGTCCTGAAGTGTTTCTTCTATATTTTCTTCTAATAGTTTTATAGTTTCGTGTCTTACATTTAGGTCTTTGATCCACTTTGAGAAGATTTTTGTATAGAGTGAGAGGTGAGGGTCTAGTGTCATTCTTTAGTATATGGATGTCCAGTTTTCCCAGCACCATTTATTGAAGAGACTGTCCTTTCCCCAACAAATATTCTTGGTGCCTTTGTCAAAAATCAGTTGGCTATAGGCTGGGCATGGTGGCTCATGCCTGTAATTCTGACACTTTGGGAGGCCAAGGCTGGTGGATCGCTTGAGCCCAGAGTTCAAGACCAACCTGAGCAATATGGTGAAACCCCATCTCTTTAAAAACATCAGTTGACTGTAGATATGTAGATTATGTTCTGGGTTCTCTATTCTGTTCCATTGTCCTATATATCTGTTTTTATGCCAGCACCATGCTGTTTTGGTTACTATAGCTTTGTAGTATATTTTGAAGTGTGGTACTGTGATGTCTGTAGCTTTGTTCTTTTTCCTAAGGATTGCTTTGGATATTTGGTGTATTTTTAAATTCCCTACAGCTTTTAAATTTTTATACTACATTTCAATAGAATTTATTTATGTTTGGGCCACATCTATATGCAATTCTGACCCATATGCCCTGTCTAATAACTCTGGGAGCACTTTTAGGGCAGGATAACACTGTGCCTAACAGGGCGCCTGGTGCATAGTAGTTGATCACTAAATTGAATTGCCTTATGATGCTTCTCATCATTCTCTCTTTAAGGCAAAACAGTGATGTCAAGTATTCTTGTTAATTTTGGTCTGCATGTGGCTTTCAAAAGCCTCCAAATGCAGAGTTTATGTAGCACTGCATGAAACTCCAGGGATGTTTTTTTTTCAGAATGCTTGTTCAAGCTCACAAAAGCCCTTTATGAGTTCCTCCTCAGGCTCATTATATCATCCTCTAAGCCATTAAATCAATCTATTTCAATTAGATAATGACTCCCACTTTGAATCTGTGTAAAATCCATCCCCACCTCACTGTGTATCTCCAGCAGCAGATTTCCAATGTCTTGACAGCCGCAGGGCTTTTGTCCTCCCTGTATCCCTGCAGCCACTAGGGGCCAAAGACCAATTTGCTGTAATGAATTTAATATGTTTGGTCTGAGCCATATAATTCCAGGCCAAGCAGAGAGGGCCCCTGTTAGGGTTACTTTCCATTAAGTGAATCAAAGAGGCATGTTAGCAACTGCAGGCTGAATGTGCAAACCCTCTTGATGCCAACCTCATTTTAAGTCCAGCCAGCTTCCAGTCATTTTATGGACTGCCTCAAGACCATTTTGGCAGCAGTTTATTGTGCCTCTGGCTCCTAGAAACTATACTAGACCACTCCCAAGCATGTATTTCAACTCTTGGAAGACGAGCTTGTTGATTTCTCATCTAAGAGTTGGCTTTTGTTAGTGACAAGAGATGGTTTTACAAGCAATCAATTTCTTAGATATTTTGGAAACCTGTTTCTGTATGTGTGTGAGGCAAAGTATACCTGAAAATTGTGTTTTCAAAGGAAGGCAAATACAGAAAAGGGTAAGGATTGCCATACTTTAAGGATTTTAAGAGAGTATTCTTTTCTAGTTCTATGCCTCTAGAAATAGACTACTCAGACTTCCACTGCTCAGGACATTCATCTTAAGTGGACATTCCAAGGCCCTTGACAAGGTAGATGCTGAATATCTGTTAGATGCATGCAATCATTAATTTTTTTTTTTTTACCAACCTTAGCAGCAGATACCTGGCTAGGTGTTAGGGAAATCAAAGATGAATTTAAAAAGATACCTGTGTTTAAGGAGCTCACAGTTTGAATCTGGTATAGGAAACACAAACAAGAAGGATGTTATGAGGGCTTTCATAAAGATACAGGAACATTCTTATTATTAAGGAAAACTTGGAACCATTTTCAATGACCATTTAAAGGCCATTTAAATTGAATCCATTTAAAGTGGAGACCAACTTTTCTAATTCCAAATAAATTGGAAAAGGTTTGTTTGAGAATTTGTCTTGAAAAATACAGCTAAAAATATAAAAATAATTTTTATTTAATTAAATTTAGATTATTATTTAATTTTGCCTATACTGTCATTCTTAGAACATACAAATAATCGGAATAACATTTTTGGTGGAAAGTAGCATTATGGCAGGAAGGTAATACATAACAGAGGGTTATTTTGCAAAAATATTTGGAGTTTAATTGGTTTTTCCAAAGACCAGTGTTAACTTTTGATATCCAAATCATTTTATTTCACATTCCTATATTTCCTTGTGTATTGATTTTTGTTGTCTTCAATTGCTAATGCATCTAAACCTCCTGGATTTTCATTTGTCAGTAATTTTCCATGTGATTCTAGCAGTTTTCTAAGAAAAAAACTTTTTTCACTTTTATAAAATCCTACATTGTTTGCAAGATTTGCCGTTTCACATGCAGTTGAAAAGACTTTGGAACCAGAGGAAGGAGGATAGACTCCAGTGTGAAGTTGGGTGGCATGTTTTGGTGGGGATTTATATTGTTGATAAAGAGTTGATTAGTAAACATTTTCATGTTATGATGACGATTGGTACTTTTCAAATTCTTAGTTATGGGGATTTTCACAATGAATATTTAGATAATGATAATAATCTGCAATCCACCAAGAGCTCAGGTGGCACAAAAATGGAGATGCTAGAATTAAAAAAGAAATACATTTACTACTGGGTAAGAAGTAGTTGTATTCTCATGACTGATTCAAATGATAAATTCCTGTATGAATAATATGACTTATCCATTAACATGATCAATATTAGTTGCAAACTTATGGAACCAAACTTGTTTGAGATCACAGGAATTACGGTTATTTCACTTACAACCAAATATGTCCTTGAGGTTTTCTAATTCTAAAGTTAGTGAGTACTCTTTCACCACATGATTGGCTCCCAAATGTATCCTGGGAGATGCTACTTTCATTACTCTATTGAATTACTTTCCCAGAATCTCAATCCTTACAGGATGCTAGAAAGATAGCTCAAAGTGTCTTTTTTTTTTTTTTTTTTTTTAACATGCCAACCAAGCATTGCTTTAGTAAGACAATAAAGATGTCTCCTAGAGTGGTAGAATTCTACTGAATCAAGTAGCAAACCATTTGCTAGTTTGTTAAATGGCGTATCTTGTTAAATGGACTACCATGAAGTAGAATATTTTAGGCAGATTATGCACAATTTTTTATGATAGCTTATGCACAAATATGTATACATAATCATAAATATATACCTAAAATATTCAAGAGTTTAATCAGTTTTTTCCAGCACCAGTGTTCCCTTTTGATATCCAGAATTTTAGGTAGATTAAGCACAAATATTTATGAGATTTTCATGATACCAAGGTATATTATTCTTAATCTTCCAGAATATTTATTATGCATATGATGTTTAAGATATACCCCTTAAGGTCTTGTGGGAAAATAGTTTGAAAAAATAGAGCCAGCCCAATACCCAAAGTAAGATTACTGAGGGCAGAAGAGTATCCAACTAACAGAAACGAACTATAATGGTCCCATGCCAGAGTGGGAAGACAACATTAGCTTTAGGGACTGCAGGTTCAGGACTGCCTTTTAGTTTCAAGTGACAAAAATCTAACACATGCTAGCTTTAACTCAATAATGGGAATTTATAGGCTCATAAAACTAAACTCAGGACAAAGGATAATACTGGCCTCAGGAATGACAATGCTGGTGTCCCTTGATGCTCTGAAGGCTCCCTCTCTCCATTTCGGTCTGGCATCTGCTTTTCATCTGTGCTGACTTCACTCTCTTACCTCTGCATCCTCTTTCTGCACATGATGGGCAACAGGAATCTCTCAAGTCAACCCAACAACTCTGCCACCAGAAGAGTAAAGAACTTCTGTCCCATTAATCTCAGGTGGAAAAATTTCAGGGCAGATCTTAGTTAGGGTCAGTTGCAACTGACCATCACTGACCATGACTTGTCATCCTGTCTTCCACATTTGAGGACAGGAGGATACCCTAACTGGGCTAGCCCTGGTCTTCTGAACTCTTATGAGGCCAAAGGGATAGATTATGTTACCAGAGAAATGGAGAGAAGCTGGGCAGAAATAGACAACAGCCACTGAAAGGATAAAATCCTTACCTTCTATTACTTTTTGTCTCTCGTCTCTTAGTTGTATGGTTTTACATGTTGCATATGGATTCTCATATAGGCCGGTTAACCTTAGGTTAATCTGACTTGGACTTGAGTTACATTTTCATTAGTTTAGGACTAGACTGTGAAACAGAGTTTATGTGGGAAGTAATTTACAGATGGTCTGACTTTGGTTTTGTGAGCCTATTTATTGTATCTAAACCTGAGAAATAGCATGGGGTTTTTTCCTCCTTTAATTTAATTTTAGCTGTGATTCGATAGATTGGGTGTGTCAAGAAACACATTGAAAGTCTCAGTTGAAAATAAATTTGTTTCTAAAAATGTCCCATTTTCTCTCAAAATGCTATGAGAAAAATTCAATAAAACCTCTTTCATCTCCTTAAATGAAGAGACCAATAGTAATTTAAATGGATTTTAATAGTATTTATGGTTTTTAATGTTTATACTGTAAGTATATTTATTAATATACATATGGGTTACATTTCTTTATGGCCTTGAAACTAGTTTTAAAAGTCATTAAGAACACCAAAAATTATTTAGCTGGTAAAATTTTCCTTTGGCTTTGTTTAAAGAATCAGTCTACCCTCAGACGAATAAATTCTATATTGAGCATTCAATAGTCCTGAACTCTGAACTAGGAGCAGTAGCAGACAAAGCAAAAGGCTTTAACGAGTTTACTATGTAGTTAAGGAGACAGGTCAAAGGCTTGAAATAAGAGAGAAATATGCGTGGCCTTGTATGATACATACATAAGCCAGCAATATGATGAAAGGCGTTCAAGAGCATGATCAGCTGCACAGGCTTCAAGGCACTAGTTAGATTGGGAGAACATTGCAGTCAAATAATAATGACATTATTTTTCAGTCATTCTCACATTACTGCGGACTTATGCCAGCTTAAATCCCCATATGTGTTTGTAGCACACATATTTAAACTAAGGTGGTGTAAGGTGATGTGACAAACAAACCCTAAATTATATAATGGCTTAGAGATAATAAAGCTCAATATGGGTGTTCATGACTGCCAGTTAGTGGCTCAGAAACTCAGGCTACTTCTGCCTTGTGGCTCTGCCATCTTCAAAACAGCTTCCAAAAGGATGCTTTGCTCATCGGAGCCAATCTGGAGGAAGGAGGGAACAGAAGAAAAGAGCATCCGTTGCAGGTTTTTATGAGCCAAGCCTGAAAGCGGCACACATTCCTTCCATTCACATTCTGATGAGTAGAAGTCAGGTCCATGACTTTGTCTAACTGTCTAAGAAATGTCGCGTAGGTGTGGGCCAAGGATGAAGAGACAGGTTAGGTGAATAGTTAGCCATAACATCCGTGAATATCAAATTCAAGAAACAAAAAGAGAGAGGAGACAAAGTACTACTTGACATGTGTTTGTTGATGACTCACCCACCATCATTTACTAAACTTGTACTCTGAATCTTATTAATTTTGTAATCTGAATCTTATTAATTTCTCCAATGCCAGACAGTGTTTTGTGGAATGGGTTCAAAGACGGATGAACATTTTTTGGATATTCTCAGCTTGTACACATGTATATGTGCATAGTTAGGGAAGCACAACAGTAAAGCCTCATCACACCCTCATGCAGAAGGCTGTGTGGTATAAGATTGTGTGTTTGTGTGTGTGTGAGTTAAGTGGATGGTTGCATGTGTATCTCCACAAATAATACCCATATATATGAAACCTTGATATTATGCATGTTTCTCAAATTAAGTGGGTATAAATTTTAATGTTCCCAGTGGAGACATAAATAATAACTTTTCAAAACTTGTTATTTCATTTACACAAGGTAATTTTCGCATTTTGGTTGAATGGAAACACCCTGTTTTGGAGATGCTGTTTATTATGGGTTAAATTGTGTTCCCCGTAATGATATCTTAAAATCTTAACCCTTATACCTGTGAATGTGACCTTATTTGGAGATAGAGTCTTTGTAGATATAATTGGGTTAATATGAGGTCATACTGGATTATGGCAAACACTAACCCAATGACTAGTGTCTTTAGACACTAGACTGAGAAGATGTCTGGACTCAGGGAAACACAGAGCACTCACTTTGTGAGTCCTCCTCACAAAGCAGAGGACATGAGGAGAAGATGAAAGCAGTCATTGGAGTGATGTGTCCCCTAGCCGAAGAACATCAAGGGTTACCAGCAACCACTAGAACCTAGAGGAGAGCATGGAACAGATTCTCCCTCAGAACTTCCATAAGAGACCAACCCTGCCAACACTGAATTTCAGACTTCTAGCTTCCAGAATTGTGAGAGAATAAATTTCTGCTGTTGCAAGCCATTTACTTTGTGGTAATTTGCTATGGCAGCCCAGGAAACTAATATATATGTTATACATTTATTTATATTATGGTTGTTTTCCTTTTATAAATGTTTAACTTACACATTTTCATGGATATAAAGAAAGGTATGAACACCATAAGCACTGTGACTATTCCCAATGCCAAAAAATAAGGCTAATAGTTGCCTTTATAAAATCACTCTGGGTGGCTGGCAAGATGGTGGAATAGGAACAGCTCCGGTCTGCAGCTGTCAGCAAGATCAATGCAGAAGATGGGTGATTTCTGTGTTTCCAACTGAGGTACCCGGCTCATCTCATTGGGACTGGTTAGTCAGTGGGTGCAGCCCACGGAGGGGAAGCTGAAGCAGGGTGGGGTGTTGCCTCATCTGGGAAGTGCAAGGGATGGTGGATTTCCCTTTCCTAGCCAAGGGAAGGCATGAGGGAGTGTGCCATGAGGAATGGTGCATTCTGGTCCATATACGACTTTTCACATGGTCTTCACAACCCACAGACCAGGAGATTCCTTAAGGTGTCTGCACCACCAGGGCCCTGGTTTCAAGCACCAAACTGGATGGCCATTTGCACAGACACTGAGCTAGCTGCAGGAGTTGGTTTTCATACCCTAGTGGCACCTGGAACACCAGCGAGAGAGAACTGTTCACTCACCTGGAAAGGGGGCTGAAGTCAGGGAGCCAAGTGGTCTAGCTCAGCAGATTCCACCCCCAAGGAGCCCAACAAGCTAAGATCCACTGGCTTGAAATTCTCGCTGCCAGCACAGCAGCCTGAAGTCGACCTGGGATGCTTGAGGTTGGTGGGGAGAGGGGCATCTGCCATTACTGAGGCTTGAGTAGGTGGTTTTCCCCTCACAGTGTAAACAAAGCCGCCTGGAAGTTCAAATGGGGTGGAGCCCACTGCAACTGGGCAAAGCCACTGTAGCTAGACTGCCTCTCTAGATTCTTCCTTTCTGGGCAGGACATCTCTGAAAAAAAGGCCACAGCCCCAGTCAGGGGCTTATAGATAAAATTCTCATCTCCCTGGGAAAGAGGACCTGGGGGAAGGGGCAGCTGTGGGCACAGCTTCAGCAGACTTAAACGTTCCTGCTGCTGACTCTGCAGAGAGCAGGGGATCTCCCAGCACAGTGCCAGAGCTGTGCTAAGGGACAGATTGCCTCCTCAAGTGGTTTCCTGACCTCAGTGCCTCCTGACTGGGAGACACCTCCCAGCAGGGGTCGACAGACACCTCATACAGGAGAGCTCTGGCTGATATCTGGCAGGTGCCCCTCTGTGACGAAGCTTCCAGAGGAAGGAATAGGCAGCAATCTTTGCTGTCTGCAGCCTCCACTGGTGATACCCAGGCAAACAGGGCCAGAAGTGGACCTCCAGCAAACTACAGCAGACCTGCAGCAGAGGGGCCTGACTGTTAGAAGGAAACCTAACAAACAGAATGAAATAGCATCAACATCAACAGAAAGGACATCCATGCAGAAACCCATCCAAAGGTCACCAGCATCAAAGACCAAAGGTAGATAAATCCAAGAAGATGAAGAAAAAATCAGCACAAAAAAGTTGAAAAAAATCCAAAAACTGGAATACCTCTTCTCCTCCAAAGGATCCCAGCTCTTCACCAGCAAGCAAATATAACTGGACAGAGAATGAGTTTGGTTAATTGACAGAAGTAGGCTTCAGAAGGTGGGTAATAACAAACTCCTGTATGCTAAAGGAGCATGTTCTAACCCAATACGACGAAGCTAAGAACCTTGAAAAAAGGGTTGAGGAATTGATAACTAGAATAACCAGTTTAGATAAGAACATAAATGACCTGATGGAGCTGAAAAACACAGCATGAGAACTTCGTGAAGCATACACAATTATCAATAGCTGAATTGATCAATCGGAAGAAAGGATATCAGAGATTGAAGATCAACTTAATGAATAAAGCGTGAAGACAAGATTAGAGAAGAAAGAATGAAAAGGAATGAACAAAGCCTCCAAGAAATATGAGACTATGTGAAAAGACCAAACCTACGTTTGATTGGTGTACCTGAAAGTGACGGGCAGAATGGAACCAATTTGGAAAACACTCTTCAGGATATTTTCAAAGAGAACATCCCTAGCCTATCAAGACAGGCCAACATTGAAATTCAGGAAATACAGAGAACACTACAAAGATACTCCTTGAGAAGAACAACCCCAAGACACATAATCATCAGATTTACCAAGGTTGAAATGAGGAAAAAATGTTAAGGGCAGCCAGAGAGAAAGGTCGGGTTACCCACAAAGGGACGCCCATCAGACTACCAGTGGATCTCTCTGCAGAAACCCTACAAGCCAGAAGAGAGCAGGGGCCAATATTCAACATTCTTAAAGAGGAGAATTTTCAACCCAGAATTTCACATCCAGCCAAACTAGCTTCATAAGTGAAGGAGAAATAAAATCCTTTACAGACAAGCAAATGCTAAGATATTTTTGTCACCACAAGCCTGCCTTACAAGAACTCCTGAAGGAAGTGTGAAATATGGAAAGGAAAAACCAGTACCAGCCACTGCAAAAACATACCAAATTGTAAAGACCATCGACACTATGAAGAAACTGCATCAACTAACAGGCAAAATAACCAGCTAGCATCATCATATTCACACATAACAATATTAACCTTAAATGTAAATGGACTAAATGCCCCAATTAAAAGACACAGACTGGAAAATTGGATAAAGTGTCAAGACCCTCCAGTGTGCTGTATTCAGGAGACCCATCTCACATGCAAAGACATACATCGGCTCAAAATAAAGGGATGGAGGAATATTTACCAAGCAAATGGAGAGCCAAAAAAAAAAAAAAAAAAAAAAAAGCAGGAGTTGCAATCTTGGTCTCTGATAAAACAGACTTTAAAACAACAAAGATCAAAAAAGACAAAGAAGGGCATTACATAATGGTAAAGGGATCAATGCAACAAGAAGAGCTATCCTAAATATATATGTACCCAATACAGGAGCACCCAGATTCATAAAGCAAGTTCTTAGAGATCTACAAAGAGACTTAGATGCCCACACAATAATAGTGGGAGACTTTAACACCCCGCTGTCGATATTAGATCAATGAGACAGAAAATTAACAAGGATATTTAGGACTTAAACTCAGCTCTGGACCAATTGGACCTAATAGACATCTACAGAACTTGCCACCCCAAATCAACAGAGTATACATTCTTCTCAGCACCACATCACACTTATTCTAAAATTGACCACATAATTGGAAGTAAAACACTCCTCAGCAATGCTAAAGAACAGAAATCAACAATCTCTCAGATCGCAATGCAATCAAATTAGAACTCAGGATTAAGAAACTCGCTCAAAACCGCACAACTACATGGAAACTGAACAACCTGCTCCTGAATGACTACTGGGTAAATAACAAAATTAAGGCAGAAATATATAAGTTCTTTGAAACCAATGAGAACAAAGTTACTATGTACCAGAATTTCTGGGACACAGCTAAAACAGTGTTTAGAGGAAAATTTATAGCACTAAATGCCCACAGGAGAAAGCAGGAAAGATCTAAAATCAACACCCTAATATCACAATGAAAAGAACTAGAGAAGCAAGAGCAAACAAATTCAAAAGCTATCAAAGGACAAGAAATAACTAAAATCAGAGTAGAACTGAAGGAGATGGAGACACGAAAACTCCTTCAAAAAAATCAATGAATCCAGGTACTGTTTTTTGAAAAGATTAACAAAATAGACTGCTAGCCAGACTACTAAGAAAAGAGAGAAGAAACAAATAGACACAATAAAAATGATAAAGGGGATATCACCACTGATCCCACAAAAATACAAACTACCATCAGAGAATATTATAAATACCTCTATGCAAATAAACTAGAAAATCTAGAAGAAATGGATAAATTTCTGGACACATAAACCCTCCCAAGACTAAACCAGGAAGAAGTCAAATCCCTGAATAGATCAATAACAAGTTTTGAAATTGAGGCAGTAATTAATAGCCTACCAACAAAAAAAGCCCAGGACCAGATGGATTCACAGCCAAATTCTACCAAAGGTACAAAGAGGAGCTGGTACTATTCCTTCTGAAACTATTCCAAACAATAGAAAAAAGAGGGAATCCTTCCTAACTCACTTTATAAGGCCAGCATCATCCTGATGCCAAAACCTGGCATAGACACAACAAAAAAAGAAAATTTCAGGCCAATACCCCTGATGAACATCATGTGAAAATCCTCAATAAAATACAGGCAAACTGAATTCAGCAGCACATCAAAAGGCTTATCCACCATGATCAAGTTGGCTTTATCCCTGGGATGGAAGGCTGGTTCAACATATGTAAATCAATAAACATAATCCATAACATAAATAGAACCAATGAGAAAAACCACATGATTATGTCAATAGATGCAGAAAAGGTCTTCGATAAAATTCAACACCCTTTATGCTAAAAACTCTCAGTAAACTAGGTATCGATGGAACGTATCTCAAAATAATAAGAGCTATTTATGACAAACACACAGCCAATATCATACTGAACGGGCAAAGGCTGGAAGCATTCCCTTTGAAAATCAACACAAGACAAGGATGCCCTCTCTCAGCACTCCTATTCAACATAGTATTGGAAGTTCTGGCCAGGGCAATCAGGCAAGAGAAAGAAATAAAGGATATTCAAATAGGAAGAGAGGAAGTCAAATTGTCTCTATTTTCAGATGACATGATTGTATATTTAGAAAATCCCATGTCTCACCCCAAAATCTCCTTAAGCTGATAAACAACTTCAGCAAAGTCTCAGAATATAAAATTCATGTGCAAAAATCACAAGCATTCCTATACACCAATAATAGACAAATAGCCAAATCATGAGTGAACTCCCATTCACAATTGTGACAAAGAGAATAAAATACCTAGGAATACACCTTATAAGGGATGTGAAGGACCTCTTCAAGGAGAGCTACAAACCACTGCTCAAAGAAATCAGAGAGGACAAAAACAAATAGAAAAATATTCCATGCTCATGGATAGGAAGAATCAATATTGTGAAAATGGCCATACTGTCCAAAGTAATTTATAGATTAAGTGCTATCCCCATCAAGCTACCTTTGACTTTCTTTACACTTTCTTTACAGAAATAGAAAAAACTACTTTAAATTTCATATGGAACGAAAAAAGAGCCTGTATAGCCAAGACAATCCTAAGCAAAAAGAACAAAGCTGGAAGCATCATGCTACCTGATTTCAAACTATATTATAAGGCTACAGTAACCAAAACAGCATGGTTCTGGTACCAACCAGATATATAGACCAATGGAACAGAACAGAGGCTTCAGGAATAATGCCACACAGCATGGTGCTGGTATTAAAACAGTTATATAGACCAGTGGAACAGAACAGAGGCCTCAGAAATAACACAACACATTTACAACCATCTGATCTTTGACAAACCTGACACAAACAAGCAATGGGGAAAGGATTATCTATTTAATAAATGGTGTTGGGCAAACTGGCTAGTCATAGGCAGAAAACAGAAACGGGACCCCTTCCTTCCTTACACGTTACATAAAAATTAACTCAAGATGGATTAAAGACTTAAACATTACACCTAAAACCATAAAAATCCTAGAAGCAAACCTAGGCAATACCATTCAGGACATAGGCATGGGCAAAGACTTCATGACTAAAACACCAAAAGCAACAACAACAAAAGCCAAAGTTGACAAATGGGATCTGATTAAATGAAAGAGCTTCTGCACAGCAAAAGAAACTAATATCAGAGTGAAGAGGCAACCTACAGAATGGGAGAAAATTTTTGCAATCTACCCATCTGACAAAGGGCTATTATCCACAGTCTACAAGGAACTGAAACAAATTTACAAGAAAAAAAACAACCCAATCAAAAAGTGGGCAAAGGATGTGAACAGACACTTCTCAAAAGAAGACATTTCTGCAACCAACAGACAAAAAAAGTTCATCATCACTGGTCATTAGAAAAATGCAAATCAAAAGCACAATGAGATACCATCTCATGTCATGCCAGTTAGAATGATAATTATTAAAAAGTCAGGAAACAACAGATGCTGGATAGGATGTGGAGAAATAGGAATGCTTTTACACTGTTGGTGGGACTGTAAACTAGTTCAACCATTGTGGAAGACAGTGTGATGATTCCTCAAGGATCTAGAACCAGAAATACCATTTGACCCAGCAATCTCATTACTGGGTACATACCCAAAGGATTAAAAATCATTCTACTATAAAGACGCATGCACACATATGTTTATTGCAGCACTATTCACAATAGCAAAGACTTGGAACCAACCCAAATGCCCATCAATGATAGACTGGATAAAGAGAATGTGGCACATATACACCATGGAATACTATGCATCCATAAAAAGGATGAGTTCATGTCCTTTGCAGGGACATGGATGAAGCTGGAAACCATCATTCTCAGCAAACTAACACAGGCACAGGAAACCAAACACCACATGTTCTCACTCATAAGTGGGAGTTGAACAGTGAGAACACATGGACACAGGGAAGGGAACATCACACACTGGGACCTGTCAGGGTGTGAGGAGCTAGGGGAGGGATAACATTAGGAGAATTACCTAATATAGATGACGGGTTGATGGGTGCAGCAAACCACCATGGCACTTGTATGCCTATGTAACAAACCCGCACGTTCTGCACATGTATCCCAGAACTTAAAGTATAATTAAAAAAAGAGAAAGTTCAAACAAAAAATATTTTAAAAAATCACTTTGGTCTTAAAAACAATTGACTCTGAGAATACTTTCCACAACCTAGCCAGAGTACAAGCAAAGGAGCATCTGTATCATTCAAGTCATTCATATACATTTATCTTATGAGAGATGTACGTAATTGCGTTACATATATAGAAGGAACAGAAAACTATATAGAAAATCAATTCCTCTTTTTCCAATTTATGGAATGTCTTGGATGGTGGGAATTTCATTTTTCTTACAAATGAGCATTCAAGACCCCCAAACTAGCAATTCCTATAGACCTGTTTCCAAAAAATCAGTCAAGACTCAGTGCCTCTGAGCTTCACTCAAGGTAAGCTGGAGGTTGACCTGCCAGCCAGGGGTCACCAAGTGTTTCAGGTTGTCCTGCCTCCATGAGACCAGTGAATCTGATCCTGATGTCAATAGTGACAGGGCTATGTCTCAGGCTGGGCCACACTGAGGAGCTGTCCTCACTTTCCAATCACCTAGCTCTGTCCATTGTAGTGGATCAGTCACACCACATTTGAGAGTAGGAGATAGACATTCGTGATGGTTTTGTAAGCAAGCGTGCCTTTTCTTCCATCTTCTTAGAATACATTCGGCACTTCCAGAATAGTTACTATTCAAGGAGCTTCCTACTTTTATTGAGGAACTGGTACAGGCAGCTGAAGCTTGTAGTAGCATTTTAGATTTTATATTTGGTTATGATTACATTAATGGAAGAACATACTTTTGTATGTTCTTCAATTTCAGAACATGTAAGAAAGTTTACTCAGATACCGCTCAGTTTGACATGATTATTGACGGAAAGGCTAGGATTCAAATATTCATATTAATGATGCCAGGCACAGCATCAGTTTTTCAGGTCACAGCACTTGGTGAAGTAGCATAAACTGCAATTAATTTAAAAGGTTGAATTTCTGATTCCCTGGACATGTTGACATGCAAATCTTATAGTTTACCTGAGAGTAAGAATGAATGAATTGAGATTGCATCATTTCTCAAGAAGATTGGGTGAAGAATGGGCAAGATTCTTCGTACTGAGCCATAAAATATTAAGAAAGCAGTAATTGCAAAGAGTTCTCTTATCCATTCTTTTAAAGCACAGGGAACACATGAAAACAATTTCCTGTACTTTGTCTTTTGATTTAATGCTTGCTATAGACATGTGTTACATTTTAATGGGGGTGTGGTTAGAGGAGAAATGGTACGCAATCTACATAGTCAACAAAAGTGTGGTGGGTAAGTTTCTCACAGAGGTGGAAACAATTATATTATTGACAAAATAAATTTGATTTGGGATACTTGACAACATTCTATTATCTATTTCCATGTTGTTTATAATGCTGCAACCCCTTTGCTTCTCAGAAAGGTCCCCTATAATTATTTATTCTGCTGGTTTGTTTTGTTGGTTTAAGTAAACACCTTTTACAAGGGGGTGCTTGGGATTGGGTCATGTATAATGTTTGTGGCAGAAGAAAAGACATTGACAATACACAACAACAACAAACTAATGGGGTTGGAAGTTTATAAATAGAAATCCTAGTTGAACTAAAAATGGAAAATCCAAGTAATGAGTCTTAATTTTAAAAGTGACAATCTTAGACTGTGTGTTTCTCAGGGTTCTGAAGACTCCTTTTACATTTTACTTTCCTGAAATGTTTAACTCATAAAATAGCAAAGGAATAAAATAAAACATAGGCTCAAGGTTTAAAACACTCTCCTAAAGGTGGGACAAATTTTCTTCTGGAGTGTTGACTTTTCACTTGGACCTAGCAATATGTAGGAAAATGCTCCAGAGGTTGGAAATATTCTTTTATTATGAATCAATATCTTAATTATTTCTAAAATCCTCTTAACTGGCCCGTCACTTCTGCTAATAAAAAAATACCATAAAAATGATATAGTCTAGATGAATTATGCCAAAGTATGACTCTAAGAGAGTTTACATCTCAGAACAGTTTGACATGATTATTGACAGAAAGGCTAGGATCCAAATATTCACATTAATGATGCCAGGCACAGCATCAGTTTTTCAGGTCACAGCACTTGGTGAAGTAGCATAAACTGCAATTAATTTCAAAGGTTGAATTTCTGATTCCCTGCATAAGGTGACATAGCTTTATCATCTCGTGCTGGTAGAAAGTAACTTTTACCGTTTATTTCTATCAGAAGACGGAACTGGGAAGGAAATATAACAAATGAATTAGAAAAAAGACAGAAAGAAAGGAAGAAAGAAAAGCCAGAATCCCCAGCTAGGAATTTAAAAAATAATTTCTTAGAATTCAAAGCAAATAGTTCAGTCAGCTAATAGAGAACAGTAAAAAATAGGTGCTACTGCTTCTGCAAGGCATTTAGTGTCTTCATCTTTTCAGAGTGCTGATTGGGGCACTCAAATAAACCTGAATTTTTCCAGTTATATAGGGCACAGAAAAACTTTACCTTTACTCAGGAACACATAAGTCACAGAAGGAGGAAACGCATAAACCTGTCAAATGTATTTTTATATCCAAAATTAAGAAATGCAGATCAAAATACCCAGTTAGCAAGGTTTGCTTTTTATGCTAAAATTGAACACTTATAAGAGGTTGGGTGAGATGGATACTTTTATATGTGGTTGTCTGGAAGATGTTACCAAATAATTTGACAATATGTGTAAAAGAGCTTAAAAATGCTCATACACTGTTGCCAAGTAATTCTATTTTTAGAAAGTAGTCAGAGATGTGTTCAAAGATACATGAACAAAGATGTTCATTATGGTTATTTACATTAGGGAAAAAAATGGAAATAAAAGCCCTACCTGTCAGATAAGAGGAGGAAGCCGGCTAGGCGCGGTGGCTCACGCCTGTGGTCCCAGGACTCTCGGAGGCCAAGGTGGGCAGATTACCTAATGTCAGGAGTTCGAGACCAGCCTGGACAACATAGTGAGACCCCATCTCTACTGAAAATACAAAAATTAGCCGGGAGTGGTGGCGTGCACCTGTCATCCCAGCGACTTGGGAAGCTGAAGCAGGAGAATTGCTTGAACCTGGGAGGCAGAGTTGCGAGAGCCGAGATTGTGCCACCTCACTCCAGCCTGGGCAAAAAAGTGAGACTATCTCAAGAAAAAGAAAAACAAAGAGGAGAAAGCCTAAATAAATGGTCATATGTCTGTGTAATAGACTATTCAGCAGCCATTAAACAAGTGAGACTGCAGAGCCCTAGGGTTCATGAGTAAAACTTGAATTTGGCTCAGAATATGCCAGATCCCATCATCTCAAACATCCCAGAAGAGGGAACAAGGTTGAGCCTGTGAGTGAGACCTCAAAGAACTGAAACCCGGAGCTCAACTCGGGGCCACCACAGCTGCCTGTGGGGGGGTCTAAGCTATCAAGTGCATGACAGCAGCAGTGACTTGTCATAGTCCACCGGGCTGTGAGAAGAGGGGACAGTGTTCAACATGTGAAGATGAGTAAGAAGACCCTCACCAGATGCCAGAACCTTGATCTTGAACTTCCCAGCCTCGAGAACTGAGAAATTTCTGTTCTTTATAAATTACTAAGCCTCAGGCACTCATATAGCAGCACAAAAACAGACTAAAACACACATACTACACATATTTTGAAGAAATTTATAGAGGTAAAAGTTTGTGTTGTCAACTTAAATGTATACTGTTTATATAGTCTTATACAGTCTGATTTTTAAATGTCAGTACCTGTGTTCTGTTGTATTTACTAATCATAACTTATTTTATAAATCTCTCATAGTTAGATTTAGTTTTTCCTAGGATTTTTGTAATTATAAGTAACACTAAAAATGAAAGCACTTAAAAGTGCTCGCAGGTCTCAGGCTAGAGAGTGAAGATGAAGGCTTTTAATTGCCAAGCCATTGGAAGGGGGCCTACTGGTGCAGGCATGGAAATGCGTCTTATATTGATGTGAGATATTCACTAATAAACCCAAAAGGCAGGAACATTTTGTTATGTTTACATTTGAAAATTCACCAGAGGCTACAACAGTGGTTACAATGGTTACAAATGATAAATTGCATTGGTTTTCCACAACGAGAACAAAACTTTTAAATAGAATGTGTGCAGGCATGCCTGGTTCTATGCCCAGCAGAGTGACCATTCCACGTGGGCTGATTTGGTGTCTCACCATTCTTTCTGCATTCAGCCTGAGGCCAGGCATGCTCCTGCAGAAGTCATACAAACTACGGAAGGACCATGACCCTCTTTATCACCTATCTCAGCCCTGCCTCTTGGAACCTCACTGCTCCAAACTGTGAAAGAACAGTAACAGTAGTTTCCATCATCATTGTTATCTCACAAGAATAAACAACATGATAGCATGCCATATATATGCCCATCTACTTAGTGAATTTCATAAGTAATCTTTACCCGTGAAGGTAGGTGAGCTGGGAGGAGGAAGGACAGGAGGAGGTAGTGGCATTGTCTCCCTCAGTGCGTCCCTGCCTCAGCCTGAACTGTGAAGTAGCTGTGTCCTTGGGGTCTCCCTTCCGCTGCTCCTCAGAGGGTGACTGCTTCACCCAGAGGAAGGAGACATGCACAGCATCCTTTAATGTAGCCCCTGAATGCAAGCACCATCTTCATTTGGTGCTCAAAGAGACAGATCTGTTCCAAGCTGGAGATTTTCAAGCTCAGTATTGATAATACAGGTGTTGTTTTGCTTTATGTGCAGACTTTGAAACCAAAATCCCTTGTCACCCTTCTCAGAAGCAATTCCTTTGTTACCCTCATTGTATGGAGGAGAAAGCTGGCACCCCAGAGACTGCCAATCCTGAGGCAGCAGGATCACACTCACTGACTTCCAGGTCAATATCACTGCAAAATGGCGACATGCACAAAGACCCTTCATTTTTACCTGTGGGTGTCCCAGAAAGTCGTGAAACAAAATTTCACTGATGTCAAAGAGTCTTCTTCCCCCAGAAGGCTCTAATGAGTAAAGGTGCCCATGAGAACAAAAATTTAATATGAGAGAAACAAAATGTCTGGTAAATCCATGTATGATAAAGGATTATTTGTTCTGAATAGGTTTTTACTTCATCACCCTTCATCTCACTTGGGGATTTCTTAAGTGTTACTAGGGGAGGAGAGTGAGAGCTGTCCTGTGGCTTGGCTGAGGGATGACTCTCTGGGAGTCTGCCTGGCCACCAGGGCAGCTGGGCCCCAAGAGGACTTAGTTTTCCCTGAGTTTGAGGATTTGAATTATTTTTCATCTATTTCATTGCAAAAGGGTTAATGTCCTTGTGGTTCCTGGCTCATGGCAAAAATTCCTCCATGACTGGCAGTTTTATAGATGCTGATGAATTTGGTCTGGGATAAGATCTTACTAGTTTACCAGGTAAATGCTGGCTTTCCTCGTGTAAATGGAAAATTTAGTGTGAAACTGATTTAATTGCAGGTGAAAATTGACTGCGAGTATCACAGAGGCGGTTGGTCACCACTGAAAAAACCATGTCCTGCTTAGGAAAGAAAGCACCAAAAACCAAAACCGCCTTTCCTTTTCATAAGCAAGTTTCTGCCAAAAGGAAAAGCAGTTTTATTCTTTGTGAACCCACAAAAATGTGATATTTGCCAGTGAGGAAATCACATTTGTATAACTGTATTAAAGATGTTTTGCTTATCCAGGCGAATGGAGAGAATTTTACCTGAAACTACTTTGGGGGCAGGAGCAAGAGATAATGCTTTTATATGTTTTTAAAAATAGTCTGCCTTGTCTTGGAAATAGAAATTGCTCTAAAAAGTAGACTTGGAAGCACTTTCTAGTCTCTCTGCAGCTGTTAGTCCATCACTGGCTCAGGTTTAAGTAGAACTTCCATAAACCACACTTCGAACTTTTTTTTAGTGAAACATTTTTGATGGATTTAAGCTGTGGCTTAAATCAGTGGCATGAAAGGATGCACATGACAAGATCCCTTTTCCAAAGAACACAGAGCGTCAGATACTTCCTGGGGGAGGTGGGCACGCTCTCCAAGTTGAGTTGCCTGCAGGAAGCAGACCACACTGGGCTTCCCAAACTTGTTCCTCTTGCTAATTGTTTCTGCTGGGCCCTCCAGGGCAGTAAACACTGATCTCCAGGGTCCAGATGAGAATGCATGACTTCTGGGGGTCCACCCTTCTGGAACTGATAACCACCCATGGCTCTGCAATGCTGGCCTGTATGCCATAGGGTGTGGCAAATCCAGAACCACAGGCCAGAGGCTCTGTGAGGGAGGGAATTGCCTACTCTTGATCAGCTTTAGGAAGGGGCAGGCCTGCCCCCAGCATGTCTCCTCCTCATGCAAGCACAGTCCAATGTCAGGTCTCGGCTCAGTGTTTTCAAAGCAGTCAGAGGCTGTAGCCTTCTTGCCAACAGGTGTCTTCTCAGATCTGCCTCCTGGAATGGTTATTTACCTGTCCCTGCTTTTAAATAATTCACATCTCAATCTATCTATTCTCAGTCCGAGCTCCTTCACCTAGAGAGTTCTGGACTGAGAATAGATTGAGATGCCTCTCAAAAAATGGTGCATGCTCTTGTTATATTCCTGCTACCCCCTCTGTTTAAAGGAGCCCTGGAGAGTGAAGAGTAGAAGAATGCTAATCACAACCAGGTTAATCACTCAGTTTAAACTGGGTGAATAAAGAATGAATTTATGATACACTAACATTTGGATATTAATGATGGTGGTATCAGCTAGTCTTCATGAGGAATAAAAAATGCACTTAAATATCAATATAACAGGATAATGAGCATTTGATATTAGCATAAATTGCTGAAGAGAGGCTGTGACAGCTCCAACTGAAGGTCGCTTCTTAAATTTAGAGCACTGACAGCCTAATAGAGCTCGTTTGAAACGCTACTGTTCTGCTTTAAGGAAGATGATGATGTGGACAACATATTGTCGTCCCTGCCAGCCTTGGTGTTAAAAAGAGAAAAGCCTAAGAGGCAGAAAGATGCTGGAAAGCAGTTAGCTTCGCCCCCTCCCTCAGTACAGAGCCTGCTGGAGTACTTGAGTTGACCAGGAGGACTTCCATCGACCACACAAGTGAGCCTGTTCCATTGCCAGACAGACCCGATTGCCTGAACACTGCTTTTTATATAAAATTCAAATCCACTTTGTGCTAACTTTCACCAAGTCCAATGTCTGGAGTCCCACAGCTCCCATCTCATTCCTCTCCCTCGTGTGACCTGCAACAGTCCCCAGTTTGTAGTGATGGGTGTTCCGGCTCAGCCACCGACATCCCATGGCAGGTGATGTAAACCATGCAAGCTAGTCAATTTTGAAAACATAAATTACAAGCCTAAAAGTGACTGAATACCAGCAACTCGGGTCTCTACTGCCTGTGTCAGCTACAAGGATATTTATTATAACCCAAATGGCCTCCAGATTTTACCAGCCTACATAAATGAATATTGTCACTTCCACATGAATACTGGAATCAAGCTGCTCCAGTCCTCGCCTGCTTGTACCTGAGTTTCAATCCCATGAACCCTCCTATACCCTGTTCCATTGCCCAGGTGAGTGAATCCGGAATGCCTAACTGCCTCTGTGAATCAGTTTGGGATTTTCTGTTGCTATGGTCTCAGCCACTTCCCTCAGGCCTCCCTGCACCCACCTCCCTGCTGCTCTGGGCCAAGTTGCTCTGCACGCTCCCACCTCCACCCCAGCCATTTCTGCTGTTTGTCCTCGACGTGCTGTGCTAGCTCAACTGTTCCTTGCATAATGAGATGTGAAACTCGTTAATGAGGATGCCTGCTTCATTTTTGGGGTAATTAACATTAGAAAAACCTTTCTTATATTTATCTGAAATGCATATTCTTTTATTTTCTACAAATATGTGTTCCCTGTCTTTTGGAGCAGTTTAGACCAAGTTTCTTTGTTTGTAGGGTACAGTGTAGCCTATGTGTGTAATTTCTCTCTCTCTTGCTCTCACTCTTATCTCCTTCTTTCTTAAGATTCCTAGATGGCAGAATGTGTATCTTGATGACTGGCCTGTAATTTTTGCATAGGAGAATGGCACATTTGAACAGAAGCTTCAGCTAGGCATAGTGGCTTATGTGTATAATCCCAGCACATTGGGAGGCCAAGGTGGGAGGATCAATTGACACCAGAAGTTTGAGACCCGTCTGGGCAACATAGTACCTAGTTTTCACACACACACAAAAAACGTTAGCTGGAGCTGATGACATGCACCTGAGTTCCAGCTACTTGAGAGGCTGAGGGGAGAGGCTTGCTTGATTCTGCAAGGTAGAAGCTGTAGTGAGCACAAATCGTACTACTCCACTCCAGCCTGGGTGACAGAGTGAGATCGTGTCTCAAGTAATAATAATAATAATAATGATGATAATAATAATGATAATAATAATAAGAAGAAGAAGAAGAAGAAGAAAAAAGCAAAAAACAGAAAAAAAAAAACCCCAGAAGCTTTATATATGCTCTAGATGATTATAAAAATTGTACAGCCAGGACCTGGACTGCAGATGACTACCTTCGTAGTGTGATATAGACAGTCCCACAAATTTCTTCTCCTCTTTAAAAATACCGCCTTTATTCGTGTGCCTGTCTATCTGCAATTCCAAGGATTCCATCACTACATCCACATTCAGATGATGTCCTGGGGACTTTCAGATGAACATCGTTTCCGTGGCACAAACACACTGACACAAATCAACACATTGCTCTAACTGGATTCTAGGAGAAGCTACCTCTACTACTTAAACCTAAGTTTGATGGGAAGAGGGATCTGAAAAGTTTCAGTGAACAGGATCCTGGTCAAAGAACAGATCCTCTTAAGGTGCCTTAGGAGGTGTCTGTTGCAAGTTGGGGTGGTGGGTTCCAAAGAAACTGCCAGGCATGTTTAGACTTGTGGCCTTACATTAGTCCCATTTCTAGCTTCCGTGAACTTGATGCTTTAACCTGCCCTACATGCATACTCTAGGCACATCCTGTTCTGGATAACCTCGTAATGCCCTTGAGTCGCCCTGCCTTTCTGCCTCCCTTGTTACCTCCCCGCACCCGTTGGTAGGAGTCCTTCTCCTCCTGTCTCTGAGATCTTTTCTTAAGTATTACCTTAGCATGCCTACTGGACTCTCTTTGGAGGAGGACACGGTGTCTTTATCAAATCTTCCCATTGCCCCTATTGCACTTCCTCTTTTTGGTCCCCCCTAAGGCCCCTCCCTGGCCCTTCTCAATCCCAACCCCCATGTAGTCAGTCGCATTTATTCTCCTAGTTATTGCCCTCATCACTAGCCTTTCCTCCTCACAGAATGGTCTTCATCAAAATCTAAAGTAGACTGTATTTTGTTTTATTTATTTATTTATTTATTTTTAAGGTGGAGTCTTATTCTGTAGCCCAGACTAGAGTGCAGTGACGTGATCTCGGCTCACCACAACCTCTGCCTCCCAGGTTCAAGAGATTCCCTTGCCTCAGCCTCCTGAGTAGCTGGGATTACAGGGACTTGCCACCACGCCCTGCTAATTTTTTTGTATTTTCAGTAGAGATGGGGTTTCACCATGTCAGTTAGGCTGGTCTCAAACTCCTGACCTCAAATAATCTGCCCGCCTCTGCCTCTCAAAGTGCCGGATTACAGGCATGAGCCACCACACCCGGCCAATACTGTATTTTAATAGGTTTCATTATTATTTAGGGATGGCATGACCAATGGTCTTAGGCCATTCCAGCTGCTGTAATAAAAATAGCATAGACTGGGTAGCTTAACATTTATTTCTCACAGTCCTGGAAGCTGGAAATCCAAGATGAAGGTGCCATCTTGGTGTGTGGTGAAGGCCTGCTTTATGGTTCAAAGACGGCTGTTTTCTCACTGTGTCCTCATGAGGCAGGAGTGAGAAATCTTCTCTGGAGTTTCTTTTGTAAAGGACACGAACACCATTCATGAGGTCTCCACCCTCATGACTTAATCACCTCCTAAAGGCCCCACCTCCTAAGACCATCACACTGTGGGTCTGGATTTCAACATATAAATTTGGGGGGAACAAAAACATTCAGAGTACCAGAGGACCAACTGACCAAGAGACAACAGCCATTGAGAAGGTAGTCTGCTATACTCCCAGATCCTAGGAAAGGGAGGGCACATCATGCCACAGGCAACACAGGGAGGCACTGGGAGGAGTCTGGAGACAGAGAAGGGATGCTGTGGGTGAGATTCTCTACTGTGGCTTCTGCAGGAAGGAACAGGCACGCAGGGGAAGCAGGTGTAGGACTGGCTAGTTTGAATGATTTCAGTGACTCTGGGGCACAGGGGCTGTCTCTAGTTGTGTGTTTAGGGCAGGTGGACAGGGGCCCAGAGTGAGAGCCTGGTGGAGAAGGTGCTTAGGGGTGAGAGCTGTGGATTGGTTGATTTTGCGCATTTGAAAAAACTGTGCATTTGAAAAATGTGCCCTAGGAGGAGGAACGCAGTCTACTTTACGTTTTGATGAAGACCACTTTGTGAGGAGGAAAGGCTTGTGATGAGGACAATTACTAGGAGAATAAATGAGACTGACTACATGGGGCTGGGATTGAGAAGAGCCAGGGAGAAGCCTTAGGAGGGACAAAAAAGAGGAAGTGCAATAGGGACAATGGTAAGGTTTGGTAGAGACACCGTGTCCTCCTCCAAAGAGAGTCCAGTAGGCATGCTAAGGTAATATGTAAGAAAAGATCTCAGAGACAGGCAAGAATAAAAGCTGCATGTGCAAAAGGTATACACTGAGGAAAATTAGAGGAAAAGAGCACATCAGGAAGAAATCCATTCCCTCAGTGCAAGGAGTCCAGTGCTGTAGAGGAAATTACTCTGGCAAATATGTCTGCCCTGTATTTCCAGGAAGTTCCCCCAGGTGAAGGCTCGGGCTTGTTTCTGTTGTCTTTTCTGAGGTGTTAGAACGGCTCTGTCTAAACATTTAAAGATCACAGAGAACACCTGCTGTCGTATGTCCTATGCGATGTGACTCTGGCAGGAAAGGCTATGGTCTCCCATGTCCCTGCATCCCCAGACTCTGGCCCAGGGCTGGCAGTGGGGCCATCTGTTCTAAATGGGCATGTCTAGGGTTTGCTGGATCTCAACCCTAATGGGCCATGTTGTGTCTCTTATTTACTCTTAGCATGGGGCTTTCTAGATCCTGTCTCCTTCATTGGTGAGCAAAGCCTCCCTGTTGGCTGACAAGTCTCAGGGGGCTCATTAAGAGCTTTTGGGGTACTCTTCAATGAGCATTCCCCACCCCCACTCTGTTCAGCTCCACTCCATCTATTTTGCCTTCTGTTTATAGCAGGGGCCCCAGTTAAACCTAATCTTTGAGCCGCAGGATCTGGCACGGATGGTGGGTTAATTAATTTGCATGAGTCCATTCAGCTAAAGAATTTACTCTTTGACTCAGTTTCTCCTCCAACTGTGCTCCTGCTCCATCTCAGAAAATGATCCCAACCTTCACTCCAGTCATCAGACCATCCCTGCCTTCTCTCTTTCTCACATCCAATTCATCAGGAAGTCTAGTCAGCTCGGCATTCCAATGATCCCTCAATTCACCCATGAATCACCTCCTTCACTGTTGTTACCCTTGGCCAAGCAGCCACCCTGTCTTGTCTAGACCACTATCTGTCTCCCTGCTTCCACTCTTTCTTTTTAGTAACAGGCTCTCCCTCTGCTACCCAGGCTGGAGTGCAGTGGCACACTAACTACAACCTTGACCTCACAGGTTCAAGTGATTCTCCCACCTTAGCCTCCCAACTATTTCTACTCTAGGTCATTATTTTAATTTTTAACACAGAAGCCAGAGTGACTTTTCACAATTTGAAATCAGATCATGTAAAACCCCAACTCAAAACCCTGTCTTCCCAACGTGCTTGAGATGAAATTCAAAACCTTCAAACTGCCTGGTCTATGTCCATCTCTCCACTTGCCTTCCTACCACTATCTCTACACCCCTCTGAAATGGGAGAATTCACTGACCCCCTTGCAGGATGTGCGACAGGGGTGTGGCTCGTCTGTTTGGGTGGCTGTTGCACTGTGTGCTGAACCCCTTATGGGAGGGGGAACACACAGACAGGCAGGAACAGGAGCCAGGGCGAGTGTTTTTGGGCTCTGGCCTCATGGTAGTGTCTACAGGTTGGTGCCTGTGACTCTTGAAGTCCCAGTAGGTGTACTGTGGTGCTCTTTCAACTCTGCCATCTGCAGACAACTTAAGTGTTAACCAGCTCATTGCCCGGTTGGTACTCGGGTTTTTGTTTAGTGTACAGAAAGAATCAGGTCATACACAGACTTGAAAGATTGTGAATGTGGGGATTTTATTGCCAGATGGAGGTGGCTCTCAGCGGGATGGATGGGGAGCTAGAAAGGGGATGTTATGGAAAGATGATCTTCCCCTGGAGTTTGGCTGTCCCCACACCTGATCTCCTCTCCAACCATCCTCAGCTGAACTCTTCTCAACGTTGAGATGCTCCTTCTCTTCTCTCCTTCTTTGCTGTGCCACTCTTCTGTTCCTCTGCTCTTCTGTTTGTCTGCTCATCTGCTCATGGAGCCTGGGGTTTGAGGTTTATAGGGGTACGGAATAGGGGGTTGTGTTGTGCAAAAAGGCAGCATTTGGTCTCAAAAACAGGAATACCTAGTCCCATTTAGGGCTGCAGGTTTCTAGGCTTGGGGATCAGGGCTTTGCTGGGGAACTGCCCTCTTCTACCCAGTATTTCCCTGTCTATATCACCTCCACTCCAGCCACACTGGCCTTCTTACTGTTTCTCTAAAAGGTCAAGTTCATTGCCATCTCGGGTCCTTTGCACTTGTTTCTTGTTTGGAAAGTTCTTCCTTTAGATACTCACTATCTAAGTGAGTATCAGATGTCTTTTAAGATGTTACCCCTCAGACAGGGCTTCCCTTATGATGTGGGTTCACATAGAACCTTCTTCCCTGGTCATTCCCTTGCTTTGTTCTTTCCATATAAAATGCATGCATGTATTAATAAGTTGCTGTTTCTTCTTTTACCGTACATGCTACAAGGTCAAGATTTGTCTGCATTGCTCATTGCTATATCCTAGAGTTTTGAACTGCATCAGTCAGCATTCCCAGCAATGTTCAATTCTTGCTCTAGGTTCTTCCTGCCAAATCCATAAGCTGCCAAAATTGTGTTATAATTCATCTGGGGCAGATTGAAATCTCTTAAAAACAGTACAACTGACTATGCTAAGCAAGAAAAGGGGAAGGAGCTGTGTGAAGTTTAGAGGCACACGAAGGCAGGGACTGAGCTGGCTTCCTCTTCAGGAGTGTTGTAAATGGCTGTGCATGGAGGGAAATGGCCTGGATGGATCAAGGCAGGGGTTGCAGCAGACAGTCCTAGGGCTGGCTTGCTGGGAGGCAGCCTGGGGTAGGAGATCAAAAGTCTTTCTCAGCAATGCCAGTTTGGATGAGCTTTGCAGATTCCTGGAGCATTCCAGCATGGGGCCAGGGAGGGCAGCTTAGGAGAGTGGGGTGATATGAGTTGGGAGATTTTAGAGGAAAACAAGACCAATAGTCTTCCAACAAGTAACAGAAGAATGTGGCAAAGTGGAAACAAAGGAGGCAGCTCCAATCACATTATGGAATATTTCTATTAATTTGCAAATAAATCAATATTTTAGATTTCAAGAATTCTCAACACTCCTACTCTTCGGTGAGATGGGATGCCCCTAGAGCAGTGTTTCTCCAAGTGTAGTCCTCAGACTTCAGATACAAAATTACCCTCACTTGGGAACTTCTTAAAAAGCAAATTCTCAAGCTCCACCCCAGACTTCTTAATGAGAAACCCTGGAGGAAGGGCCCAGAAATCTGTGTTTCCACAAGCCCACCAGAGGATTCTGGTGCACACTAAAGTTTGGAAACCATTGCTCCAGAGTAGGCCTTCTCAGATGTTAATTTACATGGGAATCATCCGGTGATCTTGTTAAATAAAAATACAAATTCTGATCAGTAGGTCTGGGTTGGGGCAGAGATTACACATTTCTTTCCTTCTTTCTTTCTTTCTTTTTTGTTTTGTTTTGTTTTGTTTGTTTGTTTTTGTTTTTTTGAGAGGGAGTCTCGCTCTGTCACCCAGGCTGGAGAGTCTACATTTCTAATAAGTGCCCAGATGCCACTGATGCTGCTGGACCATGGAACCCACAAAGTGAGGTTCTGTGATCAGAACGAGACCACGAGTTCATGACCTGTGTCATGGGCTTTGTGGGAGCTTTTCTACATGGCAGGGAGGGAATAGAAGCTAAGTATAACCTCCTCTAGGAGTCCCTTGTGGGGTGATGAGGGCTGGACCTTAGGTCTTGATGCTGCTTTCTGGTCTGAGGGCAGGTAGGAGAGGGGCTGAGTTGGTGGTAGGGGAGTTAAGAGCAGCCACATCTGGAAAACATTTGCTAGATCTGGCCTTGTGGGGAAGGACCCTGGAGTACTTCCACTCAAATTCCTTCTAGGGGTTTCCATGGATGCATCAGTTTCATGCTCTAGACTGTGGTTTGAAGTTTCTTTCTTTCTTGAGGAGTATAGAGGAAGGTGGGAGGAGGCAAACAAAAACAAAATTCAGAAGTTTGGAGGGAAATTGTCTTGAGAATCTCACAAAAGATGTTTAGTATATTTAATTTGAAAGGAAAGGGTTTAAGGTGGAAATAGGTGGCCAGAGTCAGATTATTTTTATTTCTGATCTAATTAGTTGTTTAATGTAGTACTAAAAATGAACAAGCTTTAGTAAAGCAAAATGGAAAGACTTCTAGGCAAGACTATAATCCACATTGCATTTTCTTTTGACCAGGAGATTTTCTTTGCAGTTGAATGGGAAAACAAATTAGACTGGATGGTCTGGTATTAACCCCAACTGGGATGGACAAGAGACTCCTTGAACCTCAGTGTATAACCAAAGAATGAACTTGAAGTAGCTGTGGATATCTGACTCCTTGTGTAACTGCAGAAACAGAATTGCTGTGTAAATGAGTTTATGATCATATGGCAGAGAGAATGTTCATTCAGTGTTTAGTGCTGTGTTTGAAAACAGGAAAGCTTTTTTTGCTTTCTCCATTCTGGTTAAAGCTGAGTATGTGCTTTCTTCTTTAAAAGATAAGCAAAGGCAAGAGTGTTGCTCTTTTACCTTCAATTTTTATGACACTGGAAGGAATCTCTCAGACTCCTGAATTATACAAGTCTAGAAGGAACACAGGTTATTCTTTAGGCTAACTTAATACAAATTAATATGAGTTGCTTAAATTTATGCCATGCATGTCAGTCTTATGGGACCTTTGCCTTTAAAGTACTATGATTATTGTTGAATAAAACAATATTAAGGGATCTGACTTCAGGTAGAAGAGTTCTCAAAACATCTAAGTGGAGAGCTACAATTCCTGGAACAAGATGACCTTCCTTTGCTTTTGATATGTCTCAAAAAATTAGATATGACATCATACTTAATGTGAGAGGCTAGATGCTTCCTTGCTAAGATCAGGAGCAAGACAAGAATATCTGCTTTCACCAATTCCATTCAACATTATATTGGATGTTTCATCTAGGTCATTTGGACAAGAAAAATAAATAAAAAACATCAGATTGGAAAGGAAGAAATAAAACTATTTCTTTCTTTTTCTTTTTGTTTTTTTTTTTGAGATGGAGTTTCACTCTTGTTGCCCAGGCTGGAGTGCAATGGCACGATCTTGGATCACTGCAACCTCCGCCTCCCGGGTTCAAGTGATTCTCCTGCCTCAGCCTCCTGAGTAGCTGGAATTATAGGTGCCCACCACCACACCCGGCTAAGTTTTGTATTTTTAGTAGAGATGGGGTTTCACTGCTTTGGCCACAATGGTCTCAATCTCCTGACCTCATGATCTGCCTGCCGCGACCTCCCAAAGTGCTGGGATTACAGGCGTGAGACACCATGCCCAGACTAAAACTATTTTTATTCACAGATGATATGATTTTGTATATGGTAAATGTTAAGAATTCCATTAAATGACTCTTCAAACTAATCAATCAGGTCAGCCAAGTTGCAGGATACAAGATGAACAATAAAATTAACTAGCTTACTACACACTGGCAATGAATAATTTGAAAAGGAAATTGAGAAAACAATTCAATTTAAAATAGCATCAAAATGAATACTATATCTAGGAGTAAATCTATCAAAAGAAGTTCAAGACTTGTACATGAAAAACTTACAAGACATTGTTGAAAGAAATTCAACATCTGAATACATAGACATCTCATGTTCATGGATTAGAAGACTTAATATTGTTAAGATAGCAATGCTTCCCAAATTAACCTACAGATTCAATGTGATCCCTATAAAAATCCAAATAGCTTTTATTTTGGAGAAATAGAAAAGCTGATCATAAAATCCATATGGAAATGTAAGAAACCAAGAAGAGCCAAAACAATTGTGAAGAAGACAACACTGGGGGACTCATACTTCTGACCTTCAAAATTTGCTACAAAGCTACAGTAATCAAGACATAGTGCTAGCATAAGGATAGACATAAATATCAATGCAATAGAATTGACAGTCTAGAAACAAAACACTTACATTTATGGTTGATTGATGTTCAACAGGATGCTAAGACCAAATGATGTTGGGACAACTATATATCCATATGCAAAAGAATGAAACTGGATTACTTTATATTGTGAAATTAACTCAAATGGATAAAAGATAAACAAGAGCCAAAAGTGTAAAACTCTTAGAAAACAGTAGTAAATTTTGATAATCTTGGATTAAGCAGTGATTTCTTAGATTTGGCACCAAAATTAAAAGCAACCAAAGGAGAAACAGCTGAGTTGAATCACATCATAATTAGGCAAATTTTGTAATAAAATGATGAAATTGAGAAAGTGAAAATACAATATACGGGATGAAAAAAGATTGCAAATTATGTATATGATAAGGGACCTGGATCCGGAATATATAAAGAAATTTTAAAACTGAATAATAAAAAGAAAGCCCAATTAAAAAGTGGGCAAATGATTTGCATAAACATTTTTCCAAAGAAGATATACAGCAAATAAGCACATAAAAATACTCATTATTGTTAATAATTAGAGAAATTGAAATTAAAACCATAATGAGACACTACTTGACATACATTAGGATGACTGTAATAGAAAAGACAAACAAGAAAAAATGTTCGTAAGATGCAGAGAAATTGGAACCCTCATAAATTTGCTGGAGGGAATGTAAAATGGTACAGCCATTTTGGAAACAGCTTGGCAGTGGAGAATTACCATGGGACTGAGAAATTTTACTCCTAGGTTTCTATCTAAGAGAAATGAAAACATCCATCCCCCAAAAAACTTGTACATGAAAGTTCATGGTAGCATATATGAATGTTCATAGCAATGGTTATTATTCATAATAATATATTATTATATTATAAATATTATAATCATATTATGAATAATAACCAAACATTCGGGACCACCTTAAACTGGTAAGTGCATAAATAAAATTAAAATGTGCTATATCTATACAATGAAATATCGTTCTGAAATGAAATGAAGTATTGACACATAGTATGACATAGTTGAAACTCAAAAGTGAAAAAGGCCAGAAGCCAGCTGCAAAATCCCCACGTTTCATGATTTCAATAATATGAAATGTTGAAATACACAAATCCATATCTAGAGGAAGTAGATTAGCGGTGACTCAGGCTGTGGAGGAGGGAGTTGCGGGGAATAAGGTAGGATTGCTAGTGATGGCTGAGGCATTTCCTTTGGGGTGATGAAAACATTCTAAACTTAGATTGTGGTAATGGTCACACATATCTGTGAATATGCCAAAACCATTGAAACGTCCAGTTTAAACAGGTGAATTCCTTGGTATGTGAATTATATCTTTTTTTTTTTTTTTTTTTCTTGAGACAGAGTCTCGCTCTGTTGCCCAGGCTGGAGTGCAGTGGCACAATCTCAGCTCACTGCAAGCTCCGCCTCCTGGGTTCACGCCATTCTCCTACCTCAGCCTCCCAAGTAGCTGGGACTACAGGCGCCTGCCACCAGACCTGGCTAATTTTTTTTTTTTTTTTTTTTTAGTAGAGATGGGGTTTCACTGTCTTAGCCAGGATGGTCTCGATCTCCTGACCTCGTGATCTGCCTGCCTCTACCTCCCAAAGTGCTGGGATTACAAGTGTAAGCCACCATGCCCAGCCGTGAATTATATCTTAATAAACATATTTAAGAATAAGTATGATTTTAAGTCTAGAAATCTAAGTTGTGCACTACATAATAATTTTCTCTTCCTGTTTCTCCTTGTTTGGTTGATATTAAAATGAATGTATGATTATTTTTTCTACCTATAGGTGGCCAATCACATATGGTTAGTTCCCTTTCTTATGCAGAGCTTCATTGTGTGTAGGCAAAGACCTGATCACTACAGAGTGAAGAGGAAAAGTTATATTCCCTAAACACCAAAAGCCTGATTGCAGTACATGCCTAGTGCTTGGTGCTCCAAAATAAAAGAGGTTTCCTGTCTTATAAACTTTTTTTCTTTATTTATTATCTAATGTATTGATTAGGTCTAATCAACCTTGATAATCTAATACAGGATGGTAAATGGAGTTTTACAAATAGTAAATAAGAATAAGGATAAGAAAGTTTTATTCTAAGTCTTATTATAAGAAATAGAATAAGACTCAGATTTGGAATGTTGTAAAGGTGAGGTGTGTCTCATTCCATGGACATGTTTCATTGAAGAGGCAGAGTAATAATAACTCAGTAAAAATCACTGCAAACATTTGTACCATTCTTTTTGTAGTTTGCATGGCCTCTTGCCTAGCTATTACCATTGCCTTGCTTAATGCTCCCAGCATCCTATGTGAGGTAAATATTTCTACATCCAATGTAAAGAAGAGGCAAGGGTGGTTATGCACCAAGATCCCCTACTTTAAACTCTGAGCCACTACTAGAAGTCAATGATTCTGTGAGATTTTACATGGAAGAATTTTGGAGAACACTTGGAAGACAATTTTTAAAAAAGCAAATAGGAAAAACCTTACTGAGGGAGTAAATTCAGGCAGCCCAGCCAATCTCTAGAAAATGGGTAAGGCATTCCTCTGTAAACTGTAACACCATCACTGAAGCACCTCACAGTAGAGACAAAGGGCTTCATCGATTCGGACATCTATTTAAAGGCTCATTTTGCTCAATGTGGAGCCTTTGTTAAGTTGTTATTTTTCTCACTATAGAGAGAAAGCAATAATTGAAATTGCTACTTGGTTTTAAATCTGAATCATAACATAGATTCAAGTGGTATCTGGAAAGAACGGGAACCGTAGAAAAGTGTGAAAAGGTTATCACTGAATGATTCTGCCCAGAAATGGATGTGCTAGGCATCAGACTTGACTTGGAGTTTGGGAAAGCAGTTTCAAAAAAGTCAGTAGAAAGTTGGATAATTCCATAGCCAGAAACTCTAAAGGGAAGATGCCCAATAGGTATGGAAAGTTCCAACAGGCAAAATTCTCACCTTTAAACTTGAAGAGTAAAAAAAGAGAAAAAGTCTCAAGAAAGCAGCGTGTTTTCCCAGGGTGCTCTTTGAGAAACTGGGAAAGGACTCAGCCTACAAGGTGGAAGGAAGGTCTCAAAATTGTGGCTATAAAATCATGGCATGTTCTCTGATAATAATGCCAGCTAAGCATAGCATTAGAGTGGTCTGAAGTTTTCTAAAAATACCAGAGAAATTTAAAAGGAGACATTTTTAAAAGTATTGATTAAAAACAACAAGAAATTAGGGGGCTCGTAACAAGGACAATAGAGGTGTAAAGAGGCCTCTAAAACAGCGCCACTCTTCTCCTGCCCAAGTTCGTATTCTCTACAAAAGGGAAAGAACTTTAAAAGCAATGGGTGCCCAGACCCAGTGGAGATGAGACCACCAGAAACTCAGCACACATAGCTCAGGAGCATTTCGACCCTAACTGAGGTGGATGCATGGAGGAAAGGAGAAAATAAGTAAATAAGCAAGTAAATAATACAAAAGTAAGTGTGTTTGTTAACTGGCAATTCAATATGAGGCTACAGCACAGTGACGTAACCACGTAATGAGTGGGTTTGAAAAATAGTCAAAACTGGGGCTTCGTTAATAGACTGAGAGTGTTGAAAACAGAACAGGCAGTCTGACCCTTCAGTGCTGGCTAGACCACATTTAGGGTGTTGTGTTCCATTCTTTGACCCACACTTCAAGAGGGGACACAAGAAACTGGAGCACATTATTCTTCTTGGAATAGCGAAAGAGTTGAGGGTAGATAGACAAAATGGTGTTGAGTCCCTAATAATGCTATGATGGAAGAACCCTTGAAAATTCCCTTCCTAGCACTGTGCACCTCCCAAGCCCTAGCAAAGTAACTGCCTTTCCTCCAGGAATGCTCTCTGCTAAAGGGGAGCGACTCAGGTCTTTCCTGTGAAGGTGGGAGCAGCGTCTGCCCTGGACTCTCCTGGGAGACAGCAATGTAGCAGGTTTGTGAGAGCGTCAAAGCGAAGCCACCATGACTGCTGTGCTGCTGAGGACCTGAGGCAAGTCCCTTTCTTCTGCACCTCATTTTGCTCAATTTCAAAGTGCGGAGAATATGTAGGGAATTTAGCCCAGTGGTTGACAGGTGGAAAACCACCAGAAACACGCATGGAGACGTTTAATTTTGGAAAGAGTCTACCCTGAGCTAGTCCAGCAGCACCAGTCATCCTTCTTCCTACAGTCCTATCTGTACTCCATGCCTTTCAGAAATACCATCCCATTCGGGGTGGGCCAATGCATCCTGAAGAAAATGGGGAGAGGACGGATCAAGGGTATCGTCTGCTACTTACTAAGCGATTTCAGATTCCAGTTCTGCATTCACTTTTCTCAAGGTTGGATTCATTCCCCAATGCTACCAAAATAGAGACAATGGAGCCATTCTCCGCTCCTAATCACCTCCTCGGTCTCAATATTGATATTTAATAGGATCATGTGGGCTGCGGGGGGCTTGGCTCTCAAATCCTTAGGGTTACCAAGATTCATGGAAGCAGGGCTGGAATTCCTAAACACTCAGTTCTGACCCAAGCACTAAAATGGCAAGGACCTTCCTGACTACTATTAATAATTGGTCTCTGTGCCCAGCAGACTCTGACGGCACCCTGGCGCCAGGGCCTGGGGTGGCAGTGCGCCGTGCCAGACCCGGCAGGTCCTGGACCTTGTGGGCTCCGGGAAGGGCTGAGCATGAACCATTCCCGCTTCTGCGCTCCGGTGCACAGCACACCAACCCGCTCAAAGCACAAGGGCCCGCTGGGGCTCTCGGACGCCAAAGAACTGTTGGAGAGTAGCATTTTAATGAACTGAGTGTAAATGCATTAAAAACACATGGAATTAATGCTCCTTGAAATAAACATAGGTTTAAAAAAAATGAAGAGGAAAGCAAATGTTTTGGCAAAACACATTTGGGTTTTTCGAACCCCAAATATTTGAAAACTATTCATGCAATCTTAATCCAGAGGGCCATTTAGCTCTCCTGTGGTGACGAATAATATGAAAGTAGGAAAATTCAGTGTTTTTCTCTATATTCATGGGATTTCCACAAAGACACAGACCAACAGGAAGGCTTTCAGGGACAGTTTAAAAAATACTTAGGAAATGAAGCTTTCAGTGTTTGAAAAGAAATGTCATAAGGTAAATTGTGTTATTTGGTTGATAGAAGGCAAAGGAGTACATAGCTGCCATATTATTAATTTGAACGCTGAGGTGCAGCACTAACCAAACACTGAAGTTTAATGCATATGACTCAAAAAGCCACAATCTTATTTAAAAAGAATAAAAATATTAAAAAACCCTTTCTCAATACATTTTGAAATCCTGCATTTATGTATGGGACTTGACAAGAAAGTAAAACTGAAATGGGAGTGTTCCCTGATCCCCCTTGTAGGACATGCTCACCTGCTTATAGGACAGGCTCACCTGCCTGTCAAACCCCTAGTGGGAGGGGAGCATGCAGACGGGGCAGGTGCAGAGGCAGGGGGAGCACTCTGGGCTCCCGCCCCGAGGTAATATGTAGGGGTGGGTGCTTGCAACCCCAGTGTTACAAAGCTCTTTCAGCTTTGTTATCTACAGATGGCTTGAGTGTTAACCAGTGCAATGGACCCTCTGTCTTTTTGCAAGGGCAGAAGACCAGTGTGACAGCTTTCTGTATCCTGAGCTCTTGCCCAGCATCCTGGAAAAATTGGGTCACACTTGGGCTTGAAGGGTGAGTGCGAGGTTTTATTGAGTGGTGGAGGTGGCTTTCAGCAGGCTGGATGGGGAGCTGAAAGTGGGGGATGGAGTGGAAAGGTGATCTTCCCCTGGAGTCAGGCCGCCCAGTGGCGGGACTCCTCTCCAATCAACCCAGCCAGACTCCTCTCGGCATTCAGACGATCCTCCTCATCTGTCTTTCGCTGTTGCATTGTTCCACCATTCCTCTGCTGGTCTGTTGGCTTGCTGGTCGGCTTCTGGAGCCTGGGGTTCGGGGTGTCTATGGGTGCAGGATAGGGGGCGTGGCAGGCCAAAAGGCAACTTTTTGAGCATGAAAACAGGAATGCCTGTCCTCATTTAGGACCATGGGTCTTCAGGCTTGAGGGTGGGGCCTTTGCCGGGGAACTGGCCTCTTCTACCCAGTATTTTCCTGTTTCCTGTCTGTATCAAAACTACCTGGAAGGCTGAAGTCACTGAGGCCAGGAGCACACGCACCTGCCATATGCCCCACCTGGCCTGTACCTTGACCACCAGGGCCAAGAAAGACAGACTCCTTCAACACTCTCCACCACCTGTTTGGAGTGCTCACTGACAACTGACAGTCTTAACCCACTCCTACTGCCAGATCCAGCCCTGGAAATCTGAGAGTTTGAGCTTCATCACCCTAAGGTCCTTCAGCTGTCCTCCAACTGCCCCCACTATTTCCCCACCTCTCTAGGAACTGATTTCCCAATAGGCATGTGCTCTCAGATGGCTGTTGGCTCAGGTGTTAGCTAATAAGCAAGGTGTTTGCTGACAAGGGCTTAACGCCTCCCAGAGGCATTTGCATTTTAATAGGGACTGTTACAAGAATTCAGCCCCCAAAGGAATGAAGTTATGATGGTAAAATGCCAGGAACCCACGTGGATATTTCAGAGCAGGGAGCCCTCTCCTTGGATCCTAACACCTGGTTAGCTAGCCCTGTCTATAGCTCTCTGGAGTGGAACATGAGATCATTTCTCTTCAACCTGCCGGGGCTGGCAATCAGCTCCCAAAGTGAGGCAGCCATCTCTAAACAGCAGGATCCAGAGTCCCAGAAATCTTGACCAGATGGGATGTCAGAGGAAGCTTCTGAGGAACTGCAGACCAGTTACAGGAAGCCACTATGGAACATCTCTGGGCCAGATTCTGTGTTAGCTTAAAGGTACCAGTTACAAGCAGTTCCTGACCTCAGGGAACTCTCTGTTTAGTGGAGAAGGGCCCTCCCAGTGTAGATACGGGAGCACAAAGAGGGAGAAGGGGCTTCTGCAGTTGGCTGGGGGAGCTCTCATCTTTCTCCTCGCATAAGCTATTCACCATGCCACTGTTCGGTCTCATCTCTGCTCCTTGCATCTTGCTCCCCACCACCTTATGCACATTTGGGGCCTTTTTAAAGTTATCAAACTAAAGTAACTTTATTTTAGACATTTCCAAATTACAGAAAAGCACAAAGCAGGAAGTAAAACTCACCAATAATGTCACCATCCCCGGGATCACAGGGTTAACTACTATTTTATGTTCTTCTAATCTTTAATCTACACTTAGGGATCTATTTTTTTTATAAACTAAAGATCATAAATATATACTTAATACAAATATATTAAATTCTTATAATTTGTAAAAGTCTCATATTGTTAAATATACTTTGAAAATGTATGTTTTTATACACATTCCATACTATGAAAGGTGATGATCCATCTTACAAAGGGTAATAATTAACAAAGAACTTTACGATATGTTTAGGTTTTAGCAAAATCTCTTTATTTCTTTATTAAATATTAAAGCTCATGGGGAAGGAAATTGTAAAACTAAAAATCTTAAACACAGGAGCTTGTACTGACCAATATATAACATTTTAGGATGATGCATCTCTTAAAGAAGGTTTGATAATGTTGTATTTTCATTGAAATTAACTCATAGAAATGTGAAACATTATCATTTTTCATACCAACCATTGTTTTGAGATTTACATTATCTAAAGTGTAAATTAACCTTGAGGTTAATTTAGGTCTGCATTGCATAATAGAGAAAAACCAACAAGTCTTATTATTTCTAGGAGAATTAGATATCTTTTTTTCCCTCAAATGTCAGAATCTTAGGGAACAATGAGGGAACATATTTTGCTAGCAAAAAGTGTATTTGCTTTGAGATTTTTTTCCCCTTTGGCTTAACATATCTGGCAACAAGCATCTTACATTAACTTATTTTCTTAAAGGGAAATGCACACTTCTGTAACAAATACATGTTTTTCTCCTGAAAGAGGAGCTTTCTTGCTACTGCCGATAGTATGTATGGGCATAGCTAGCCACTTGTCTAAGAGAAAGCTTATTGTACAAACTATATGTTTGGAAAACATCCTTTGACTCTTCATAGTATCTCAGTATCTCAACCATGACTATAAACAAGAATCACCTGGAAAGCCTGTTAAAATGTCCCAGGCCCTATATTCCAACTTATTATTGGGGTGGGGAATAAGAGGCAGGGGTCCTTATTTTTAAGAAGCCACACAAGGGATTCTAATGTCTAAGGGCCACACTTGGAGAAACACTGCCCTACTGAATAAAAGTCTGACTCCGTAGCATGGGATGCAAGTCCCTCCTTAATCTCACTCCTATCAGGCCCATCTCGCAACACTAGACCCATCCCTTCTTGGTCACACTGATGACTCATTCTTCCCTAACACACCATTCTACTCCGTGCCTTCATCCCTTTGGTCAAGTAGTGTAGCTGTCTTTTCCCTTCTGGTCTTAAGAACAAGTAATTCTTGTTCTTAAGAATTTTTCTGCTAATTGGTGCATATCATCCTATTGTGTGCCTGCTGGTTTCCTAGTGCTATTCTAAGCAATATATGTGTGTGTGTGTAAATATGTATATTTATATAAAATAAATTTGTTTATATATATATATATAATTTATATAAAATTATATAAATCACATAATATAAATTATACATAATTTCCATATAAATTTATATTATATATACATTATATAAAATATATAAATTATATATAATGTATATATGATAATTTATATAATTTATATGTTCATATATTTGTGTATCAATGTGTAATATATGTAGTATATTATATATAGTTATATACAATTTTATATAATATAAAATAATTATATAAAAACTATACTATGTACATTATAAATTTACTTATATAGATATCTTTATAAATATTAAGTATTAAAATATTGATAAAATATTAAATATTTATGTAGAAATTTATATATAAATATATACACACACCTATATAAATTTATTTCATCCTCCCCACATCTCTATTAATGTATTATCATTCCCATATTGCAACTTAATAAACTATGGCTGAAATAAATGAGTAAAGAGATGAATGAATATTACGAATATTTGTTCAATGTGAAAACAGCTGGAGTAGCGGAGGGGAACAGACCCCACATCCTAGGCCTGAGACTCGCAGGACATGGGAAATGACTGTTTACATTTCATAGGAATATGAAGATAATCGGTGCTATTGTCTGAATGCCTGTCCCCCAAAAATCGTATGTTGAAATCCTCACCCACAAATTGATGGATTAAGAGATGGGGCCTTTCTGGGACATGATTAGGTCATGAGAGGAGACCCACCCTAAATGGAATTAGTGTCCTTATAAAAGAAGCAGGAAGAGTTTGTTTGTGTGTTCCACCACGAGGACACAGCGAAAAAGTGCCATCCATGAACCAGGAAGTAGGTCCTCACTAGACACTGAATCTGCTGGCACCTTGATCTTGGACTTCTCAGCTTTCAAAACTGTGAAAAATAAATTTCTGTTGTTTATAAGCCATTCTATTTATGGTGTTTGTCCCAAAGGACTGTGATAATGGGATGCTGATCATTCAGAATTTGAAAGAAAAGTATGTTGAAAACATCTGTCTCAATTTTTTTCTCAATATTGTGTTGAAATTACAGCATAGCAATGCAAATCTTTTTATAATTTTTAATACCTACTCAAAAATATGCCATGGAGACCTTTATTTATGGGCATAAAATATGTCGCTTCCTAAGGCTGTTCTGCGGGGGAGGCTTTTCTTCTGGCCCTGTACTGCTCTTTAGTCAAGCCTCTCTGTGTGCCAGACACAGTGGCCTCCTCTCAGTTCCTCAGACACATCATTTTCTCTCTACCTCAGAGCCCTGACACGTGTGGGCCCCCTGTGTAGAGGCTCTCTTCTTGCTCAGTTTCAATTTGCCTTGCAAAGTCCAGATCAGATGGCCCCACCCCTAACATTTTTAGAGCTCGAAGCAAGAATGCAAATGAAAGTTCACACACCATAGACAGAATTTAGATTTCTCACCATAGACAGAATTTAGACTTCTCAGATTCCATGCAGTTTCACATGGGAGTGCTGTGGCGTAAGAACAGGGACTCCTGGCTTGTAGCTGAAGCCGCATCTCTCTACTTCCCCCATCCTTGGCTCCTTTTACCATCATGAAAGGAAGAGCTTGTGAATATCCCAGTGTGTACATCAAAATCCACACATACACACTGTGCAAGCAACCTCTCTTGGTCATCACCCTGAAGCCTTGGGGTGTACCTATTTGTCTTAGTCCCCACTGGGATGATAGTCCCAGGGAAGAGGCTTGAGGTGCTTTCAGGAATTCAGAGGTACAGGACACACTGAGCCTGGTCTAGAATGGAGGTGTGGGCTTCTTTAAAGTGTTGGTTGTGGTGACCCTTGCTTGGGGCCACTGGTGGCACTAAGCTCAAACATCCCTTTCTCCAAGTTTAATCTTCCAGATAAACTTTCATACTTCTCTTTGAAGTACTTAATAAGGAGAACTCATTAAAAGTTTAATGAGTTATTGTTCAAACTGGTGGTATAAGGTCTGACTCCCTTGCAAAAACTATCAGTTTCACAAGAGCAGAACTGAATCTTGTCTTGTTTAACTCTATTTTTTTTTTTCTGTTGTCCAAAACAGTGTCTGGCAAACAAATGGTACTCATCACATATTTGTTGAATGGATTAATGAAAGGAAAGTCCACTGAGACTTCTAGAAATAGTTTGGGTCTCTCAAAAATATTTTTAAAACTCTGCTTTGCTTTTTCTTGTATATCTGCATTATTATCAAAATTAACAGACTCACAGAATAAAAGTTTAAATATCGCAGAAGATTTTCTAGCACTTTGGATCTAAAGATAAAGTCCTCAGTGGGAACTGTAGGGATAAAGGATTTAGGTAAGATTCCCAGGCACAGGCCCATACAAATATGTGTGGTGTAAATCCTATAACAGAATGCCAATATCATATACGTAACTTTTTCTTTCTGGAAAATTACAAAGTTAGCATTAAAAAAATCAAACTGGAGGTGACAAGAATAACATATATCCTTCACAGGACTGCGTACAATTCTACTTAGAGATCTTCATAACATCTTAAGGGAAAAATCCTTTTTGAAAGAAAAACAACTCTGGGTGGTGCTTGAAAATTCAGAAGGCAGCTAGAAACTTTGCCAATGACAACTGTAGGTAATAACACAGTATTAAATTTTATTTTCCGTTTTTAAGACTGGATTTTTTAAAAGCAGGTATGATGAGTGATATTTCTAACAGACGTTCTGAAAAAAAGTTAATAGTTTTATTTATCTTGGTTGGTATGAAAACCTTGACCTTCAAGGGTAAGGTTTTGATTCATTGAGAGATGGGATGCTTAGGACAGCGGCCTGAATGCCTCAGTTTTTGGTTTTAGTTATTTTCAAAGTTTTTGTCCTCTTTTTCCATCTTACTGATTAGTGGGCAAAAATCATCTAAATTTGAAAATCTGTTCTCACTTGAAGCTTATTCTGTAATTCTGAATAATCTGGAAAAGATAATATTGGCTATATATTGATCTTCTTGAAAAAAACACTGAGAGAGGACAAGGCCACCTTAGCCGGAAGCCACTGTGGACAATGACTGTCTTTATTTATTGAAAACTGTATTACAAGTCGTGAAAATTCAAAGTGCTACAGAAAAAAACACTCTTCCTTTAGAACCTGCTGAGTTTCCCAGGAGCTTAACAGAACTCTATCTTGTATTCTCTCTGGGAAAGATAAAATAGCAAACAACAAAACTCAAGGTCTAAAAATAAAACCAGCTAAATCAACACGCAGTGTAGCAGAACACTGCCACTCATCTGCTCACCTCTGTAAGACTCACCTGTCTAACCCTGTAACCCAGAGTTTCTCAGCATTGGCACAGTCTAAACACTTTGGGTTGGATAACCCTCTTAACTTCTCTCTTTTGGCTCCTACTTTTTGTCATTGTGATAAATATGCACAACATAAAATTGATCATTTTAACAATTTTTGAGTGGCAGTTCAGTGGCTTTAAGTACATTCATATTGTTGTGCAACCATCACCACCATCTAGCTTCAAAAATTTCTTATCTTCCCCAACTGAACCTCTGTGCCATTAAATGATAACTCCCCCTCATATCCTGCCCCTAGTCCTGGGGACCACTTTTTTTTTTTTAATTCTAAAACTACCCACATCCTTGAAGCAAAAGTAAAGCATGAAGGTGCATGAGTGTGCCCGTGTGAGTGTCATGATAATTTCGTTAAAGGGCCAAGGACCAGGTGCTTTCCCTCCCACGCATGAGTGTTCTGTGGGGATTAGAAGACCAGGCTGTACCATCAAACTGCCCAGCTTCAATCATTGACTAACGTAAGGGATGTTTCAGATCTGCCTGCCTCAGTTTCCTCATCTAAGCAGAGTTGGTTATAGTGTTATTGAGAGGTGACAATGTGCTAGCAGCCCTCATTCTCAGTGCCTCCTCGGCCTCTGCGTCCACTCTGGCGGTGCTTGAGGAGCCCTTCAGCCTGTCACTGCACTGTGGGAGCCCCTCTCTGGGCTGGCCGAGGCTGGAGCCGGCTCCTTCTGCTTACAGGAAGGTGTGGAGGGAGAGGCAAGGGTGGGAACCGGCCTTGCGCAGGGCGCTCAGTCTAGCGCGAGTTCCAGTCGGCCCTGGCGCAGGCTTGGCAGACCCCATTTGGAGCGGACGGCCGGCGCCGCTGGCCCAGGGCAGTGAAGGGCTTAGCAGCCGGGCCAGCAGCTGCGGTGGGTGCACCAGGTCCCCTAGCAGTGCCGGCCCACCTGTGCTGTGCTGGAGTTCTCGAGTTCTCGCTGGGCCTCCGCTGCCTCCCCGTGGGGCAGGGCTCCGGACCCGCAGCCCGCCAGGCCCAAACCCCCCGCCCCACCCCCCGCAGTGGGCTCCCACGCAGTCGGAGCCTCCCCAGCGCTGGGTCCCAGCAACCGCCCAGGGCCTGAGGAGTGCGGGTGTATGGTACTGGACTGGCAGGCAGGTCTGCCCGCAGCCCCCCTGCAACATCCACTAGGTGAAGCCAGACAGGTTTTTGAGTCTAGTGGGGACTTGGAGAACTTTTATGTGTAGCTAAGGGATCATAATACACCAATCAGCACTCTGTGTCTAGCTCAGGGATTGTAAATGCACCAATCAGCATTCTGTCAAAATACACCAATCAGCGCCCTGTGAAAACAGACCAATCTGCTCTCTGTAAAATGGACCAATTGGCTCTCTAAAATGGAGCAATCAGCAGGATGTTGGGGAGGTGGGTGGGGGGCGGTCAGATAAGGGAATAAAAGCAGGCTGCCGGAGCCAACCAAGGGCAACCCCGTGGGGTGCTGTTCCACCTTGTGGAAATTCTGTTATTTTGTGGTTTGTGATAAATCTTGCTGCTGGTCACTTTTTGGGGCCGTGCTGCCTTTATGAGCTGTAACACTCACCATGAAGATTTGCAGCTTCTCCTGAAGCCAGAGAGACCACGAACTTACCATGAAAAATGGACAACTCCATCCACCCTGGCTTTAAGAGCTGTAGCACTCACAGGGTGGGTCTGCAGTTTAACTCCTGAAGTCAATGAGACCACGAACCCACCAGAAGGAAGAAACTGCGGACACGTCTGAACATCCGAAGGAACAAACTCCCGACGCACCATCTTTAAGAACTGTAACACCGCGAGGGTCTGCAGCTTCATTCTTAAAGTCAGCGAGACCAAAAACCCACCAATTCCGGGGACGCTGTCACGTAGAAGTTGTGTGAGGATTAAGTGAGTTAAACACTAGGTACTAGAGCTACCTCACACTCTATTGAGTTCAAATTCTGCACAACAGTGATCTGCAGATCAGTTGCTGATCTTGGTCGAAAGTCTCAGGGCAGGAGAGTTTGTTGCTGTAGGCATACCAGATACTTAATCCCACTGTCTTCTCCTTGTTACAATGGATATGTAACTTGGAGTGTAATATGTTAGCTACAAGAATCTGGATTTCGTTTTCACACTTTGGGATGGGAAGACATAATCATGAGCAGACTTGGACTGCAACTCAAATGCGTGCAGTGTATGCAGACGCGATGGCTGCCAACTCAGCCAGGAGATCAGTATTTTTGAATCAGATGTTTCAGTTGTCCTGCAGGTGCATAAATGCAAACTACAAACTTCACTGAGCTTCCCTTCTTCTCTTTCCATAGTGTAAGCCCCAGGCACATCATTCCTCTCTCCTTTCCACCCTCTAAATGCTGTTTCCCCTTCAACCATGTAATTTAAATAAATTAACATAGAGCTTGACAGATACTAAAAGTTGTTGATTATTATCTAACTTCAGATTTCACAGATTTGAATGCTCCTTCCACCACTTGACTGCATATGTAACCTTAGGAAACACTTAACCTTCAGTTTCTTATCCAAAGAATTGAAAGAATCATGGTACCTACCTCACATGATTATTGTGAGAAATAAGGAGATAACCAAATATAATATACTTGGCATGCAAATCTTACCTTTCTTGTTCGTCGGAATACCAAGCCTTAGCGGGCACACATCACTCTCATTGCCTAGACAGGTGTAAGATGAGTTTAGCAAAAACCAAAGTTTCTCAAGTAGTATCTGTCAGCACTGAATGTATTAGTACTATGAACCAAATTGAATACTATTCTAGAAAGAAAGCGTCGCAAGTAAAAAAGAAATGCTATCAGTAATGGTGTATTATGTGCTAGGAACTGTGCTAGTGATTTCACAAATATTTTCTTGTTCAAATTTTCATATTGTCTACTTAAGAGAAGATACTATTATCCCTATTCTTCAAATGGGGAAACTTAGGCAGCAGGAGGTTAGTGAACATGTCAGAGGTCACAGAACCAGTAAATAGCAGGACAAAATACAGTTTGGTCATATTCTCATTTCATGTGTAACATTGCGTCTGTGCTAAAGTGTTGACTGATGAGACCGTGTAATGCAGTAATGATAAATAATGAAATAATAATTATATTGTGTCATATACTATGCAGTGCTGCAATACACATAAAATTCCCATATTATCTTTTAAAGGAAATCTATTTATACGGGTACTTGCAAACTGAAACTAATTTTTATTTTCATGTGTAACATACGTTTAACTATAGTATTTGGTCAAAACTAAAACAAAATATATTAATATTAGCGTTCTCTTTTTGCTTTGAAATTTGGTGATTATAATGCTGCTGTATGCACAGCTTTTGCTTGATTTCTGCTCACTAGTTCAGACTTGAAGACCTAATAAATATCTTACATAGTCATTGTTGAATAGATCTTCACATATTGGTGAATGAACCTGGTTGAATTTGAAAAATCTACGTTTGAGATTGGCACATAACCAAATTATAACTTTAGGAGGAAAAAAATACCTGATTGCTTGTTACTTTCCAAATTTTTGGCATGTTTTCAATGGTACAAAGCTGTTTCTAAATAAAATTTGTTGGGGGACAGAAATCTTGAGAACTCCACAATATACAATTTGCATCATTTGCTTTTCTAAATTGTTGTTTCTCGCCAGCGTCAATAAACTGCTGTAAGTGGTTAAGCATGTTTGGTTGGCTGTACCTATGCATAAAATAAACAACGTGGCTAGTATTCTTTTTACAGTTGATGACGATGGGTGCTGTGTAACTACCCTATATAACCCTTAATGAGGGAATAATGAAATTTAGCTTGCAGAGGTATCAAAAAGCAAACATGTTTTTCTAGTGCCTGTGTCCATGACTAATTTCCCAATTTCTGTGTAAGAATTTTATATATAGGATGTCTTAAATTCCAATCCACATGCCTAACAAGCATTTAAAAACCTGTGCTTGTCTTATCTGGAATGACATTGGAGTGATTAATTTTTTTTAACCTTTTAGAATGGTGTCAGCTTGGACTGAGAAATTAATCAAGGGTACTCAAAGTCTGAAGAAAATTTGAACTGTTGAATTAAGACAAGATGTTTGCACTGAGTGTCAGCAGGAATGGGGTACTATATGTAGTAATTTGTTAAAAAATGCCTTGCATTGAGGTATTTACATAAATTTCATAGGAATATATTAGTTATGTTTTTTAAATTATACAGTTAAGGCTTAAGAACAACAGGCAATATATTGTGTAAAAGTTTGTCCGAAGAAACATCAGGTGGATTTGGAAGCACAAGGCAAACTCATTTTTCAAATTATAAAATCTAGTGTCAAAGGGATAGAGTTTTAGTTCTGTTGCTTTTTAAAAGGTATAATAATAAACAGAAAATGTCAATAAAAAGTACATTTGAGTTATCTTAAACATAATGATTTTTCAGAAAAAATGGCAACAGTTAATCAGTTAATTACTTTGTTGTGTGAGAATCTTTGTAACTCTTAAGGCTGACCAAAAAAGGAAAGGGATTTTTAATAAGTAGTTTTGGAAGGCCAAGTTCATGGTGTCCTTCCAAGCTGGATAAATCAGGCAGAATGCTCCTTACCAAGAAAGGGATGGACTTTTGAAAGAGAGGATAATCAAGCTAGATTCCTTCTACTCGGCATAAACATCAAAGTCCTTGTGGTGGTTCAAAGAAGAAGAATCTGCTTCCATACATTTGGCCAGATTTTTGGCACCTGGTTAAAGAGATTGAGCAACAAAAAGCCTGGCTTGAATTTCATTAAAATTGAGTATTAAAAGCATACTCTTACAATTGAAGTGGAGTGGATCGAGTCTCTTGATGGGGATGGGCCCTTAGTATATATGCATGGCTTGGGTAACTTTCTTCATTTGTTTAATTGGAAAACTTGCTGTTTTTATCTCTCTGTCCAACCATAGCCCCTTCTCTCCACAATATTCTTTGACGAACATCTAGTTGTCCATAAAATATCTAGCAAAAGAGAGAGAGAGAGAAAAAAAAAATACTGTCACAAATGCTTGTCAAAATAAAAGAAAGCAAACGGAATTACATACCAAGTCTTTATCTCCTCTTAGACCTAAATTTGATTAGATGTGCTGCTAATGATTAGGCTAAAATAAGTGATAATAAGCTTGTTTGTTAAACTAATTAATGGCATAAATATGACTTCCCAAAACAATCCCGCTGAGATAATGCTTCAGGTTTCCACAGAAGCCTGTGCTTTCCATCCATTCCCAGGGAATTTGAGGGGAGCCACCCATTTTTACCAGTGGTTTAGCTAGAATTAAAATTAATAACGTTTTGGCCTACTGCCTTTGCTCAAACTGCTGGGAAGCACAGACTTCTGTTGCTCAGTGCTACATGCATCTTCCAGATTCTCAGTTGGGAAAAATGTGAAGTCTGCATTCTGGCCTTGGGAATCAGTGCCTCAGGTTTTTACAGCAATGTCAGCACCCCCCCACAGGTCAGCAACCGCAGTGGCTAACCTCTTTCTCCCAACCGCAACACAGAATGCATTTTCCAATGAGATGCCAGTACATCTCTCAGGCCTTTGCTTCACTGGGATTGAGAGTTTTTTTTTTTTTCTCCCAACATTTTGTTTTGAAAGTTTGAAAATTTACATAAAAGATAAAAACTAGTACAATAAAAAAGTATATACCCTAATCTAGACTTATCATTTGTTCCCACTTTGCCGTTATTTTCCCTCAATCTCTCTTATTTATTTATTTAGGTATTTTTGCTGAACCATTTGCAAGTTGCAGACGTTATGAAATTGCACTTCTATGTACCTTATCATGCATCTCCTAAATATGAGCTCATAAGCACAGTACCATTTTATTACATGCCCAAGTTAACATGCATTATGTTTAATATGAACTCCATATCAAAATTCCCCAATTATTTCTCAAATGTATTATTATTTTTTTTATCTGTAGGATTCAGTGAAGATTGATGCATTGCATTTGGTTGTAATCACTTTTTAGTTTTGTTAAAGCAAACCAAATATGGCCTGAGAAGGACTCCATACTTCTATATTTGAGTCTTTGTGGAGGAACCGCAACCTAACTTAATAGGTAGACAAGATTGAAACCTAACTTAACAGTATGCACCTGTAACAGTCGCTGAGCAGGTCAGCGATTGGCCAATTCCAGCAGCCTTATTTCAGCCACTCATACACTGCTGAGTGTTTAAACTGTGTTTAAATGAGGTAAACGCCAAGCTGTAACCAATCCAGTTGTTTCTATACCTCACTTCCGATTTCTGTACGTCACTTTCCTTTTTTTGTCTGTAAATGTATTTTGACCAGGAGGCACCCCTGGAGTCTCTCTGCATCTGCTGTGATTCTTGGGTCTGCCCTATTTGCGAATCGTTCATTGCTTAAACTCCTTTAAATTGAATTCGGCTGAAGTTTTTATTTTAAGAGATTCTTTTAATCTAGAACAGGTTCCTCACGTTTTGTTTGTTTTGTTGTTCTCATGATAATTACTTTTCTGAAGAATCCAGGTTAGTTTTCTTATGGAATTTTCTATATTGTGAAGTTACCTGATTAATTTTTTTCATTGTTAGATTCAGGTTAAACATGCTTTGGCAAGAATACTCTATCAGTGTTGTACATTTCTCAGCGCTTTATATACATGATGTTAGACTGTTCCACCACAGTGACGCTAAATTAAGCCACTTGGTTAAAGTGATGATCGCAGAGATCTCTTCATTGTGAGGTAGATTTCCTCCTCTGGGATTAGTAAATAATTTGCAGAAGAATACCTTGACTGTGTGACTAATCTGTTCCCTAACTTTTCATGTTACATTTTCATGATCTGTTAATCATCCTTGCTTGCTACAATTGTTACTTAGGGGTTGCAAAATGACATTTTTTCCCAATTCTATTATTCTCTCTTCATTTATTAGCTGGTATTCTCTTACAGAGAAATTTTCTTATTTCTCTATCTTGTTTCTTCTCTATTATCATTATGAACTCATTTAAAAAATTCACTAACCTGGATTCTTCAGAAAAGTCATTATCAGGAGAACAACAAAACAAACAAAATGTGAGGAACCTGTTCTAGATTTAAAGAGAGTGTTAAAAGGAAAACTTCAGTTGAATGAAATTTAAAGGAGTTGAAGGAATGAACGATTCGCAAATAGGACAGTCCCAAGAATCACAGCAGATTCAGATTAATGTATTACAATTAATTATCATCGTTGTTCTTTTATAGACTCAAATGTGCAAAATTTGCTTCGTGGGAGACACTTTAACAGGCTCATGTGCTCCTCTGACATGGTCTTAGTATTTGAGCACTTAGAAACAAGTAAACTACATTTTATTTTCCTTGCCCTGGACTTGGAATTAGCTATTGCTGTAACAAGTTATGGTATTTTATACTGTGGAATGATGTCTAGAAATCAATAGCTGAATATGAACTCTGTTCATTCCTATTGGAGTGTCATTATTTCTACCTGCTTTAGGTAGAGGGTGCTATAATACATGTGAATTTTATATTCAATTAAAATTAGTATTGCAAGATTTTTTACTTTCTTTAATTTTATGTTAATACCTCTTTTACAGTTCAAATTTTAAACTTAGTATACTTAGTATTTGCATTAAATTTGGTATTATAATTATAAAACTGTACTATGTACAGTATAGGGTAAGTATAGGATCTCTTAATGGGATATTAAACCGGCACTATACATAACATTTCATTTCAGTTATTTTTGTGCTTTAATATATGCCACAGAGAATGTACAATCAGAGAAATTATATTAAAAAGTTATTTTAATTATTTTATCCATTTGATTGTCTATAATTTTTGTCATTTTATTGAGGTATACTTTACACATGATAACACCCTTGTAGAGTTCCAAGAGTTTTGACAATTGCATGCAGTCAGGTAGCCACACTACAAACAAACTATGATGCACTTCCATCACCCCATTGTTTCCCCATTCCCCCTCCTATTTAATTCCCTTCCTCCAACACCCAGCCCCTGGCAACCACTAATTTTTCTTCTGTCTCTATGATTTAGCCTTTTGCAGAATGTCATATAAACAGATTCATATATAACCATTTAGTCTGACTTCTTTCATTTAGTATAGTGCAATAGTATTGTGCAACTTAGTTCACGCAGATTTTTTTTTTATTATTGATGGGTAGTATTTCATTGTATTGGTGTACCAAAATTTTTCTAAAAATCTATTCAGCATTTGGACATTTGGCTTGATTTTTGAATAAAGCCATTATAAATATTTATATGGACACATTTTTCATTTCTCTTAGGTGAATAGCTAGGAGTGGAATTGCTAATTTTTAGGTGCATTTTTAACCTTATAAAACACCTCTAAATTATTTTCCAAAGTGTCTGTACCTATTTTCATTTCGACCAGCAATATATAAGAGCTCTAGTTGCCTTTCATATCCTTATTAGCACCTATTATTGTCAAAACTGGTTTGTTTATTTGCTTCTCTATTTCTTTCGTTTTTTTTTTTTTTTGAGATGGAGTCTTGCTCTGTTGCCCAGGCTGGAATGCAGTGGCGCAATCTTGGCTCACTGCAACCTCTGTTTCCTGGGTTCAAGCAATTCTCTGCTTCAGGCTCCCAAGTAGCTGGGATTACAGGCGCCTGCCACCATGCCTGGCTAATTTTTGTATTTTTCATAGAAATGGGGTTTCACTATGTTGGCCAGGCTGGTCTTGAACTCCTGACCTTGTGATCTACACATCTTGGCCTCCCAAAGTGCTGGGATTACAGGTGTGAGCCACCACGCTCGGCATCTTTTTTCTTTCTTATCATTGTGATTGTTACGTAGTGGTACCTCATTGTGGTTTTAGTTTACATTTCTCTAAAGACTAATGATATTAAAAATTATTTTATACATTTATTTGCCATCTGTGTATCTTCTTTGGCAAAGAATCTGTCAAATATTTTCTCCAGTATTTTAAAATTAGATTGTTTGGTTTCTTACTATTGAGTTTTGAGTCATTTATATGTTCTAGATACCAGTCCTATATCAGATGTGAGTTTTGCAAATATTTTCTACAAGTTTATGTTTTATGTTTTCAACATCATTCTTTGAAGAAGAAAAGTTTTTAATTTTAATGAAGTCCAATTAATCAATTTAAAAAATAATTTGTGCTTTTTGTTCCTGCGTAAGAATCTCTGTCTGAAGATGGCAAAGATTATCTCCTGAATTTTCTGGTAGTAATTTTACACTTGTATATTTTAAATATATATGTATGATCCATTTTGATTTAATATTTGCATATGGTACAGGATAGATAGAGGTCAAGCTTTATTTACTTGTATATAGATATCAAATTGTTCCATCACCATATATGGAAAATAATATCATTTCTGCATTGAATTTACTTAGTACCTATGGCAAAAAGCAATTGAGTATATATGTGAGAATCTATTTCTAAAATCTTTATTCTGTTCCACTGACATTCTCAAAGGAGAACTAATTTTTTAAGAAATTGAGTCTTCTGTATGTTGATTTATTTTGCTCTTCTTTGATTTCTCTCATCAATGTGTTTTAGTTTTCAGTATAAACACTTCACATATTTTGTTGTACATACTTAATAATTTTATATTTTTTGTATTATGGTAAATCATACTATTTTCCTAACTTCAATTTTCAATTCTGTATATTAGCTATCTAGAGAAGTACAATTAATTTTTGAATATTAACATTCCTAACTTTATTTATTATTTCTAGTGGCTTTTTAAATAAATTCTTGGGGTTTTTCTATGTAGACAATCATATAATCTATGAAAAAAGACAGTTTTAATTCTTTCTTTCCCTTTTTTTTTTTTTTTTTTGAGACAGAGTCTTGCTCTGTTGCCCGGGCTGGAGTGCGGTGGCCAGATCTCAGCTCACTGCAAGCTCCGCCTCCCGGGTTTACGCCATTGTCCTGCCTCAGCCTCCCGTGTAGCTGGGACTACAGGCGCCCGCCACCTCGCCCGGCTAGTTTTTTTTTTTGTACTTTTAGTAGAGACGGGGTTTCACCGGGTTAGCCAGGATGGTCTTGATCTCCTGACCTCGTGATCCGCCCGTCTCGGCCTCCCAAAGTAATTCTTTCTTTTAAATCTATATGTCCTTTTTTCTCTTGTCTTATGAGACTGGCTAGGTCTTCCAGATGATACTGAATAGGAGCCATAAAAGAATATATTCTTGCTTTGCTACTGATATTAAGGTGGAAAGCTTTCAGGATTTCACTCTGAATTAAGGTATTAGCTGTAAGTTTATCAAATATGCCTTTTATCAACAATTCCTTTTAATTTCTCATTTGCTTAGAGGCTTTTTAAAAATCATGAATGGATTTTGAATTTTGTCAAATTTTTGTTGGCATCTTTTGAGATGGTCTTTTTTATCTTTTAGCCTATTGATATGATGAATTATACTGATTTTCAAATATTAAACCAACTTTACATTTTTGTGGTAAACCCTTACTTGGTCCTGATATTAATCTTCTTTATAAATTGCTGAATTTGACTTATTAATAATTAGTGAAGATTTTTATGTGTGTTTTTATGAAGAGTAGGTTTTTCTCTCATAATATCTTTGTCAGTGTTCCATTTTGGTTGCTTCCTATTGAATTATCTCTAAGTTCACTGGCTCATCCCTCAGATCAAGTTTACTCATAACCACATTGATGACATTCTTCATCTTATATATTCATCTCTATGCCACGTTTGTTATATATAGCATTTCTAGTTAAGTCCTTCTTTTACTTTTTATCACTTTGCTGAAGTTTCCCATCTGTTTGTACATGTGGCAGATCTTTTCCACTAGATCCACTAGAAGTTTTTACATATTAGTCATAGTTTTTTTTTTTTTTTTTCATTTCTGTCTGATAGTTTCACATCCAGGTCATCTCTGACTCTGGTTAAGCTGATTGCTTTGTCTCCCAATAATGTTTCTCACCACGTATGTGTATGTGTCTCATGATTTTTTACTAAATATTAAACATTTTTGTACAAAATGGGAGACTGATATAAACAGCATGTATGCCTGGAAGTAGGCATACCTCCTTTCAGACAGCTACAGCAGAAAATTGAGTCAATTTAGTCAGGATCTGAGCTAGGTTTGAGTTTTTTGTTGCTTTGATTAAATTTCCTCTAGTGATTCCTTATGCTTAGAACTCAGATGGAAGTGATGGAGACCGTGTCTCAATATTTTACTTCATTCTCAGTTTTCAGGCATCACTATCGACTTGTACCACAGAAAGGATCTTTCTCTGTGGTCTCCCCACTTCCACAATGACAGACTGCTCTTTCTTGTTAATCAGTTCTTGCTAGTCTTGAGTTGGGGGCTAGGGAAGTTCTCTGTTTTCTTGATGCAGGCTCAGTCTTAGAGAGACCTTATGTGTCTGGGCCTCAGGGGTGAAGTTTTCTGCCCTTTCTCCCCGAGGCAGGCAGTCAAACACCACCTTTTATCTATAGCAGGTCTTGGCTAGGAGAGTTTCCTTCCTCTACTCCAAGAGTACTATAATAGTGTTGATATGGAATCCAGGGTTCAGGACTCTTTCTTACCCCTTTGCCAGGACTAGAGGGTTCTCCCCCTTTCTCCTTTTCCCAGCAATAAAGTGTTTCTACCTGTGCTCTGAGTCAATGGGGGTTTACTGCCTCTCCCTAGAGGCTTACAGATTTGGAGAGAAGAATTCTGTGGTAGTGCTGCTCACATGGGGGCACCAGCTGTGGTAGTGCTCCTCACATGGGGCACCAGCTACAGGGAGTCTGACCCACAGAGCCTGACCCAGCGATGGATGAATGAAGTACACTGACACAGATATTCTGCTTTGCCAGTCCAACTGAGTGTCTGAGCCACTTACAGACTCCAGCAGAATCCTGTGAACAGTTGTGACTGTGGCCTTGATCAATCAGTGAGATTTGCAATTATTTAGTAAAGATTAATTGACAAAGGTCATGAGTAAACACCATTAGAGGGTAATTGACATTGTGGACTTCCTGAGTAGAAAGCAATTAAGCACCTGAGGTACATCAAAGGGTTAGTCTTAAGATCACGTAAGTAAACAAGCTAGCTACATAACTTCCCCCACATTCCTTTATTATTACTCTAATTTATTTAGCTAAAGGGACAAGGCCACCTTCAGCCAAGTTTATTACTAGAGCTATGCAAACTTCTTGGCCTTCCAAGAAGATTTGTGTCTATTTCTACAACTGTCTTTAATATTTTTCCCACCAGCCTGATTGAATCCCTACAGAATCCAAGTAGAGGAGGGGCTTTGTGACATTCCTACAGTGGTGGCTAATCCACACCAGAGTTTTCCCGGCAAATGTATGTTTTTGTTTGCCTAACAAGAGCTTTAGAATCAACCTATGAAACTTCAGGTGAAAAAAAAATATCTGTGGTATATTTATCACTATATATTCACACTTTACTTGGTGAGAAGTGATATTATTATGATGTTCAGTTCTCCTAGCCGAGAACAAAGTATATCTTTTTCATTTGTACAAATCTACTTTTATGTCTTTCAGGCATATTTTAAGGTGTTCTTCACAAAGTTTTTTTTGTTAGGTTTAATTCAAAGTACTATATATATACTATATCCTCTCATATTTATATTTGTGTATGTATATATTCATCTCTTATATATTCATTACTATGCTACACACACACACACACACACACAAATACACATAGTGGCTCTTATGACTCTTATAAATGATGGGGGTTTTTCTGATATCCCCAAATCCATGTCAGAATAGACTCTCAAGGTAGATCAACACATTGGTTTTCCAATTATATAGTCAGTCTTGTGATCCAAGACTAGAATATCTTTCTCTCAAGGCTTCAATGATGACATTTTAAAAAGTGCTTATTAAGGAAAATGTTACCAGGAGAGATTAGAAGCCCCGGAGTTCATCCTGTTCTTTTTGGTTGGCTCGTTTCATGGGTCCAACTGTGAGCAGAGGTGAGCTATGAAGCACAGTTAAAGTGAGGGGAGATCCTTATTTTCTGCCTGGTCAAGAGTCCTAATGATGGCAGGCAGTAGGGGATGACAGTGCTATAATCCAGATATGAGGCTGGCCTCCAGGGGATGAAAACTGGGTAACATGTCCCCTGAGTTAATCACATTTATTGCTATTCAGCACCATCAGATTCAATACACATAGACACTGGCAAAACATTCTTGGCTTAGATTAACTGCATCTGAGTCCACCCTTTCTCAGTGACTCTACAGGACCCCTGGTAAATGATACTTCCATGAATTGTTATGGTGCATGGAATATAGACAAAATTAAAAGATCATTAGAGTGTTTCAGAAAACCAGGAGGCACTTTGGCACCAGGTGCTGGCCTAGCAGTTTTGGTTAAGGAGGTGATTTGCACATAGATGTACAACCAGGAAGAGGCCAAGGCATGGTCAAGAAAGGCATGGGGGAGGTGTGGAGGAGTGATGGTAAGGGGAGAAGCTGGATGACTAATTTCACCCTCTTTACCTTGCAGATTTTGTGTGTGGCTGAGTTTGGCCTTTAACCTTACAGGCTCTGACACAGGACTACAGGGCTCTGTCTCTCAAAGACAGACTTGTTTTCACTGAAGCACAACACTGACTATATCATCAGAATAAATATGTGCTATGTCAGCGATCTTCACTGGCATTATCAGGAGAGCTTGTTACAATACAGACTGGGGGCTCAGCTCCAGAGTTTCTCATTCAGTAGATCTGGGAAGGACAGGAGAATCCGTGTGTTTAACCATCTCTCAGGTGCTGTTGGTGCTGCTGGCATTGAATATCCAGTATTTACAACTTGAATTACAGAAAGGAGTCACCTGTGGAGCTCTTAAAAACACCGTTGCCTGGGCTTACCACAGACCAATTAAACAGGGATCTCTGGGGGCAGAGCCCGGGCACTTTTATATTAAGCTTCTCAGGTGATTGTCTTTCTTTTTTTTCTTTTCTTTTTTTTTTTTTTTTTTTTGGAGACGGAGTCTCGTTCTGTTGCCCAGGCTGGAGTGCAGTGGCGTAATCTTGGCTCACTGCAACCTCTGCCTCCCAGATTCAAACAATTCTTCTGCCTCAGCCTCCCAAGTAGCTGAGACTACAGGTGCACACTGCCACGCCAAGCTAATTATTTTGTATTTTAGTAGAGACAGTGTTTCACCGTGTTGCCCAGGCTGGTCTTGAACTCCTGAGCTCAGGCAATCTGCCTTCCTCGGCCTCCCAAAGTGCTAGGATTACATGCATGAGCCACCATGCCCGGACTCTCAGGTGATTTTCTTATGCAGAAAGTATTGAGAACTGCCAGTGTAGGCATCACAGAATTTTTCCTCCTGGAACATTCTCCACCTTCAGCTAGCTAACCTCTTACATGTCCTTCAAATGTCACCTGAAGTGTCACTTAGTTTTTTATTAGCCCTGAAATATGTGTCTCTTTCCTTCAGAAACTGTCTCAGATTATAACAGTGGGTCATTAGTATGATTATTTAGGCACTCCTGTTTCCTTAAAAGGCTCTAAGCTTCATGTGTCTACTGAACTCTGAAGCCTCAGCCACCCTCCCACAGCACGGGTTTGAAAATCAGCACTTAACTAAATGGAACCTCCAAATAATGAAGAAAGACCAACCAAGTTGGTTACTGTGATAACTATTTTAATATCTTCTTTTTAATTTCCAAGTATGTTTTAAAGGTTTTGTGCTCATTATTTGCTTGCCTGGGCTTTACTGGCATTAAGAATATGCTTAGTACCCTTGTTGAACAATAAGCATTGGGAGAACAGCGTGTGCCAAGGTAGTGGGGAAGGGGAGATAAAATGAAACATCCAAAGAACTGAGGAGGGCAGGCTGGATGAGCACAGTGGAACTGAAATGAAAGGCGGTACCAAAGTGGATTGAAACCCAGGGAAAGGCACAAGGCCAAAGATGGGCTCTAAATAGTGTACTTAGACATGTATTTTGCAAAGATCAGTTTGATTGTTGTGTGGGAAGTGATCTAAATGGTCTCAGAATGAATGCTAGTCCACAAGCAGTCACAGTCAAGAGGAATAATGATGGGGACTTGTGGGTGAATGTTTGGGTCCTAAACTCTGGAGCAGAATCTCATTCAGGTAGGTTGGTAGATTGAGGTTTTTTAAAAGAAGGACCATTGAATAGTGAGGCTGGTAAACCAGTGTGAGATGAGCCAGCCACTAGAGCAGAAAGTGTAGATGAGAACGAGGAATAAAATAAATCATCAGTGTTTCCTGGGGACATGTCAAATATTCTTAGTCCCATCTCCCTGACGTCTCGTCTCAGTGTGACCATGGTGAGGCCCAGAGCAATACTATTCACATGCTCCCAAGTGACTCCATCCATCAGCCAGGATTGGGGAACCATTTAAATAGATGGAGCTCAGATGGATAGGGTAAGGTTGAAAAGATGACTGGCAACCAAACTAGGCTGGCCCTTATGCTATTCCTCAGAAGTGATGATGATGACATAATGTGGAGTAATGAGAACACTACCATATTGGGGCGGGGCTGTTGAGGGAAGGGCCCTGGCAGTTGGACGTGGGTGCAGAGAATGTTTTTATCCCGTGCATCAGCATAGAGTGGGAAGTCTGCAAAATTTTGTACTCTAAAGCCTATAGATGGTCCTCTGGATGACTCCATTGTTGAAGCATCTTGGAAATAGTTTGTGAAGAGTTCTGAGTGCTAGAAACAAAGTAGTCAGCTGTTGTCTTTAAATAGTCCTCCACACCAGCTGCAGTACGTTCTCCAGAATAACTCTTTAACAACTGCCATCAAGCTAGAGGAGGAACAACCGCCAGCATTCAGAGATGCACCAAGTAGTTCCTGCCCTCAAATCTCCAAGTGCTTGTAGGCTTCCTTTTAAACATCCTCTTTTAGAGTTTTTCGAAAGTCATTAATGACATGTTTGTATGGTTAATTTACATGGTCTAGTGTTTAGCCAGTTTACCGTCACATAGTAAAATGTGAATGGCTTTTTTTCTCGTGATCTAAAGCAAGTTCTGGAAGGATAAGTGTGCACAGGTGGGTATTGACTGAGGCACAGAGCAGAGGGGAAGGAAGTAAGATGCAGGGAATAGTGTTAGTTTCTGGGCTTTACTAAGTGACACTGAAGGGAGTAGGGCCTGAAGTGTAGGTGGAAGGAGAATCCAGGATTAGGGAATAGGAGTAGGAAGGACAAGGAGCATCCCAAAATAAATCAGCACAAGTTTTTCCAAGGGCTTGCCCAGCCTGCCTGAAGTCATAGGAGTTTACTATTTCTATGTTCATAAACAACTCCCTTGTTCCTTGGCCCCAGGAGCAAATCCAGGTTTTTGGGGGGTTTGAAACTTATATAATTTGGGGTCGTTCCTCTTTGAGGAAAAAATTCAAATTATGATATGAAAGTGAATCTTATTTTATGAGACAGGTGATCATAGAAAATTATAAAAGTTAAAAGCACTATAATTACCACGCTGCAAACTTCCTAAAATTACATAATTAACTTCATGGCTCATCTATAAAATACTTTTTCCTACTTTCTGCCTGCACACTCTTTGATCACTTCATATCGGAATGCTTTTGTTATATTATTTTCTAATGAGAGAAAAAGATAATTTAATATTTCCTTTAGCATGGATGATCAAAATTTGTTTTTTATTATTGTTTAATAGCACTCTTTTAGCTTTACAACTTGTTAATGCTATGCTATATAAATGTTGAAGATTATTGCCAAATTTGAAACAAGTACCTCTTATGTAAAAACTGTAAGATTTAAGTTATTTCAAGTTTCATGGTACAAGGAAGAGCCTTAAATTCTCTTTGAATTTGATGATATTCAAACACCAGTTTGTTACCACAACCATATCTTACTTCTTCAAACTTTACAATTCTATGAATGTTTTACTGCACTGCTGGGGCTCCTTCTGGGTGAGAGGGGTGCAGGTGAGGGGACCTGAAGCCACAGCATCACTAGATCCACAGCAAAACCACCTCTGATTGCTTCATGTGCTTGTGTCTTATTGTTAAAAAAAAAAAAAAAAAAAAAAAAAAAGATAAAAGCTAACATTTGCTTAACAGTTTCGTTAAATTGCCTCATTTAATTTGACATTTTTTTTGAGATAGAAATTAGTGTCCCCCTGTACAGATGAGCAAACTGATATTCAGTGAGGTTGACTTTGGCCAAGCAAGGACCTGAAATTAACTGAAATTTCCTGGGTGTTATTCCATCCATAGAGCTCTATTCCTTGCTTTTCTCTTTGTTGCTGCCTATGAACTTTGAACCATTCTTTGCAAACCAAACCAAAATCTCCACAGAGAACCCTATAAGTCTGCTAAGAATAAAGAATAATCATGGATATTTTATGGATTTGGGCAAAGAAGGTAACCACTTCTTCATAAGAGACTTTCCACATCTTGACTTTGAGTCTCTGTTTTATCCCTGAGAGGGAAGTGTCCCAGATTCAGACTCCAGAAGGCTCACAGAAGTCCTATCAGGGGCTCAGTTATTTGCAAGTCCAACAACGTGGGGCCCAGAGGCTGGGGGTGTTTGGCAAATGTGATGTCTTAATGGGCCAAAGCTGTTCGGTGGGATTTGTAACTAAAAAGAGATTTTAGCCCATCTGACTGAATGCTAATGGATTGGTCTGAGGCAGATTTTTAAAAATATACTGTTTTATCTACTCATAACAGAGTTAACAGGTTTTGATGACTCTGGCCCTTTCTTTTTGCTCTGTGTATGTTGCCAGGCCAAATAACCTAGCTGTGTTGGAAACGAGTTTCCAATTACTTGCAGGTGGCTGGAGGCAGATGAAAGCTGCCGTAGAGGTGTTCCTCGTTCTATTCTCTAGTCCCCAGACTATTGGGCCATGTGCTGACACTTGGATGCTTGTTTTACAATATCATTTGACAAGTGGGATTTATGTGTCAAAATTTCAGTAGAAGCCAAGAAAATGTCAGAGTGAGCAAAGAGAGGCAGCATGAGAAAAGGGGGAGGGGGCTGCTTTTTAAACCCAGGAGTGTGTGAGTTAAACTGTGCCAAATCCCTACTCTGTACGAAACACACAGGGAGATTAACCTGGCTGCCAAAAGCCTAAGATTTCTTTGGTGTGTTTTTGTGCAGTGCTGTTACTGCCTTTATCATTAAGGAAACAATGTAATAAAAATGATACCTTTTCCCTGAATGCATTAATAAAGATAACTTGTTGGTGCTGGTCCCAAACCACTGGAGCCACATTTAATTTGCTGCATTTATTGTTCTGGGCTGTGGTATACAGAGGTGCTCAGGAGCACAGCAACATCACTGGAAACACTGATAGAAAGGACAAAAGGAAAGGTTCCTGTTCTTACTTAGAATTTCCAAAATGCCCTAGTTACTACATGTTCATCAATCCTCCTAAATTTGTTCGCACTTTCCCAAAAGTTTTTATCTTATGATTATTTTTAAAAGATTAAACACATACACATATGCACAAATCCCCAAACCTTACCTGAAACTGTTAGAGTGTCTCATTAATTCTCACTTAAAATAACTTTTTCCCTATTTTTTTTTTGGTGTGGGGGCGGGAGAGGTGGCAAGAGATTGAATGTTTAAGTTTCTCTAAGCTGTGTGCTGTTGCTCACCGTATTAAGAGCATGTGTGCATTACTTCACAAACTATCAGATGACATGCAACTTTCTTTAGATTCAATAAAAAAGAATAATGAGTTACGCAAAGTTATTTCTGACACAGGGCAAAATAACTGCAAAAAGGCACCATTCATGGGGGTCAGCCCAGCCTGGCTCAGGGGCCATCATCCACTAGTTCCAAGCAAATTTAAGAAAGAATTACAGCTGTGGACACCATGTCATGTGCCAAGGGTAATATGTACAACTCATGATCAAGCATAATAACAAAAGCCCTTATTCCCTCTATTGTATTCCTCTCTGCAGATTAAGGGCCTCCAGGGTCAGGATCAACTGCCTAGGGAAGGCTTAGGAAATCTGAGTTTGTATCTTGTCCAAATTCATGAAAGACAACATCACAGTGGCTATCAGCCTGGGGTTTGAAAATATCTAAACTGAAAAAGCTGAGATTTAGCCAAAGTATGAAGTACATTGGATCTCCTTGTAATCTGTTTTTTCTTTTTTCTTTTCTTTTTTTTTTTTTTTGCTTAATGACAACCCATATGTAAGTCAAGAGGTAATTAAGTGAACACTTAAGTTTACTTGGTAAGGAAGGGCAAATACTGAGATTTCTTTGTGGGATGTCATACCTTTGTATTTTTCTCAACCATCCTAAGAGAAACATAAAGCATGTTTTCTGCCAGGATCCTGGGCCATCAACATGTCAATTTTTCTGATCTGCAAATGTCTAATTTCTCTTAGTAGAAATGGTGTTTACAGGGAAAATATCATGTGTACAGCTAGTTGCTGCTTAGTTAAAATGAATTCTGGGAAACATGCTTGGGGCTCATAGGTATCATAAATACCTTATAAAGTAGCCCCAGAGTAGACTTGCTGATTTAGAAATTTTGGAAATAAAAAGATTGAGATTTTGGAAAACTCCCACTTCATGTGATATCAGCAGGTTAACTATGTGCTGTTAACTGCTGATAATTGGCATTTCATTACTGATGGAACTACTACCAACTGCCTACTGGGAGGGTTTGTAGAAACACCATGACCAAACCTAGCATGCACCAGTACTTATTTTTCCCTGAGGTCTATTAAAATGATTTATTACTAAATAAAGACTGTAATTTCATGGGCTCATATGAACTTAAATTCATGTGTGTGTCTCTCTCTCTGTGTGTTATTTCTTTCTCTCTGTGTGTGTAACTTAGAGAAAACTAGGCAAAGACATTCGATTAGCAAGTACAAAGAGGAAAAGAGGGAAGTTTCATTTCTCCCAATAAAATGATTATTTTTACTGTTTCTGTATAATTAATAGGAAAAGAGGATGTGGGTGAAAGGGGAAAGTCACAGGTATTTATATGTAAATAGCTCTATAGGTTTTAGAGAAACTTAAAGAAGGTAAGGGTGATGATGTGTTTATTAGAAGTGGGAAGGTGGAAGTTGGAGGAGTGTACATCAATGGGCCCTTTTTTGTTTGGTGTCCTGGGAAATGGGGTCATTTCTGAAAGTCACGTGAGTCAAATGGAAGAGGTAATTTGAGAACTCTGATACTGCTGACATACAGGAAATAAGAAATAGGATGAGAATAAAAAGATTGAGCTATAATGAAGGACCATGTGAGAGTGGAAATGACAAATTTACATTAGTGGCTAATTGTTAGAATGTTGTCATTTTATTCAACTGAGCTCAACGTGTCAGGAACAGAAAAAATGAATGTGATAGGATTAAGTAAGGTGTATTAGTCTGTTCTCTCATTGCTATAAAGAAATATCTGAGACTGGGTAATTTATAAAGAAACAAGGTATAATTGGCTCACAATCCTGCAACTGTAGAGGAAACATGATTCTGGCATTTGCTTGGCTTCTGGGGAGACCTCAGGAAACTTACAATCATGGTGGAAGGTGAAGGAGAGTCAAGCCTGTCTTACATGGTGGAAACAGGAGGAAGAGAAAGAGGGAAATTCCTCGTTTCCCAGAAAGTCTCTGGCTCTAAATCATATTCAGTTTCAGCAGAATATTTGTTTCTAACCTTTCCCATGCTGCTGCTACATACTTTTAAACAACCAGATCTCTTGAGAACTCACTCACCGTACAGTACAAAGGGGGGATGGTGCTAAGCCATTCATGAGAGCTCCACCCCCATGATCAAATCACCTCCCACCAGGCCCGTCCACCAGGACTGAGAATTACAATTCAACATGAGATTTGGGTGGGAACACAGATACAAACCACATCAGAAGGATTTGCTGGACCCAACACCCAGGGATCAGGAAGATGGGAGACAAAGATGTTGCAAGGACATGGCTGAAATTACTGACTGTGTGGTCCAAGCTGGGTGAGAAAATTGAAACCAAGAGGAATTTAAGAGGGAGGGGAGGCATGATGAGGGTGGCAATGTCACAGTACAGACATAGTTAGAATGTGAGAAGTGGAAGAATTAGAGATAGAGATTGGAGAGTGAAATTTTTCTGAGATAATATGCTAGGGTCTGAATGTTTGTGTCCCCTCAAAATTCATATGCTAAAAACCTCATCTTCAAGGTGATAATATTAGGGGATGGGGTTCTTGGGAGGTGATTAGGTCATGAGGGTGGGGCCTTCATGAATGGAGTTAGTGTCCTGATGAAAGACGCCCCAGAGAGTTCCCTTGATCCCTTTCACCATGTGAGAACACAGCTAAAAGGCATGATCTATGAGATAAAAAGCAGACCCATGGCAAACACAGAATGCTGGAACCTTAATCTTGGACATTACAGCCTCCAGAACTGTAAGAAATATTTATCTTGTTTATAACCTACCCAGCGTATAGTATTTTGTCATAACAGTCTGAACTGATTTTGACAGACAATTCCTGGTAGTGGCTGGTATCTGGACTGTGGCCCTGGGAGTGGACTGATGTGTAAGAATGAAGGCAAAGTTCGATGATCTGTGAGGCTGGGAAGATACCCAAATCAACACATACATCGCCTCAAGTAGGATACATTAAGACTCTGGTTGAAGAGAAAGTCTACATCAATTTAGACCACTTGGCCTCTGAAAAGATGTTGCCCTTGTTGATTTTCTGTGTGTGTATATTGCTAAGTCTTTGGTTGATAATGCTTTTTTTTTTTTTTTTTTTTTTTTTTTTTTTTTTTTTTTTTTTTTTTTAATTCTCAAGAGTCAAAAAGTCCCCACAGAGAAGACCCACATGCTAATCCTGAGCAGACCATGCAATGGAAGCATCTTGAGGCAGAGCGGTGAAGTTGAAAGCCCTGAACTAGGAACTAGAGCTGTAGAGTCCTGCTGTGGTTCTGCTGTTGATTTACTTGTTTAACTCAGATGAAATAACAACCTCTCTGGGCCTCTTATCTGTGAAATGAGAGGTTGGCTAATGTGGTTTCCCAGGAATTTTCTGGCTCTAAGTTACATTCAATTTCAGCAGAATATTTGTTTCTAACCTTTCCCATGCTGCTGTTGAGTTGGCCTAATTGCTAGCCATCCACTGATTTCATTCTGCCCCACCCCACCCTCAGATGACTCCTTCTTTCCACTTAGAGATAACAGCATCAATTAACTCAGGATAATTTCCCTCACTGCCAAAACTATTTCCAAAATGCAAACTTGTGGCTGCTGATTCATGCTGCTAGAGAAGCACTGTTTCTTTCTGTCTGGCTTCATACGTATTGCCTCTACAGGAAGAGACCAAGTCACTGGTAAAAAGCTAGGGTAACCAGGAAAAGTGGCCCCTTCAGATGACACTGTGAGAGTCAACAAGGTAAGAAAGAAGAAGCTTTAAAATCACCACCATCATCACTTCCAAAATGTGGGAAGTTAGTTATGCATGGCGCTTACCCTTGGGTACCTTAAAATTGAAAACATGTAAGCAAAACACCATATATGGCCTGGCATGGTGGCTCATGCCTATAAATCCCAGCACTTTGGGAGGTGGAGGTGGGTGGATGGCTTGAGCCCAGGAGTTTGAGATCAGCTTATGCAATATGGTGAAACCCTGTATCTACCAAAAAAAGAAAAGAAAAAGTAAAGACACACAAAAATTAGCTGGGTGCAGTAGTGCGTACCTGTAGTCCCAGCTACTCAGAAGGCTGAGGCAATAATGCTTGAGCCCAAGAGTTTGAGGCTGCAATGAGCCATGATTGCACCACTGCACTCCAGCCTAGGTGGCAGAGCAAGATCCTGTCTCAAAAGAAAAAAAAAAGAACCAACAAAAAACAAAAACCATATAAACATCATCTTATAAAGTGAATAAATATATAAGTGATTTAGGAGTCAACTCATATTACTCAAGAGCATCCTGTTGAGGCCCAAGTCTCATTGACAAGATCTAATTGGAGTTTATATGTGCAAGCCAACACTATGAGATGAATGGGATGATGAGCAGAAAAAGAGTAGGGCTGGGGAGGGGACACAAAGAGAGACATTCTTAGCACAATGCCCAAAGGAGCTCCTTCTTTTACATGGCTAGATGACAAGAGGAAGTGATGAAGTCATAAAAGGAGTCAATGAGAGAGAAAGAAATGGGTGAGCAAAGTTCCTCAGTATCAAAGGAAATGTAGTTCAAAGGAGGAGAGGCTGGTGTGAAGAGGAAAATGACAAAGGCGAGTCAAAGAAGCTAGGCCTGGAATAGGTTTTTGGAATAACTCATTATGAGGTCACTGACAACTTTGTCATGAGAGTTTCTGTGGAATTAGAGGGCAGGATCCAGACAGCATTAACTTATATAGCAAATGTTTGGAATGAAAGTGATGTTTCTAAAGTTGAGACTATTCTTTCAGAAAGATTAATAGCACAGTTTGGTACTCAAGAGGATAATAAAAACAAGGGTAAAATTTTGAGGAGGAATAAACCTTGACCTGAGGTTAAAACAAAAGTGAAGAACTGATTGGAAGCAGGGCATTGACAATAAATAGAAGAAGAATGGCACAATGGATGAAGCAGAAACCAGAGAAACAAGACAAGGTCACAATCCTAGGTGAAGGAATGAGCGGAGAGGAGGGTAAAGAGATTCTGAGTTTTCAAGAAAAAAGAATATCAGCAGAGAGGCAGATATAAAACTGGGCAGTAACTTTTATGTGGAGAGTTTCTTGAAGATTTCAAGCACAGGAAGAGGGAAGAAGAGCAGAGTGCCACGATCCATGATCTAGACTTAGAAAGTTCCAGAAGAAGAAGAATTAGAACAAGTGATTGGCTTATCTCCAAATATGTCCAAAGATGGGACTGAAGACATTGCCTCACTTGCATAACAGGGAACAATTTACTGTAAAACTAGAAATGATTGGCGCAAAGCTTGATTCTCGCACCTCTTATTACTGTTGTCTCCATTTCTATTACTTACATGGAGGGGCAGGAAAAAGAACCCAAAACATTGCTGATCCTAGCAAGAACTTCTGCACATATGTGACCAACTGCTCTGTAGGGTGTATATTTGACAACCCAGAGTTCTGCTGGTGTGACATACAACCATTAAATTACCTAAAACTTCTCGTTAGCTAGAAAATTGTTTCTACTTATATCATTTGTAAGTATACTCTAATTTTTTGCTGACTGGAGACCTATTTTGGGAAATATATACAGGTCTACAACTCCTTATTGAAACAGCACCTAAGTAAGGCTCAGCCTCTTCTACTGAGTTTCACACACTATAGTAGTTGTCAATAAACTTTATTCTCAGATATATATTCAAAGGTTTTAAAAAAAATGCATATTCTTTCATAAATTTTTAAGTTAACATCTAAAATTTTTCGTTAACACTCTAAATGATTACAAAGGATATAATTTTCCTGTGTTATAAATGACTGACACTGAAAAATAGAACCATTACTTCATTTTTTGAAAGGTACTAATGACATCAAAATACCATAGTGATCATTTAAAAACAATATTTTGATTGACGTATAACATTTTAAAATGTGCCAGATTATGAGTGTACATCCCACTGGTTCCACAGAGTTAAGACACTCATTTAACCAGCAAACAGACAGTTTAAGAAGTCCTTTTTTGCTCCAAGACAGTCCTTTGCCTCAAAGGTAACAATTATTGTGACTTTAATATCACAGATTAGTTTCCTGTTTTTAAACTTTATATAAATGGGATTATACAGTAGTTAATTCTTTTGAATATAGTTTCTTTTGCTCAGCATTAAGTTTATGGAATTTATTGTCGGGAGTAGAAATACATCTTTCTTCTTGCTGTATTGTAGTCCTTAGTAAGAATATACTGCAATTTATTTATTACATTTTTAGTGTACATTTGAATTATTTTCAATTTGAGGCTATTATGAGTAGTGCTGCTGTACATATTTTTATACATCCTTTTTTTGTGATGTATGTAAACATTTATGTTAGCTATATGTCTAACAGTGAAATTGTTGGAAGATAGGCTCATGCATATATTCAGCTTTATTAGCTATTACCAGACATTTTTAGGGTATTTGTACCAAATTATCTTTTTATTAGAAGTATGTGAGAGTTTTACCTGCTCTGCATCATTTGATAATCTCTGTTTATTTTTCATTTTACCTATTCTAGTGAGTATAAAATTTGAGTACTTTTCAAATATTTTTTGGTTCTTTGGATATCCTCTTTTTGTAAGTCTCTTTCCATTTTTCTGTTGGGTTATTCTTTTTCTTATTGATCTGCTGGTACTCTCTATATAGTCTCTGTATAAGCTCTTTGAGGTACATATTGCAAATATCCTATTTCATTCTTTGGCTTTCAATTTTACTCTACTAGTGGTGTCTTTTATATAAAAGTTATTAATTTTAATGTGTACCAATTTTTAACTATTTTCCTGTATGGTTAGTACCATTTATATCCTGTATAAGAAATTTCTGCCAACTCAAGATTATGAAAATGTTCTTGCAAGTATTCCTCTGGAAGTTATATTGTTTCAGCATTCACATAAGTATAAATATAATCTCAATATGATATAATATAAAATTACTACTGTATTACATAATTAATTAAATAAAAATCAATTTGAATTGACTTTTGTGTACTGTGTGAGGCAGAACTAAGAGTAATTCTCCCCTGCTTCATAGCCAATTGACCCAGGAATATTTACTAAAATGGCATTTATTTCCACAACACTGTAAGGCCATCTTTGTCATAAATTAGGCAACCTTATATTTGTGGCTATGTTTCTATTTGGCTATTGTTGTACAGATACAATGTCATCTTAATCACTACAGATTTACAGTGTGATCTGGTGATTCCCATATTTGTAATTCTTTTTCAATATTGCTTTGGCTATTCCCTACCCTTTAAATTTCTATACAAAATTTAGAATCTTCTGATCACTGTACACAAACACATCCACACCCCATCTGGAATTTTTATCGAGATTATATATAGTGATATATATTATATATTAGATTAATTTGGGAATAACTTTATACTATTATACCTTCTAACTCATGAACATGGTATGTCCACCATTTACTTAAATCTTGTTTTTCTCAATAATGTTTTGTAGTTTTTAATGTAGAGGAATATGTGTAAATATATTTCTTTGGACTTATAACTAATTGTATCTTTTTAAGATTTAATTTATCCTTATTGTTGAAATATAGAAATATACTTAATTTTTGTATATTAATCTTATATCCAGCAACCTTGTAAATTTTTTTACTTTTTGATTTTAATAATATTTAAATTGTGAAGGGGGTTATATGCATGCAATCATATAGTCTCCTAATGTCATTTTTATTTCTCTTTTCCCTTTTATTAAAACTATATTTTTCTTATCAAAATGGATAAGACCTCAAATACAGAGTTGAAAGAAAAGGTGATAGTATCTTTGACTTATTCTAATCTGATGGTGATAGCTTTCAACATGAAATTATTAAATGTGGTGTCTGCTATAGTTTTTGTAATTATTCTTTGTCAAATAAGAAAATTTGTATCTATTTCTAGTTTACTAAAAGTTTTTTAAAATCATGAGTTAGCACTAAATTCAATTAAATATTATTTTCTGCATTTATTGAGTTGATTATATAATTTTCCTCCTTTTTTCTGTTAATATAGTAAATTACCTTGTCATTATATGTGCATATGTGTATGATATGTATCTAAATTTAACTTGTTAATATTTTCACAGATTTTAAAATTTTATGTCCTTAAGGGATTGGCTTGTAATTTTACTCTCTATGGCCTTGTCATATTTTGAAATCACAGTTTTAATGCCCTCAGTAAATAAACAATTACTTTCTTAATCTTATTTAATGAAGGCATTAAAAGTTTGTGTAAGATTTGTATCTTTTCTGTCTTAAATATTTTGGATAACTTATCTATAAAGCCAGGTGGAATTGAAGATATCATTGTCAGAAGGGTCTTAAATACAGATTCGGTTTCTTTAATGAATGTAAGAAAGTGTTTTTCTTCTGTTAGTTTTGGTAATTTGTGTTTTTTGAGGTATTTTTACATTCATTTAAACTTTTAAATACTTTACAATAAAATTATTAATAATGTTATCTTATCTCTTTTTGTTAATAGGTTTTACACTTTATAATAGTTTTAGATTAACAGAAAAATTGAGTAGATTATAGAGAGTTCCTATATAGCTTCACATATAGTTTTTCTTATTATTAACATTTTATGTTAGCATAGTATGTTTCTTATAATTAACGAACTAATGTTGATACAGAATTATTAACTAGAGATCATAGTTTATTCAAACTTCCTTAGTTTTTAACCTAATAATTATTTTCTGTTTTGGGACCTTGTCTAGGATACCACGGTACACTTAGTTGTGATGTCTCCCTAGCCTCCTCTTAGCTATGATAGTTTTGTAGACTTCTTGTTTGTTTTTTTGATCACCTTGACAGTTTTGAGCAGTACTAGTCAGATGTATTATAGTATGCCACTCTATTAGAATTTTTCTGATGTTTTTCTAATAATTAAACTGGACTTATTTCTCTTTTTTTCTTGTTTTCTAAGGTGAAAGCTTAGGTTATTGATTTTAGATCTTTTCTGATACACCTATTTAATACTATAATTACACTCCTAAGCACAACATTAGCTGCATTCCACAGATTTGTGTTTTTTCGTTTCATTTTCATTTAGTCTGAAACATTAAAAAATTATCTTGAAACTTCATGAATCCATGTGTTATTTAGACATGTTACTATATTTAGAAGTTATTTAATATCCAAACATTTGGATTTTTTTCCAGCTATCTAGTTTAATTCTATCATGGTATAAGATAATACCTTGTATAATTTTTATTATTTTAAATTTATTAAGATGTGCTTTATGGCCCAGAATGTTGTCTATCTTGGTGAATGTTCCATGTACACTTGAGAAGAGTACGTATTCTGCAGTTGTTTGATAAAGTACTCTATAAATGTCAGTTAGGTGCAGTTGATGGTGCAGTTGATGGTACTGTTCAGTTCAACTATATCCTTAATGATTTTCTGCTTACTGGACCTATCAATTACTAAAATAGGAGTGTTGAAGTTTCCAGTCATGATACTATATTTGTTTCTCCTTAAAGTACTTTATCAGTTTTCCCTTCATGTATTTTGAGACTCTCTTGTCAGGTGAGTGCATATTAAGGATTGCTATGTTTTCTTAAATAATTGATTGCTTTAAGAGATAAACCCTTTTTATCCCTGATAATTTTGCTTGTTTTGAAGTATTCTTTGTCTGAAATTATTGTAGCGAATCCAGCTTTTTTGGTTAAGTATTAGCATGATATATTGTTTTTAAGCTATCTGTGTGTTTGTAAAGTGGGATTCTTATAGATAACATAGAGTTGGATTAAAAATGGTTTTTAAAAAATCAACTCTAATACTCTCTGCTTGGTAATTGGTACATTTAGACTATTCACATTGTAAGTTATTATCCATTTAACTGGTTTAATATCTACCATAACATAGCTGGTTTAATGTGGCAGCTACAGCTTGTTTCTGTTTTTATTGCCTTGTTCTTTCTTTCTTTTTTTCTCTCATTTTTTCTGCCTTTTCTGGTTTTAATGAAGCATTTAAATGATTCCATTTTCTTTATTTTAATGCCATACGAATTATAATTATTTTTAAAAATGTTACTAGCTAGAGTTCATAATATAATTTTATAACTAATGTAAATCCACTCTCAAATACCACTGTACTGCTTCAGAGGTGGTACAGGTACTTCATAACAGAGTAGTGCCAATACCTCCCTTTTTTCTTTCCCAACATTCCTGTCATTCATTTTAGATTATCTATATATACTATAGTTGTCCAATACACTTAGTCTATTATTACCTTGAACAAACAATTACCTATGTGGTAACATATTTCAAAATGGTTACTTTCCCCTCTCTCCGCATGGAACATGAGACTTTTCTCACTTCTTCACCATGAGAATTTGATTTGGTCCCTGGAAGTAAAACCCACAAAACTGAGTCCCCAGAAGTTCACTCACTCTAAAGTTAGTCCACACGCAGACTGCAGTAGCTCCTCAGCAATTAAGTGTTCCTACAATTTATGGCTCCAAGTGGCTTCTGCTTAAGGTGAGCTGATCTCAACTGTGATTCTCTGTATTCAACTATCTCTTCAAATTTCATAGTTGCAGTTTGTCTTGCAACCTCAGTTTTTTGATAGATCTAAGAAAAGTCATTTATTTTCAGTTTGTTTAGTGTTTTTTTGTAGTTGTTGCAAAGATGGAAGCGACGACTTCTAGGCTTTTGTTGAAACTGAAACAATAAGTCATCCTATTATCTTTTTTAATGTCTAAAACATCCGTGGTAATATCCCATTTTTTATTCATGATATTGGTAATGTGTGACTTTCCACTTTTTTTCTTTTTCTCTCTCCCTCCCTTCCCTCCCTCCCTCCCTCCCTCCCTCCCTCCTTCCCTCCTTCCCTCCTTCCCTCCTTCCCTCCTTCCCTCCTTCCCTCCTTCCTTCCTTCTCTTTTCTTTTCTTTCTCAGAGTCTTGCTCTGTCGCCCAGGCTGGAGAGCAGTGGCCTGATCTCGGCTCACTGCAACCTCCGCCTCCCGGGTTCAAGCAATTCTCTTGCCTCAGCCTCTCGAGTAGCTGAGATTACAGGCGTACACCACCACGCCTGGCTAATTTTCTTGTATTTTTAGTAGAGACGGAGTTTCAACATGTTGGTCAGGCTGGTCTCGAATTCCTGACCTCAAATGATCCACCAGCCTCGACCTCCGAAAGTGCTGGGATTACAGGCGTGAGCCACCGCACCCAGCCTTTTTTTTTCTTGGTTGTTCTTGTCAGAAGTTTATTAGTTTTATTAGTCTTATAAAATAAGTACTTTTGTTGACTCTATTACATATTTACTGTCAATAGTATTAATTTCTACTTTAAAAAATTATTTTTGCCTTCCTACTAATTTTTGTGGGTTTAACTTGTCCTTTCTCTAACCTTACATAATAATTACATCATAGACTTTCATTCTTTTTTCTTTTCTAATATATGCATTTAAAGATATAATTTCTCTCTTAGCATTGTTATATGTATCCCACAACTTCATATACATAATGTTTTTATATTTATTCAGTTTAAAAAATAATGCCATATTTTTCTCATTAATTTCAAAATATTTTCTGATTTCATTATGGTTTTCTTGTTTGGATTATTTAGAATTGGATGCTTAATTTACAAAAAGAAAATCTTAGTATTTGGATAATTACTTTAAGTTATTAATGTCTAGCTTAATTTCAGATAATATATTATGAATGATTTTAATCCTTTTAAATGCATCGAGGTTTATTTTACAGTCAAGTATAGTTGATCTGGGTAAATATTTTATATGTACTTGAAAGGAATGTGAATTCTTTTTTAAGTACATTGTTCTATATATGTCAGTTAAGTTTGTTAATTGTGTTGTTCAGATTTATTTCATTATTAATTTTTTGTTGATTAATTTGCAAATGGTGAGAGATGGATGTTAGTCATCCAATTCTATTTCTCCTTTTAGTTGTTTCAACTTTTGCTTTTTGTATTTTGAGGCTATGTTATTCATTGTATACAGATGTAGAACTTTTATATCTGCCTGGTATATTGACCTTTTTATCTTATAAACGATCTCTATTTTTAGTAATGTTTCTTTTTATTTAAAGGCTACTATGCCTTTTTATTTAAAGCCTACTATGATATAAGTATAGCTACACCAGCTTTCTTTTGGTTATTGTTACCATGTTATCTTTCCATTCTTTTACTAACAACTTTTCTGTGGCCTTATTCCTGATATATGGCTTTTAGAAGAAGAATCAGTTTTCTAAAAAATCTAGCCTGATAATTTTTGTCTTTTATTTTGAGTATTTAGTTTCTTATATTTAATGCAATTTTTATACACTTCAGTTTTTACTTTCTATGTTCCATTTCTCTCTTTCCTTGCTTTTTGTTGTATTAATCAAATATTTTTATTGTTCCATTTCATTGATTTATTATATTGGTGATTTTACATTTATATTGTTCTTTGGTGATTATCCTAGAGATTATCATATATATCTTGAATTCTTTATAGTGTTAATATAAATTAGTATATTTATCCATTCCCAGATAGGATCTTGGAGCCCTTTAACTCTATTTACTTTCCTCCTGCCTTTTATGTTACTTTCCCAGGGATTTCATATATTTTTGACTCCACAACTCGTTATTATTCTTGTTCTATATAGTCAATATTCTTTTGTGTTTATCAATCTGTATTAGTTTTGATTCCTTCTTACATTCCATTTTTTTTGCTTTGGTTGGGGAGGTGGGGATATTATATTATTTTTCCTTTTGCTTTAAAAATTCTCAGCATTTCTTTCATTACACATCTGCTAGTGATGAATTATCTATTTTTGAATGGCTAAAAAAATCCTCCTTTTGCCTTTTTTTTTTGTGTGACAGATATTGTTACTACGTATAGATTTCTGTGATGACAGTTGTTTTCTTCCCATATCTAAAGGTGTTGTTCTCTTGCCCTCTGCAGACAAGTCAGCTGTCCATCTTATTGTAGCTCTTTTGAAGATAATGCCTTTTTTCTTTGGCTTGCTTTTAAATTTTTATCCTTTTTTCTTTGGTTTTAACAGTTTTTTTCTCTAATATGCCTAGATGTCATTTTCTTTGTATTAACTCTACTCTAGTTTGTAGCTCTTTTCATTCTGGAGGAAGGATTTTCATCCTGGAGGTGTGTTTACATCCATAGACCAATTTCATTATGCCCCAGATATCTCTTTTTTTCTCTTTCTCTCTAGAATAACTATTATTCTGCCTTTTAGTTCACTAATTTTTTTTGCATGTCCAATCTGCTGTCAAAATCTTCTCTTGAGTTCCTTATTTAAAATATTAAATGTTTCATTTTCATAATTTCCATTTGATGTTTCAAAGTATATTTTAGTTTCCAGCTGAAATTCTCCACTTTAATAACTATTTTCTTGAACATGTCCATCACATACATTTTAAAGTCTGTTTCTAATACTTCAATAAATGGGCCATCTATAATTCTTTTATTTGCTTTTTGGTTTCATTTCTTGATATGCTTGCCAATCTTTTAAAATAAACTACTTTTTAGAGAACTTTTAGGGTCACAGCAAAATTGAAAAGAAAGAACAGTGAGTTACCATCTTCCCCTTGCCCCCACACACACATGCACAATGTCTCCCACTATTAACATTTACCCCAGAGTTGTACATTTGTTACAATCATTGAATCTACATTGACATATCCTTTTCACCCAAAGTCCATGGTTTTCATTAGAGTTCATTCTTGTTGTTGTTTATTCTGTGGATTTGACATATGTATAATGACTTGTACCCACTTCTATACTATTAGACAAAATAGTCTCACTACTATAAAAATCCTCTGTGCTCCATTATTTGTTCCTCCCTCCTTCCTTACCTCTGGCAATCAGCATCTGATCTATTTATTGTCTCCATAGCTTTGCCGGCCTGCTTAGCAATTTTTGAGTGAATGGAAGGCTCTGTGTAAGAGGAAGTACAGAGGCTCTAGATGATGTTGCCTTCTTCTGGAGGGGGATCATTTTTATTTTTTGATAGGCAGCCAGGGTGACACAGATTATTTCAATCCAATCAATGACTGAACTGACTGAAGGCTGAGTTTCAGTTTTGTGAGGCCTAGTCAATTCTTTTTATCTTTGCCTTGGAGTGTATAGCATACAGCAGCCTCACCGAGAATTTGGGATGCTTACAAACGTCCACTTCTTTGGAGGTTTCTAAATGTTTTTCCTTTCAGTTCTCTGAGACTTCTAACATACCACTCTGCTTTGCAAACACTTTTTGTGTAGTTATATAGAATTCTACTCTGACAAATTCCTCTGAGGGAAAAGAACACTAAGTATTGGGCATATTTGTTTGTATTTTCTTCCTCCTAGATCTTGACCCCTTAAGCCCTAGATGTCTTCACTCCTGTGAGTATTATTTTTGTTCCGGCAGCCCATCAGTTTGCTTAAAACTCTGCTGGCTTCTATGCCTCCCCTCCATGTTGCTCTCCTTTGGTTTTTAACCTCCTGTCTAGAACTAGAATCAGCAAATGGCTCATGGGAAAATCTGTTTCAGTGAATGTTAGCTCATTCTTCATCCTTTGCTCTGAGATCATGGCCCATGAAGTCTAGGTTGCTTTAGTATATCTTTGATACCTCTAAGAGAATTTTTGTTTATATTTTATTTAGCTTTCTTAGTTGCTTCACCAGAAACATGTTCTGCTGGAAGCTACTCTATCTTAGTACAATGTGACAACGATTTGATAAACACCATTATCCTTTTTTTTTTTTTTTTAAAAAAAAAAGCTCTACAATGCTGAAAATTTTACATTGTTCCTTTTGTTTTTTGAACTGGTTTATGTCCATATTTTATTCTGCTTCCTCCGTAGGAATCCTATGTAATTTAGGATCCTAATGTTGTGTAACTTTTTACTAAAACGTCTTTGCATCACCCTATAATAGTTTTCTGAAACAAAATGGAAACATACAATTTTTTAAAACATTTAATATCCTATTACCAATAGACTCTAATTCGTTAAGTCTCTAATTCTGTATTTCTCAATGTTACATATTTGAATTACCTAGGGACATTTCAAAATTGCTGATGTCATTTTTGTCCTAATCCTAGAGATTCTAACTTAATTGATCTGGGGTGCAGCTTTGGCACTGAGATGTCTTTAAATCTCTTCAAGTAGTTGTAATGTACAGGGAATCACTGCTGTAACTGCTAAAAAATGTTCTTCTGGTTTGAGTAACCATTGCAAATGTGTTGGTAAACAATCACAATAAATGAAATACATTATGCATTTTCATAAAAGATGGTTCACAGACTCTCTTTCAAATTGTACCTTTGTCACTTTAAAAGTTTTCATAGGTAAGGGTAATACATAAGTATGGATAAGAGGTATACCTTTTGTTCCAGATAAGTAAGATACATCTTTTCTTTTCTTTTTTTTTTTTGAGATGGAGTCTCACTCTGTTGTCCAGGCTGGAGTGCAATGGTGCAATCTCGGCTCACTGCAACCTCCACTTCCCGAGCTCAAGCGATTCTCCTGCCTCAGCCTCCCTAGTAGCTGGGATTACAGGCATATACCACTGCACCCAGCTAATTTTATATTTCTAGTAGAGATGGGGTTTCATCATGTTGCCCTGACCTCAGATAATCCACCTGCCTCGGCCTCCCAAAGTGCTGGGATTACAGGTGTGAGCCACTGTGCCTGACTCTCCTTCCCTCCCTCCCTCCCTCCCTCCCTCCCTCCCTTCCTTCCTTCCTTCCTTCCTTCCTTCCTTCCTTCCTTCCTTCCTTCCTTCCTTCCTCTTTCTTTCTTTCTTTCTTTCTTTCTTTCTTTCTTTCTTTCTTTCTTTCTTTCTTTCTTTCTTTCTTTCTTTCTTCCTTTCTTTCTTTCTTTCTTTCCTTCTTTCTTTCCTTCTTCTTCTTTTTTTTTTTTTGAAGGTGAATAAGGGCATTTTTAAAAGGTTAGTAGGAAAGAAGTGGCCACAACCAAAGGCGTATTCTCAGGCAGATTAATATTAGGAAAGAATACAAATGCAGCTGGAGGAACTGGAACTTGATAACTTAAAGCTGTTCTTGCCACATACCCCTAGGGAAATCTTCATGTATCCCCCAAATTAGGTAAGGGGTATATTACTTTGAAAACTATGTTTTATAATATGTTAGATAATGTTCTTTTTCCCTTCCAAATTAATTGTTCACCCTCTTCCACCCTGCTCTTTGCCTCTGGAGGCTGATCTCAATGGATGCCAGCAGACTTTCTTGCCCTCTGGCTTCTGGTTAGGTTTATTGAATGAGTTAGGGAGGAGATCGGGTCAATGTGTTCATTTTCCAAGCTCCCTTTCAGCAGGGTTTTCAGTCAGCAGGAAGGCTGACTTCTTTGATTCAAGGTCACAGTTCCTCCTAGGCAACCATCTCTACCTGATTTTCTCTGTCTTGCTCTTGGTAGTCATTCCATCCACTTCTCCCCTTGAGAAGGTAACACCCCCAGGGTATTTTATAATGCTTCTGATTTTCCCATAACATTTGAAAACAGTCACTGCATGAAATCCACCTTAAATTATCCTAGTTTGCCTGGCTGGTACACATAGGAACAATGGTATTCTCGGTGGGACTCAGTGGTTTCCACAGAGGTTAACTGGGATCAGGGATGTTATTGAACAAGATTTCTAGTTCCTCGTCCTCTCTAATTAGACAGCACAATAATCTTTTATGAACTAAACCTCAATTTTGCCTGACAAACCTGGTATTATGGCTCTGTCAGTACACAGATCCCAGAGAATGAATGCTTCAGCTGACATCACTTAAAACTAATACAAGGAGAACATCGGTATTCTGTTCCGGATCATTTTCTGCCCACATCTTTATCCGTGGCAAATGAGGGATAATTTGACAAATACTAAAGGAGGAATGTCAAACCTATACAACACGTACATTCTTCCATCACTTTTCCCCACTTACCCCTTATTTATATGCAATTCTGTCTTTTATTTTTTGTAAATCATTTCTTGGATGTCAGTCTCCTCTTCTTAGCTAGATTGTAAGTTTCATGGGGACATAAGCCACAAACTTATGTGTCTTTGCAGTTGCTGCAGCCTGAAAATTTTCTTCTCAGCTCTCTTCCAGCCCACCTATCTTTTGCATGTCCAATCTGGTGTCAAGCTCATTTAGTGAGTTCTTAGTCTTAATTATTACATTTTCTTCATTTATTTAACAGAAATATTGAGCACCCATTCCATGCTAGGGATTGGGTGGGTTGTAGGATATGAAAACAAACAAGGACCCTGACTAGTGTTATTAAATGAGGATAATAACTGATTGGTTTTAGAAGACTGACTGCTTTAAAAGGGTCAAATACCATTATTCTTCTTTCATGAAACCCCATCCACCCTCATGGTATTTGCCAAGGATTTTGGTTGAAAACAATATAAACCAACTTTCTGTAAGGACTTTATTGTAGGTTAAAGACTTAACCAAAAGTCTGGAATATCAGGTGATGTGGCTTGGATTTGTGTCCCCCCCCCAAATCTCATGTTGAATTGTAATCCCCAGTGTTGGAGGAGGGGCATGGTTGGAGGTGACTGGATCATGGGAGTGGACTTCCCCCTTGCAGTTCTTGTGATAGTGAGTTTTCACAAGATCTGGTTGTCTAAAAATGTGTGGCATTTCTCTTTCTTCCTTCTCTCTCTTCCTTCTGCTTTGGCCGTGAAAGATGTACCTCTTTCCTTTTTGCCTTCTACCATGATTGTAAGTTTCCTGAGGCCTCCCCAGTCATACTTCCTGTATAGCATGCAGAACGGTCAGCCAATTAAACCTCTTTTCTTTATAAATTACCCAGTCTCAGATATTTCTTTGTAGCAGTGTGAGAATGGACTAAAAGACAGGCAGAAAACAGGTAGAGACATAAGGAGTCTACTAGGTGAGAATTTAGTCAAAGCGCACAAGGGGTCACAGCACTGAAGATGAACACTTGGCTGTATGACTGACTCTGATGTCTCTCTAGAAACTGGACATCAGAGGTCAGTACTTCCCCTGATTCAGAAGGATGTTGTCAACTGTCTCTTCTCCTTGTGTCATATTTAGTCCAGACCCTAGGACCCCATGGTGATTATCTGTGGAGCTGAGTTTAGGTCCCTACCAGTTGCTAGGGGTCTGGGAGAACAAGGATATTCAAGGATTCTGAGAAGTGGCATTCCACCTCCAATTATGACTCACATAGTAGAAGATTTCCCCAATATGTGATGGGGCCCCAAATGGTTAGTAGCCAAAAAGTGCTCGGAACTGTCCACTCTATTTGTAATAAAGTTTGCAGCCAACACATTGGCAATGGCATTATGCACAGGTAAACTATTTTGAAAGTGCTGAATATTTCAGATGCCCTTGAAGCCAGCATTTTTGGGATAAATATTAATGACTTCCTTAGGAATGTAACTATTAAGAGCAAGATTGTCAGTTCACCCAAATATTTGTAAGGACAGAACAGAACACAATGAATTCATTCATTTACTTCCGTAAATATTTATTGATCACGTGTTAAATGCAAGAAGGTAGAGAGTAGAAAAGGCATAGCTGCCCCATCCCCCACCATCCCAGTATCAGTTTCTAGCCTGGTTTTGGGAGCTGTGAAATTACAAGGATTTAACTTTACTAAAATTTAACCCAGAACATTCTCTCTCTCTCTCTCCCTCTTTCTCTCTGTCTCTCTGTGTTATTATACTTAGCATTTCTCTTGTTGAGAAATTAGTATTAGTTTTCTAGTTTACTAGGTAACTAGTAAAATGCAGAAAATGACCCAGTGTCAGAAAATTTACTACCCAAAACAAAAATTTTGGGTAAAAATCATCAAATAAACCCCAAAGTGAATGCTGACAACAAAGATAATGATATAAAAGGGAAAACACATCTATAAAGCAAAAAATTGGAAAGATTTTTGCTTTTCTTTTTCCCCTATATTCAACATCCACTGGATGGCAGCTCTAAGGTAACGCCATGAGAATGTGGCCATTGCAGCAGCTGAGATAGAGCAGCTAATCTGTCCTGTGCAACTGACTAGGCTCTTCATGATTTCACTTGGACTTTACAACAATCTTATGAAGTAGTAGATATTATTATCCTGACTTTCTAATTAACAAACTGATTCTTCAAGAGGATAAGTACCTAATGTAGTCACACAGTTAGTAAATAACAGAGAAAGGAGTCAAAATCATCTTTACCTGACTCTAAAGCTGAGCTCTTAATGATGGCTCTATACATCTTCTCATTGAAAAGGCAAAGTCTGTGGCATATACACGTCTGGAAAATGTTTGTTGGACTTGAAATAGACATATTCTCTACTGGTGGCCCTGGAATCTGGTGTGGTAGGAGGTGGTGGTTGGGACATTTTATTTTTGAATTTGCATGTGTAAGTTTGTTCTTTGGAAGAATGTTGATGATACCATTTTTAGCCATTCAACTGGTTACCAAGCATGTGCCAATGAGGCATTTTGTTGTATTGTGTCCTGACTGCTGTCTTATATGTCTTTATATAACTACATGATCATGGTGAAGACACAGCCTCGAGATTTCTGTGACTGTCTGCATCTGGCTGTAGTGTGTACAAAGTAAACACTAAGGAAATGGCCTCCTGGTTCTTTCTGCGTAAGATTTCTTTTGCTGTGGACTCACAATCTCCGGTCTTTTATCTTATCAATATTTCTGCTTTATTTGCAAGTATCTTAAAAATAAAAGTAAGGTTGCTTCTTGGACTTGACTTTATAGAACACCACACGTGCCAAAGCCATTCCAAATCTTACCTCATTTTGAAATGCCTTTGTGGCTGGTTTTATTTTTCCTTCCTTTCCCTTATTTTAGATCATTATAACACGTTTAATAGGTCGGCGTCAAACAGCAAGAATTCAACAGTGTGCGGACTATTGCTGGAAGTCATGCCAGAACACACAACTGTAATCCACTAAGTTAATGGAAATGCAGCATTATGGCTGAGATTTTACGTATGTGGAAATCATGAAAACTCACAAACCAAATTCGCACAACACAAAGAGAAAAGACAACTGCCCACTATAAGCAGCTGGCCCGCACGCCGTTAAAGACTCCATTTGTGGGGTAGGAGACCCTTGGTAGTTCACATTTCAATAAACCATAAACTTTTACATGCATATTAAACACCAAAGGGCTTGCAATCATTTCACTATTATCTAGATCTATTGAATTTTCATCGATGCCATCAAAACCAAAGTGCAAGAAAAAAGTTGTTTTATTAAAAACTTTGCATTTGATCAGATCAACATCTCCAGTGTCCCCAGCAGTGTAGCAACATGGAAAATAAGGTTTTGTAGTCCCATTTGGGCTCACTGGACGCTCCATTTTACAACGGCAGTTTTCATCCGATACAAACCTCACATCTTTTTGCTAAGCAGAGTTAGCAGGGGAAAAAAAACTGTAAAGCAATGGTTCTCAACCTTGGCTGCACTGGAATCATCTGGAAAGTTTTACGAATCCTGATGCTTAGGCTGCACCCAGACCAATTACAGCAGAATCTTTGAGGGTGGGACCAGGGCATTCATATATTTTTTAAAACTTCCCATGTTTTAAAACTTCCCATGTTTCCCATGAGCCCACACTAAGGCCCCTATTGCAAACCTTGCCCTGGCTAGTATTTCTTTTTTCCTTTTCCATGCCTCCTTTGTTCTTCATTGGGTTCCCCCACTTTCAGATCTGTCTGGGAAATTCCCTGAACTCCAAAATAATTTTTTACACTGCGTAAACTATTTCACAGTAACATGAAAGCTTAATGTTTTCTTTAAAGGAAAATGATTTCCGAGGAGGGAAAAATGTTTTAAATGGAACACCTGATTTCCAATGCCATCACAGGGCCAATATCAGAGAGGTTGTGATGTGGATTTTATCTCTCTCTTCAACCTCAAGGCACTTCATGAAATAAATGGTCTGTTATGACTATTATGAGAAAACTCAGTTGCTGTGGATATATGGGGTACGAACAAGAGCTGCATTTAAAAATACGTGGGCCATTGGCCATTGCATCAGTCACCTGGGCTCCAACTCCAGACACCTGAATGTCTCAAATAGGGGTCTGGTAATTTGCATTCTAATGAGCCCCCCAGTTATGCTTATGTAAGCACATTTTGAAAACTCTGGAACCAGCATGTTAACTCTCTGACAGCAGTGCCTTCTGTACAATATCAGTGATATGTATGGTCTGCCCTTGTCCCCACTCAAATCACGTCTTGAACTGTAGTTCCCATAATCCCCATGTGTCATGGGAGGAACCCAGTGGGAGGTAATTGGTTCATGGGGGTGATTACTTCCATGCTGTTCTTATGATAGTGAGTGAGCTCTTACAAGATCTGATGGTTTTATAAGAGGCTTTCCCTCCCACTCTTCACTCTGCACTTCTCCTTCCTGCCACCATGTGAAGAAGGACATGTTTGCTTCCCCTTCTGCCATGATTGTAAATTTCCTAAGGCCTCCCTAGCCATGCTGTTTTGAGTCAATTAAACCTCTTTCCTTTATAAATTACCCAGTCTCAGGTATGCTTTTATTAGCAGTGTGAGAACAGACTAATATAATCAGTTCACACAAAATATAAGAAAATTAAAGTGGAAGAAATATTGAGTCCTATGCTAATAACAATTAATAGGTGAGAATGAATTTTTATAAAGAGTTAAAATGCAACAGAAATATCTATTGTCCCTGAAGCTATTGGGTTTCACTGATGAGAAGTGTATCTGACTGTGTGTTTTGGTGGATAAATAAAAGGGTCTTTGAGGGTATTTGCATCATCAAATTTCATGCACAAATATGTCATGCTTCTATGTCAAAGTCTATGTTTGGCCAGGCATGACGGCTCACACCTGTAATTTCAGTGCTCTGGGAGGCCAAGGTGAGAGCATCACTTGAGTACAAAAGTTTGAGACCAGCCAGGGTAACACAGTTAAATCTCATCTCTACAAAAAAAAAATATTAGCCAGGCACAGTGGCACATGCCTGTAGACCCAGCTATTCAGGAGGCTGAGGGAGGAAGATTGCTGAAGTCCAGCAACTTCAGATTGCAGAGAGCTGTACACCAGCTCTGGGTCACAGTGAGAAACCCTGTCTCAAAAAAAAAAAATAAATAAATAAAAAGAATATGTGGTTTGATGCAGCCTTGGCCACTCTCTGTGTGACCTTGGACAAATTACCCAATCCCTCCATTATCATTGTCAAATGGGGGCCCAGTGCTTCACAGACTATGTAAAAATGTAATGAGATGATTTATGTGCTTTATGATCTGTGACGCACTGCACAAGTGGTGGCTACCACTGAAGCTCCCATTGTCCAGACCCACATTGTCATGCTGCACAGAGCTCAAAAAAGGTCTAGTCTTAGTGATGTACACGTCAATCAGTTTAGGGGCTGGGCTGGGACAGCAACCCAGGACTATTAGCTGTATCCAGTCTTTTTTCCACTTCCCCCACTCCCAACATCTAAATTGGGATGTTTGACTCAAATTTGTATCATATTGGAGCTAGGAAGTCAGAGCAATGATTTGCATTCCTTATGTGACAGAGAAAAGTAAAATTTAAGTATTTTAAATCTTTCCTTTCTTATGTCTTCTAAAGAGAAGGGACATTTTTCAAGTTAGGTACCTGAAGTTTGTTCTGCTAAAGAAAGAGGTAATAGGTAGAGAGAGTGGGAAGAGCTGAGAAAGCCAAATTGTGTTACAGGAGAGAAGGCTAAGAGCAAAAACCAAGATGAGAGGTAAGAGGAACTAAGCAGAAGAGGGTGAGGAGGGTGAGGAGATAGGAGAAGCAGGTGGAGATGGTGGAAGGCAGTGGGCGCTGCCTCAAGGAGTGGAATTCCTGGAGAGAAAGAGTGGTTCAGGGAGGATTATTAGGGAACTTTACTTTCCAAAGATGCACAACACAATCTCTTTCTTCTCTCTGCAAGGCACCTTCAGGGATGACCTACATTGCTTTTAAGCGCTTTTAGTGTCCAACTTGGGTTTTCGTATGTTTGTTTTTTAGAATGTATTGATGTATTGAGTTTGGCATAAGGAAAGAGTAAAAATTTAAGATAGTAACACCTATTTAGGTAAATATTTTATCACCATTTTTCTCTTTGAGGTTTAAAAAAATTACAAAAGCTAAATAAACTACCATTCAAAACAAAATAAACATAAATTCACACACAGTAAAGGCTTGTTAAGTGGGTCAGGCCTTGTCTTTATTTCTGTAGTTCCCACCCCACCCCCAACCGCAGGATAAGGAGACAACCCTAGGCTAGACTCTCAGAGTAAACAGAGTCTTGCAATTCCTTTGTCTGTTAAAATCCCTTCTGCCGTGATTGTAAATTTCCCAAGGCCTTCCTACCCATGCTGTACTGAGTCAATTAAACCTCTTTCCTTTATAAATTACACAGTCTCAGGTATGTTTTATTAACAGCATGAGGCATTCTGAGACTTTGAGTGCTCATCCAGCATCACAATCTTATATAACTGTTCCCCTCTCACTGCCTTTCTGCCTCATGACCATCTATATCCTGATGGTTTTGCATCACTGCTATGGTTTGAAAAATGGTGCCCCCTCCAAAACTTGTATTGAAACTTAATTCTGATTGTGGCAGGATTAAGAGTTAGTGATTGTATTAGTCTATTATTACACTGCTATGAAGAACTAGCTGAGACTGGGTAATTTATAAAGAAAAGAGATTTAATTGACTCACAGTTCCACAGGCCGTACAGGAGGCATGACTGGGAAGCCTGAGGAAACTTATAATCATAGTGGAAGGGTGGAGGGGAAACAAGCACATCTTCACGTAGCGGGGTGGGCGGGGGGGAGAAGAAGAAGAAGGAGAAGGAGAAGGAGAAGGAGAAGGAGAAGGAGAAGCAGAAGAGGAGGAGGAGGAGGAGGAGGAAGCAGAAGGAGGAGGAGGAGGAGGAGGAAAGAAGAAAGAAGAAAGAAGAGGAGGAAGAAGGAGGAGGAGAAGGAGGAGGAGGAGGAGGAGGAAGAGCTGCTATACACTTTCAAACAACCAGATCTCATGAGAACTCACTCACTATCATGGTAACAGCAAGGAGGATATCTGCCCCCATGATCCAGTCACCTCTACCAGGTCCCTCCCTCAACATTAAGGATTAGAATTCAACATAAGATTTGGGTGGGGACACAGAGCCAAGCCATATCAGGGCCTTTTGGGAAGTGACTAAGTTGTGAGGGCTCTTGCCTCATGAATGGATTAATGCCCTTATAGAAGAGGTTTCAGAGAGAATGTGCGGCTTCCTGGCCCTCTGCCTTCTGCCATGTGAGGATGCAACAAGAAGGCCCTTACCGTACATCAAATGCTGACACCTTGATCTTGAACTTCTGAGCCTCCGGAACTGTGAGAAACAAATTTCTCTTTATAAATTACCTAGTTTCAAGTATTTTGACATAGCAGCACAAATGAACCAAGACAGAAATTGGTACCAAAGAAGTGGGGTATTGCTTTAACAAATACCTAAAAATGCAGAAGCAGTTTTGGAACTCGGTAATGGGTAGAGGCTAGAATGGTTTTGAAGTAAATGCCAGAAAATATCCTATATTACCACCAATAAAACATTAAGGGCAATTCTGGTGAGGGATCAGAAGAAGAGAGCTATTGAGAGAGCCTAAATCTTGGAGATTATCTAAGATGTGAACAGAAATGTTGGTAGAAATGTAGACAGTGAAAGCAATTCTGATGAAGTCTTAGGCAAAAATGAGGACCATATTATTGAAAGCTGGAGGGAAGGCCATCCTTGTTACAAAGTGACAAAGAACTTGGTTAAATTGTATCCATGTCCTACTGCTTTATGAACCCAGAATTCGAGAGCTATGAACTAGGATATTTGACAGAAGTAATCTCTAAACTGAGTGTTCAGGGCACTGCGTGACTTCTCTTAACTGCTTATAGTAAAATGTGAGAAGAGAAAAACAAGTTCAAGATGGAATTTATAATCAAAAGGAAAAGTGAGCGTAAACATTCTGGAAAATTCCCAGCTTGGCCATGTAAAGAATAAAAAATGTCTTTAGAAGAGAAAACCAAGGGTGTGGCCAAGTGACATTTTGATGAGGAGATTAGTGTGGATAGAAGGAAGCCAGATGCTATTCATTAAGAAAATTTGAGAATGACCCCAAAGGCATTTCAGGGATAATCAATGTTGCCACTCTCATCACAGGCCCACAGCACTAGGACCTTAAAGACAGGACCCTTTCAAAGGAGGAAGAAACCCAGGGCTTCCTCACGTTTCTTCTTCCTGCATTCCAGTGCAGCACTCCTCTGTCCACTCCCCCAACCCTCTCACCCCACGGCTGGGGCCCCAGTGAGCTGAGGTGCAGCACAGGCTATCGTCACCCTGGAGGGCAATCTGCAAACCTTGGCAGTGTCCACATGGTGCTAACTCTGCAGGTGCTCAGAGTGCATAAGCTGTGCTGGCATAGCTACCTCTACCTGGATTTCATAGGATGCTTCAGAGAGTCGCAGGCCCTGGAGAGAATTGCCACAGGGTCAGAGGCATGTGAACCTGAGCAATTCCATCTTGAATAGGAGCTGGGTAAAATGAGGCTGCATTTCTAGATGGTTAAGGCATTCTAAGTCACAGAATGAGATAGGAGGTCGGCACAAGAGATACAGGTCATAAAGGCCTCGCTGATAAAACAGGTGGCAGTAAAGAAGCTGGCTAAAACCCACCAAAACTCAAGATGATGAAGAGAGTGACCTCTGGTCGTCCTCACTGCTACACTCCCACCAGCACCATGACAGTTTACAAATGCCGTGGCAACATCAGGAAGTTACTCTATATGGTCTAAAAAGGGGAGGCATGAATAATCCACCCTTTGCTTAGCATATCATCAGAAATAATCGTGAAAATGGGTAACCAGCAGCCCCTGGGGCTGCACTGTCTATGGAGTAGCCATTCTTTTATTCCTTTACTTTCTTAATAAATTTGCTTTCGCTTTACTATATGAACTCTCCCTTAATTCTTTCTTGTATGAGATGCAAGAACCCTTTCTTGGGGTTCTGGATAAAGACCCATTTTCTGTAACATCTTTCGGGCAACCACTGAAGGGATTATCGCACAGAAACGCAGACCAAAAGGCTAACTTTGGGTAAGTGGTTGGGTCCAGTAACACCTTTCTGGCGAACCATGGAAAGGACGATACTGAAGAGACCCTCAACATAAAAGAAGATCATCTGTGCACACCAGTTGACTAACTTTGGGTAAGCGGAGTGCATATACCAGGGTAAAGAATGGGATTGGGTTAGAGGCCCAACTTAGGGGAGTTAGAGTCTCTCCTAAGACAGAGAGGGTTAAAGGCTCCTCTCAATAAAAGGTAATGACCCTTGACCGACCTTGGGTTAGAGACTCAACTTAGGAAGGTGAGAGTGCCTTCCTAAGATTAAAGGGGTTAAAGGCCCCTCTCAGTAAAGCCCCTCTTAGTAAAGTCTCTCTTGGCTAAGAAAGGGTTTGGCACTATGGGCTGTTTAACTGCTATTCTCTTTTGAATAATCTGCCTTGCACTCTTTGCTGATAGTTGTGGGTGACAGGATTAGGCATGTACAGGATTATGGGACATGGGGAGCTTTTTCTTCCTCAAAAGGAGAAACTTGAGAGTTGATGAGACTGCTGGGAAAAAAACCCTTCTCAACAGCAGCTGCCTGAACTTTTCAGTGTCACTGCAATGGGTGGATCTTTCTCTGGCCTCCCTGAACATTTTGCCTTCTCCACCCTGCCACAGACAATACTTTTCTCTCTCTCCTTTCCCTTTTTTTGTCTTTTCTATTACTCGGGGTGACTGTCTTGCCGAGAGACCACATGTTGAAACCCCTGGTTGGAGGTTGGATTAATGATGATGGGGGCATGTTTGAGCCTTGCTAGTTTGATATTGGGTGCTAAGCAGAGTGGCTAATGTCTATGTGTTGTCACACATATTTCACTCTGGCTGGAATGGAAAGAGATAATTTTCCTTTGTGTTTTGGCTTGGCCCCCAGGGCTGTGGTACAGCCAGCTGGGTCACTAGGGCCGCTCAGGGAAAGGGAACCCAGAAGCCTGGCATGCTGGCAAAAGGGTAAGAATTTCTTACCAGTCAAACTTCTGGTCTCTCTCTCTCTCTCTGTGTGTGTGTGTGCATGTGTGTGTGTGTAAACTGGATGAGGTTTCCCTCTGGTCACTCATATCCTTGAGAGTTTGACCTTGTAACCACGTGGCAGTACTTTCTCTTTGTCTTCACTCTCACAATGGCTGCCTGGGTTCAGGGTTCAATTCTCTGCTTAGGGGATGATCCTTTATCTTCTGTCTGCCTATGTATTTATATGTATTATGTGTGTGTAATATAAACTATCTTTAATTAATTGGTTTAAAAATAATAAGAGCTTAAATATTTTTTCAGAAAAGTAAAAAGTGTAATGCCTTTTTGTTATATAACTTTAGTAATCTTTTGGAAATAAACACATTTGGTCTAAATTATGCAGGTTAGATATTAGGTTTGCTAAATGCTTCAAGGTTATAACCTGCTTCTTTGACTTTTGAAAATTTCTCAATTTACCTACTTTGAAGCATTGGATTCTAGATAAGTCTGGGGACATGTGGAGAGCCATGCCTCCTAGCTATGCTGGAAAAAGTCAATCCTTATCTGCACTTCTGCCTGGTGTGTCCTAGGAGGCACCACACCTGGTACATAATTTAAATCCCAAACTTACCAAGGTTTTCAACCAAAAGTAAAAGTCGTTAAGAATTAACATTGTAACATGTATTTAAGACTACTGAAGAACCAGTTTTACATGCAAGGTGTGTGAGGAAAGTGAAATGTGTTTTCAGCAAAAGATTATAAGAAGGCATGGAAATGTAGATTTCTTGCCTAAGATTAAAAGATTAAAGGATTGTTTTTAGTTAGAATGAAGCTGAAGATTTAAGCAAGTTGTGGAAGGTTTATGAAAAATTAATTGTAAAAACATTATGTATGTGAACATACTGGCTAAAGTTAAAGTGGTATTATTCAGTTTTTTTTGTAAACTGAACATTGGAATAAAAGAATAAAAGCACAACAGGTTATTCTTAAAGCAGAAGCCTGCTTACAATCTACTCTAACAGAAATTTGTAAAGGGTTATAAAAGGTTTATGAGAATTTTACCTTATGGTCAAACACAAAATTGAATATATTTATTTATAAGTTTTTGTTAAGAATTAGGTTTGACATCAATAATGCACTAATGCAATAGTGACATTTGGCTTATTTGGTATAAAAACGATACAAAAAGCATTATCAAATGTGACATGATGGCCAGGTGCAGTGACTCATGCCTGTAATCCCAGCACTTTGGGAGGCTGAGGCAGATGGATCACGAGGTCATGAGGTCGAGACCAGCCTGACTAATGTGGTGAAACCTCTTCTCTACTAAAAAAAAATACAAAAATTAGCTGGGCTTGGTGGGGAGTGCCTGTAATCCCAGCTATTCAGGAGGTGAGGCAGAAGAATTGCTTGAACCCAGGAGGCAGAGGTTACAGTGAGCCAAGATTGTGCCACTGCACTCCAGCCTGGGTAACAGAGCGAGACTCTGTCTCAAAAAAAAAAAAATGTGAAATGATGTTTAGTTTTCTTTGGGTTGTATTTGTATAAATGTGTTATTGGTATATATTCCAAAATTATGGGAAACTCTTATAATTCTGACATGACATAGTGCACATTATCAGTAATGATTATAATTTTTGTGTTGAATTATTGTATGCCACACATGTAACCAAAAATTCCTAGTCAATTGTGGCTTTAATTGTGGCTGTCCTAAGATGTTTTGTCATCCACAAACAATTGTTACCTTGTCTTAATCCTTTTTAGAAGGTGGTTTATAATCAATTATAGAACTTTAACAGGTGTTCTTAAATACAGATTTTCTGATAACTTTGGAGATTATGACATCAGAAAAGAGGAAAATAAAACTTTCAGGACTCATGGAGAGATAAAATGTTCATGACTGTCACACAGGAGTTAACTGCATAAACTAAACTAAAGAAGTCTGAAGTAATCATTTTAACTTTTTGCTTAAAACATTGCTGATCCGTTGTTTTGTTTTTCAGAGTCAAGAAAACTTTGCTTTTTGGTTATTTACAGCTTGTAGCAATTGAGTAAAGTATAGTTGTGTGAACAAACTTTGGAGCATATTTGTTTCTGTCTGCCTGATTTCTCCAGAATTTGGAAACTAGTTGTGAGTATTCTTAACTTAGGCTAACCCTGCTTATTCCTGTGAACCAGTGATCTCTGGCTGCAACTCAGAAGAAACAAGAGGGATGAGTAATATGAAAATCTAGAATCAATATTCTAATTCTGGGCACATTGAAATCAGCTAGTGGCCCTACATCAGCTTGGTTCTAACAGTTACATAGTTCATGGAAAGCCTTCTTATTTAGTTTACTTGGGATAATTTTACTTATTTTGCTTTACTGTTGTGGAATATGTTGCTGTTGTACTCTTTGTGTAGGAATGAGGATAAGCTTACTCAACGTTTCCCTAAATTGAACACTTATTAATCTTCCAGATATCACCTCTTGTCAGAACTCAAGGGTCATGAATGGCCCTTGCCATACTGATATGTTCTGACTGAGCTCCTTTCTACTCTGAACAGAAGAGACCCTAATAGTTAGGCAGGAATATCATTGCCCCTTTTCAGCCTGAAGAAGTTACAGAAGATAGATCTTTGTCCCTCTGCAACCTTTAGGATTAAGGGTTCTCTTATACAAGGGAGAGGGGATGTCAGAGGCATGTAAACCAGAGCAACTCCATCTTGAATTGGAGCTGAGTAAAATGAGACTGAGACCTGGGCTGCATTCCCAAATGGTTAAGGCATTCTAAGTCCCAGAATGAGATAGGAGGTCAGCACAAGATACAGGTCATAAAGACCTTGCTGATAATACAGGTTGCAGTAAAGAAACTGGCTAAAATTCAAAACCAAGATGGCTATGACAGTGACCTCTGGTCGTCCTCACTGCTACACTTCCACCAGGGCCATGACAGTTTACAAATGCCATGACAATGTCAGGAAGTTACTCTATATGGTCTAAAAAGGGGAGGCATGAATAACCCACCCTTTGTTTAGCATATCATCAAGAAATAACTATAAAAATGGGCAACTAGCAGCCCTTGGGGCTGCTCTGTCTATGGCGTGGCCATTCTTTTATTATTTTACTTTCTTAATAAACTTGCTTTCACTTTACTGTATGGACTCTCCCGGAATTCTTTCTTGTGTGAGATCAAAGAACCCTCTCTGGGTCTGGATCTGAACCCCTTTCCTGTAACAACAGGGGCAGGGACACTGCAGCAAACTCCCAAAAGGGCAATGCCTCATGGAATTGTATAGGGCAGGGCTACTCCTGAGATGCTAGATCTGTAAAGCAACCATCATGCAACTCCCCACCCTGGGGAGAGCCACAGACACTCAACACCAGGACATGAGAGCTGCAGTATGGGCTGTGCCCAGTAACACCATGGAGGTGAAGTCCCTGAAGTCTGGGAAACCCAGACTTCACCCCAGTGTGTCTGGAAGGTGCAATCTGGAGTCAATAAAGATTGTTCTCAAGCTTCAAAGTTTAATGTTGTGTACCTTGTTGGATTTTGGACTTACTTGGGAGCTATTACTCGTTTCTTTTTGCATGTTTCTCCCTTTTGGAATGGGAATGTCTATCCTATGCCTATCCCATCCTTGCATTTTGGAAGCACATATTGTTTGATTTCACAGGCTCACAGCTGGAGAGTAATTTGCTTCAGGATGAAAAGTACCTTGAATCTCACCCATATCTGATTTAGATGAGATTCCAGAGTTTAGACATTTGAGTTGATGCTGGAAACAGTTAAGACTTTGGGGGCAATTTGAATGGAATGAATGTACTTTGTAGGTAACAAGGTTATGGATTTCTGGGGGACCAGAGGTGGAATGCCATGGTTCAAATGATGATGTCACCTCCAAACTTTATGTTCAAACTTAATCCCCATTGTGATGGTATTTAGAGGTAGGGCCTTGGGGAAGTAATTAAATAATAAAGACTCCACCCTCATGAATGGATTAATGCCTTATAAAAGAGGCTTTGGAGAGAATGTTCCCTTTTCCTGCCCTCTGTCTTTTGCCATGTGGGAGTGAGGACGCTGCAAGAGGGCCCTCACCAGACATCAAATGTCAGGACCTTGATCATGGCCTCCCCTGACTCCAGAAATGCCAAACAATAATTTCTATTCTTTATAAATTACCCAGTCTCATGATTTTATGATAGCAGCAAAAGCAAACTCTGACAATCATAGTCCATTTTTAATCTGTATCATACTACAGTTTTCATCTGTATCCAGTCTCCTTGGTTTCTGATCCTTGGCCCAGTTTCCCATTTATAATATATAATTTCTGAAACTCATTTCCTTGCCTTCATCTCAAGGACTAACTTCTGGCTTTCACCATTCTCTGTGGTTCCTGTGCGCCTCTTTGACTTCCTTGCTTTCAGACCTTTCTGGCAACACCTTCCACCATTCCAACTCCCCATCAGACCTAATTTCCAAGACCAAGACTTACAACAAGCTAACAAGTTAGCTAACAGCTCTTGTTAACCTCACTCCTGCCCCAAAAGCACCAAGGAAAAGGTCAAACTCCCTTTAAAAACAAGGCTACAGGGTATTGTATTGCCTATCCATATTTTAGTATCTCAAGGACTAGACTCACATGTTAAATGTAGGCATCTACACATATGACTGACATAACCATTATCTGTTGTAGTTCTAAGGCAATAATGAGTAAACACACACATACCCCAGAAAACTACTTCTGTGCCTCCATACTTCAGTATGTGTGTGTGTTCGTGCTAGTGCATGACTCTATCTAGACCTCTACATTTGGTGTTTATTAATTTTTAAGAGATTTTCATTAGAAAACAACACATGTGTTCTACGCTATTTTCATTTGTTGATAAATTCTTTAATTCTTAACCAATTCTATTCAAGCTTAGCAAAGAAGAACAAAGATACATTTTGTATTCTTAAACCCCCATCTGTTTTCTCATGTATCAAAATAGAAGAGAAAAAGAAGAGGAAAACCTCACCTTGACTATGCCATTTTTCCCATGAGATGATCTTGGAGGTCACATTCTTTTCACCATTATTTCCAAGTTGCCCTCTGAGGGCAGAAGCATAGTGCAATTGAGCTCCAAAGCTAATTTGAGCAAAACTATTTATAGTCTGAATAAAATATTTTATAGACTTAGTAGCATTAAAATCAACAGCAAAACAGCTGTATTTTTGTGAGAAATAAGAAGTGAGCCTACAGAACTGTATCGTGGACACTCTTTACTACCTTTTAAAATCAGCACATTTTCACCATTAGCACTACTACGTTCTTCCTTAGACACCCAGCCCCACATTTCAGCTCTGTCCCTTCACTAGTGAACACATGAGGGGGATGCAGAAGAGAGATAATTGCAAAAACATGGCGCTTTATGCTTCAGTTGCCAGCTTTTCCCACCCCAAATAATACACTGGAATCTCAAGTCATGTGTAATTCTTTGTGAAGAAAGCATAGAATTATTTTGAAGGAAAATGCATAAGGAAAAAGTGATTTGTTTGAAGGGAGAAAAACACTACCTTTTCCTGTTGTCAGGATTATCAAGCTTTTTGTTTTTAACTGCTTTTATCTCTGTATGAGATAAAGAGAATTCAAAGTGAATTCATTCAAGTCACGTGAGCTTATTTTGCAGGAGATGGGTATTAATGTTTTATTTCAGAGTTTTTGTCATTCAATCTGACAGGTGTGGCCAGGCAGGGTTGCTGAAACCAACTCATCCCCACTCTGGTCTCATTTCATCTCCTTGGATAACAGTCACAGCAGCCACATGCCAATGTGCTGAGAGTCACATTTTCCATCAGCAGCATTTTGCTGTTTGGAAAGTCCTCAAGCAGTGCCGGCTGCCTTAGACTTGCCTGCAATATGGCTCATGTGTTCCTCACAGACTGCCTGGGAAGTTTGTTAGTCTCAGAGGCATTTATTAAATGTTTAAAACAAAAGTAAGTTACCTTTGTCTGTCAAATCTGTTTCTGAACATGGCTTTGAGTTACTCTGCATTTCAGGATAGTGCAATAATTCTGTGATGATAAATGAGAATTGGATTTGAAAACAAAGCACCAGTTGTTCCTACTTCTGTCCTTTTCTGCAGAAGGAGCTCTGTGTTGTGTAATTCAGCTTTCATGTGTGCCTCTTCTGGTACCTGTTTTTACATTAGGATATAGAGTGCACAGAAATGTATTGTTTGCCTAGAAATTTGTTATGTTCACAAGTTGATTGCTGCTCAATCTGTGGCTCAGTGGATGAATTTGAAGTGTAAAATTAGTTAAAAACATTTCTAAACATTTAGTTTCATTGTTTGGTTTTATTAGTTCAATGTTCATCTCTGAAAAGTCCAGTGGAAAACAGAAATGACCCTTTGTAGCAGAGGGTAGGTGCAGAAGCTCAAACCTCCCTTTCTTTTCCTGATTCCATTTGTCAGTGCTCTGCAGAAGTGGTCCCTAGAGAAAAGTTTCTCTACTCATGTCTTGGTGATAGTGTGGAGGCTCAGCTAAGGTGCACCCAATCTTCAAGGTCCTGAGTAAATAATGAGAACCTCTTCACCACTTGGCTAAAAATTTATTCTCCAGGAAGAATCTAAACATTGGGAAAACAAATTAATAGCAGACAGTGAAAATGTCCCCCAGGTTGGTACTTAGTTACTGAAATTAGTCTCTGAGCCACCCTGAAGACTCTGGAAGGGATAAACAGAGGACTGATTTAGGTTTCTATCATTTCTGGCATGATCTCCCACAAACCTAACAAGGAATTCACCTTTAATCAAATGTTCACATAAAAGATAACAAATAAAATACCTTAAAGAAAATCAGAAAGGGAAAAATTTACAAAGAATAATCAAGAATGTTTGGTGTATTATTGGTGAGTGAGATTCATTACCTGCGTGGGGAGTAGGACTTACCAGAGAGAACCTATTCATCAGTTCCATTTGGCCAATAGCTATGACTGCTCAAAATGCCGAGGTAACACCCCAGTCACGTGCAACAAAGTCTGAGGCCAGAGATGGCCAAATTGCCCAAGGGTGCAGTGACTTCAATGTAGTAGGTACATTGCATTGTACCTGGGACAGTGGAATGTAGAGAAGACCTCTATTAGACGTGCCCTCTGTCTTTCCTAATTTAGCAGTGATTTTATGAATTAGATAATTGTTTTTTCTCTGCAGATGTTTGCAGGTTTTAAGCAATTAGTCTCAATATTTGCATGAACCTTTATTTATCTTAGAGGAAGGTGATCTTGCTGCTATCTGGAAAAAAAAAATATGTCTTTGAAATGGTTTTCTAGTCCTTTTCCACTTGTTTCCCTAGGCACCGACTGAAGACAAAAGAAACTTCTCTAATGGATGAAGTTTGTCCACTGGCATCAACAGCAATGATGTCCTTGCTTCCCAAAGTGTGCACATTCTTTGCTGGTGAGTGAGCAGACTGGGTTGTGGCTTCATTCCTGCCCCCACACATGAAGACACATTCCTTCTGCTCTCTAAATAACCTTGAAACAGGCTAAGCTTTCCAGAGCTCATTTATAGAAATCCTCGATTTATGCAAACACAGTATCATGCAAAAGAATTAAAAAGGAGAAAGAGAATTTTGAAATAGTAGTGCAAGGGAAGAGCTCAATGAGGACCACCCTGGAGATGGAGAAAGGATCCAAAGTCTGTTTCCAATTATGAGCTTCTAGGAGGAGAATGAGTTCTATTTAAAGTAGTTCCAAATCAGGTGAGGATGGAGAGGTCATCTGTGTTGAAGAGGGGTGGGGCAGCATGGCTTGTGGCAAGTTGTGACCCTTGTTTATAACTAAAATTAGATAAGTTTGCATACAAACAAAAAACAATGTGCCTTTAGGTATAGTGACTACAGCTGGGCAGACAGAATGGGGAAATAGAGAAAGGCTTCACTTAGGAAGAGGAGAGAGGGTCAGACCAGTGTTATTAAAACATTTCAAGTGGGAAATCCTGGCTTTGTGTCTGAGCTCTGCCAGGTTGTAATTACTTTGGGTGATTCATTTCAACTCTGTGGGTCACAGCTTAGTTATCTTTCAGTGGTGGTATTAGCCAGTGATTCTCAAACTTTTTTATCTAAGGATGATTTCACACTCTTAAAAACTGTTAAGACTCCAAAGAGTTTTCGTTTATGTGGAATCTATGCATTGATAATTATCATATTAGAAATTAAAATGATGAATTTAAATAAAAATATTTATTAATTTATTTATAATAACAGTAATAAACTCTTTTCATAGTAGCATAAAATATATTTATGAAAATTAACTATATTTTCCAGAACAAAAAACAGTTTGGTGAAAATGAGAGACAGGACTAGCTGGATTTCTAGGCTGACTAAGAATTCCTAAGCCTGGTTGGGGAAGGTGACCGTACACACCTTTAAACGTGGGGCTTGTAACTCAGCTCACACCCAACCAATCGGGTAGTAAAGAGGGCTCACTGAAATACCAATTAGGCTAAAAGCAGGAGGTAAAGAGATAGTCAAATCATCTATCATCTGAGAGCACAGGGGGAGGGACAATGATTGGGATATAAACCCCAGGCATTCAAGCTGGGAGTGGGCAAACTCTTTTGGGTCCCCTCCCATTGTATAGGAGCTCTGTTTTCACTCTATTAAATCTTAAATTAGATTATATCTAATCAAAAATGACAAGGCATACAATGAAGCAGTATGATATAATTCATACAGAAAATGACAGTGTATTTTTCATCAAACATAATCCAACTTAGAATTATATGCTGAGAAAAAAACACATCTTTTAAAATGAAGACAAAATTAATACTTTTGCAGACATTCGAAAACTGAAAATATTCATTATTAGCATACCTGCGTTGCAAGAAATGATAAAGTCCATCAGGCAGAGGGAAAATAATACCGGAGGGAAATATGTATCTACATGCAGGAATGAAGGGCACTGGATATGGTTTTTTGCAACTGCTTTTGAGGACTAAGTCATAAATTCTTTGCCAAGGCCAATTTCTAGACACATACTTCCTAGGTTTTGTTCTAGGATTTTCATAGTTTGAGGTCTTACATTTAAGTCTTTAATCCCATCTTGAGTTAATTTCTGCATTTGTAGGGGTTCAGGTTCAGTCTTCTGCATATGGCTAGCCAGTTTTCCCAGAACTATTTATTGACTAGGGGGTCCTTTTTCTATTGCTTTTTTTTTTTGGGTTGATTTTGTCAAAGATCAGATGCCTGTAGACACGTGACTTTATTTTGGGATTCTCTATTCTGTTCCATTGCTCTGTGTGTCTATTTTTGTATCAGTGCCATGCTGTTTTGGTTACTGTAGCCTTACAGTATGGTTTGAAATTTGATAATATGAAGCCTCTGGCTCTGTTATTTTTGTTTAGGATCACTTTGTCTATTCATGCTCTTTTTTTGGTTCCATATGAATTTTAGAATAGTTTTATTTTCAAGTCTGTGAAAAATTGACCTAGGTAATTTGATAGAAATAGCATGGAAACTGTAGATTGCTCTGGGCAGTATGGTCATTTTAAGGATATTGATTCCTCCAATCCATGAGCATGGAATGTTTTTCCCTTTTTTTTTTTTTTTTTTTTTGGTGTCATCTATGATTTCTGTCAACCATGTTTTGTAGTTCTCCTTGTAAAGATCTTTCAACTCCTTGGTTAGCTATATGAGGTATTTTATTTTTTTGTGGCTATTGTAAATGGGATTATGTTCTTGATTTGGCTCACAGCCTGTATATTATTGGTGTACAGAAAAGCCAATTTTTGTATGTTGATTTTGTATCTTGAAATGTTACTAAAGTTGTTTGTCAAGTCTAGGTGCCCTTTGGTGGGACCTTTAGTGCTTTCTAGGTAAATAATCATATCATCAACAAAGAGAGATAATTTGACTTTCTCTTTTCCTACTTAGATGGCTTTTATTTATTTTTCTTGACTGATTGCTCTGGCTAGGACTTCCAGTACTATGTTGAATAGGAGTAGTGAGAGTGGACATTCTTACTGTGTTCCAGTTGTTAGGGGAAATGCTTCCAGCTTGTCCCCAGTCAGTATGATGTTGACTGTGGATTTGTCATCAATGACTCTTATTATTTTGAGGTATGTTCCCTCAATGCCTAATTTGTTGAGCTTTTTTTTTTTTTTTATCATGAAGGGCCGTTGAATTTTTCTTGAATGCTTTTTGGCATCCATTGAGTTGATCATATTTTTTTTGTTTTTTATTTGTGTTTATGTTGTGAATCATATTTATTGAGTTGTGTATGTTGAGCCAACTTTGCATCCAGGAATGAAGCCTACTGGATCACGGTGAAATAACTTTTTATAGGTCTGCAGTTTTCTTTTTTTTTTGGTGTGTCTTTTACTGATTTTGGTATTAGGATGATACTGGTTTCATAGAATGGGTTAGGGAGTGATATGATTTGGCTGTGTCCCTACCCAAATTGCATCTTGAATTGTAGCTCCCATAATTTCCATGTGTTTTGGAAGGAACCCAGTGGAAGATAATTGAATCATGGCGGTGGTTTCCCCCACACTGTTCTCTTGGCAGTGAATAAGTCTGATGAGATCTGATGGTTTCATAAGGGGAAACCCCATTTGCTTAGTTTCTCATTCTCTCTCATGACGGCCGCCATGTAAGACATGGCTTTTGTCTTCTGCCATGGTTGTGAGGCCTCCCCAGCCACATGGAACTGTGAGTCCATTAAACCTCTTTTTCTTTATAAATTACCCAGTTTCGGGTGTGTCTTTATCAGCAGTGTGAAAATGGACTACTACAGAGAGGAATCCTTCCTCCATGATTTTTTTGGAATAGTTTCAGTAGGCTTGATACCAGCTTTTTGCTGGTAGAATTTGCCTATTAATCCATTTAATCTAGAGCTTTTTTGTTTGGTACATTTTTATTACTGATTCAATTTTATAACCGTTCTTAATCTGTTTAGGGTTTCAATTTTTTCCTATTCCATCATGTGAGGCTGTGTGTTTCCACGATTATTTTCATTTTCTCTATATTTTCTAGTTTGAGCACATAGAGGTGTTCGTAATAGTCTCTGAGGATCTTTTGAATTTCTCTGGGATCGTTTGTAATCTGTTCTTTGTCATTTCTGGTTGTACACCTTTGGATCTTCTCTCTCTTTTTCTTTGTTAATCTAGCTAGTGGTCTATCAATCTTGTTTTTCCTTTCAAATAACTAACTTTTTATTTTGTAGATACTTTGCATGGTTTTTTGAGTCTTGATTTTGTTTTGTTTGACTCTGATTTTAGTTATTTCTTTTCTTCTGCTAGCTTTGGAATTATTCTTTCTTTTCTAGTTCCTTACATATGATATTAGACTGTTAATGTGAGATCTTTCTATCTTCTTGATGTAGGTTTTTAACTTTATAGTCTTTCCTCTTAATACTGCTTTAGATACATTCTAGAGGTTTTGGTATGTAGTATCTTCATTTTCATTTATTTCAAAGAATTTTTAAATTTCTGCCTTATTTTTTGTGTATCCAAAAGTCATTCAGGAACAAGTTGTTTAGTTTCCATGTAATTGTGTGGCTTTGAGAATCCTTTTGTTGTTGGTTTCTATTTTAATTCCACTGTGGTTGGAGAATATGCTTGTTATAATTTCAATTTTATTTGAATTTATTGAGACTTTTTTATGAATGAATATGTGGTTGATCTTAGAGTATGTTTCATGTGCATATAAGAATAATTTATATTCTGTGGTTGTTGGGTGGAATATTATTTATATATTTATATGGTCCTATTGGTTAAGTGTTCCGTTTTTAAGTCCAGAATTACTCTGTTAGTTTTCTGACTTCATGATCTGTCTAATGCTGTCAGCGGGGTATTGAAGTTCCTCACTGTTATTATGTGGCTATCTAAGTCTCTTCCTAGGTTTAGAAGTAATTGTTTTATGAACCTGGGAGCTCTGATTTTGGGTGCATATATACTTAGGATAAGTAAGTCTTCTTGTTGAATTGAACTATTTATCATTGTGTAATTCCCTTTTTTACTATTGCTCGTTTAAAGTGTGTTTTATCTAATACAAGAATAGTGACTCTTGCTCTTTTTGGTTTTCCGTTTTCATGACAGATCTTTCTTCATCTCTTTACTTTGAGCTTTTGGGTGTCATTGCATGTGAGATGGGTCTCTTGGAGATAGCAGAAGGTTCTGTCTTGGTTTATTTTTTTCCAATTTGCCATTTTGTATCTTAAGTGTTGTGTTTAGACTGTTTATATTCAAGATTAACATTTATATGTGTAGTTTTGTTCCTGTCATGGTGTTGTCACTTTGTTGCTTTGTAGACTTCATTGTGTAGTTGCTTTATAAGGTCTGTGGGGTGTGTACTTACGTGAGTTTTTGTGGTAGCAGGTGTCCTTTTTTCATTTCTATGTTTAGAACTCCCTTAAGCATTCTTGTAAGCCCTATCTAGTGGTAATGAACTCTCTTAGCAATTGCTTATCTGAGAAATATTTAATTTCTCCTTTGCTTATGAAGCCTAATTTGGCAGGATATGAAATTCTTGGTTGAAATGTTGTTTTCTTTAATTATGCTAAAAATAGGCTCTGATCTCTTCTGTCTTATAAGGTTTCGGCTGAGAAGTTTGCTGTTAAACTGATGGGATTCCATTTGTAGGTAACGTGACCCTTTTCTTTAGCTGCCTTTGAGACTTTTTTTCCCCATTGACTTTGGAAAGCCTGATACCTATGCGCCTTCAGGATGGTCATCTTGCATAATATCTTGCAGGAGTTCTCTGAACTTATTGAATCTGCATGTTGACCTCTCTGGTAATATTGGGGACACTTTTGTGGATTATATTCTCAAATATGTTCTGCAGGTTGCTTATTCTCTCTTCTTCTCTTTCAGATATGCCATTGAGTTGTAGATTTGGTCACTTTATATAGTCCCATATTTCTCAGAGGCTTTGTCCATTGTAAAATTTGTTAGTTTTTCTTTATTTTTGTCTGGCTTGATTGATTCAGAGGACTGATCCTTGAACTCTGAAATTCTTTCCTCTGTTTAGTCTAGCCTATTGTTAAGGCTTCAAATTATGTTTTGAAATTCCTGTAGTGAATTTTAAAATTCTAGACATTCAGTTTGGTTGTTTCTTAATATATCTATGCCATCTTTCAAATCTAGGATTGTGTTTCTGGTTTCACTGGATTGGATTTCCACTTTCTCTTAGATCTTGTTGAGTTTCCTCACCATCTAGGTTCTGAATTCTATGTCATTTCAGACATTTCAATCTCGTTAGGATCCATTGCTAGGAAGCTAGTGTGATCCTTTGGATGTAATGAAATGCTCTAGCTTTTTGAATTGCCAGATGAACTTATTGTTTTTAACAAATACATGACAGATAGATAGATGGATAAATAGACATTAGTTTGTATACTTACATGTATTTCTATACTCTAGGGTCTAGAAGCAGTGATATCCCCACAGCAGTGAGGACACCCAGCACTCAGAGATCTTGATTTCTAAATACCCACTTCAGTAAAAGGAACTAGGCTTCTTGGGAGAACTGGTTGAGCCAGGGCTGGAGCAGGAAACGTACAAAATGAGGCTGAAACATTTTGTGGTATCAGATAGTAAGAAAGTCTCAGAGGAACACATGAACCAATAAGAAAAACTTCCAGTGGCCAAAGATGGAATAATTGGAGTAATAAAATAATTTATGATAATATATGCAATCTAAAGAATAAAATAAATGTCCGTGACTCCACATTGATATGTTAATGATTGAACAAATAAATAAGTGAGTGATAAATAACATTTACAGAGTTATTTAAACTAAATATTTAGATGGTGTATTAGTCCATTTTCATACTGCTATGAAGAAATACCCTAGACTGGTTAATCTATAGGCAAAAAGAGGTTTAATGGACTCACAATTCCACATGGCTGGGGAGGCCTCACAGTCATGGCAGAGGCGAAGGACATCTTACATGACAGCGGGCAAGAGAGCATGTGCAGGGGAACTGCCCTGTATAAAACCATCAGATCTCATGAGACTTATTCGCTATCAGGAGAACAGCCTGGGAAAAACCACCCGCATGATTCAATTACCTCCCACTGGGTCCTTTCCACAATATGTGGGGATTAGGGGAGCTACGGTTTAAGATGAGATTTGGGTGGGGACACAGCCAAACCACATCAGATGGAATGAGGGAAATAGGAAATAACGATTAGAACATCATAATAATAATTACTTCAAGCAATCCACCAATAAATGCTAAAATTAGTGGGCAAAAGTTTAAGAAGGAATAAGATTTTGCATAGACCAAATTTTTATTGATTACAAAGTGAAAAGTTGTGATTTACTATGGAGAAACCTGGTAGACACAGCCTTACCCAAAGAATTAAATTTATTATCACCAGTGTCAAGACATACTGATATCATATATTCCCAGAGAAATACACATCATCACCTCTGTGGCATTCCCTTCCCATATCCATAACTTTAATCTTATCATGAGAAAATATCAGACAAACCTGAGTGGAGGGCCATTCTACAAAATCTGTTACCAGTACTATTTTAAAATGTCAAGGTCATGCAGGACAAGTAAAACTGACCATCAGATCAGACAATACTAAAGAGATATGACTATTAAATGCAATGTAGTACTCTGGACTAGATCCTGGATCAGAGTAAATATGTTCATGTAAAATCTTATGAAATCCAAATAAATTCTGTAGTTTAGTTAGCAGTGTTATATCAATGTTGATTCCTTAGTTTTGGTAGCTGCATTATGATTATATGAAACGTTGACAGAGGAAACTGGGTAAAGGGTATACTGGAACTGTTTGTACTATCTTTTTAACTCTTCTGTAAGCTTAATATGATGTCCAAAACTAAAAGCTGTTAAAATAGTTCAAGAAATAACCTAGTGAGAAAAGTGGCATTGTTTTACATTTTTGAAAATCAATTCAAAATGTTTTACATTTTGAATCGTGAGGTCAGGGGTTCCAGACCAGCCTGGCCAACATGGTGAAACCCTGTCTCTACTAAAAATACAAAAAATTAGCTGGGCGTGGTGGCAGGTGCCTGTAATCCCAACTACTTGGGAGGCTGAGGCAGGAGAATCTCGAACCCAGGAGGCGGAGGTTGCAGTGAGCTGAGATTGCACCACTGCATTCCAGCCCAGGCAACAGTGCAAGACTCTGTCTCAAAAAAAAAAAAAAAAAAAAAAAAAAAAAAGAAAGAAAGAAACTAAAAGAAAATATGTTCATATAACCCTGATTTTGGTAAAACACATTTCTACATATTCATTTCTGAGGCACAGGGTTTCTTATATAGTCACCTGTTTTGAGGTATTTAAAACACTTTTTAGTTTTGTGCTAGTTGCAAAAACTGACATTTTAACATAAACTATCAGTTTTACTTGCAGAGTTTGGTGTAAAAACTATGAAGATTTTTTTCTCCAAAATTAAGATACCTCTGTATAGCTTTCCACACATCTCAAATTTGCCATCCCAGCTGGCCTCTCCCATCAAGTAGTTTAAGAGAATTTTAGAAGTGATCAGTATCAGTTTACAAAATTACTTGGAATATGTGTTAATCAGTCATCTTCCTTTGTCAAGCTGACTCTGAAATTCATGGAATGTACCTACACACCAAACTTTAAATGACTGCATATGCTAGCTTCTAAATATTTATGAGAATTCTTTCAATTTTAGCATTTTGGGTGCTAGCAAACAGTCTATTCCCATTACCGAATTCCTAAGCACAACATTATTTCATTATCAAAGAAAATAACATCTTTTGGGGGCTGTAAATACTCTGTGAGGACAAATGGATTTTCTAAAGGAGACTACTGACCATGTGTTAAACTATGGAATTTCAATACATTTGTTTAATTGTTGGTCAAAAACATACTCAAAGGTAAACAACTTGAGCAAATAATAGGCAACTGAAGTTGACCATTTAAAGAGAGGGACAATGAGCATGAAAAATCAAGATGAATGCATTGCTTCAATTTCACAGACAAAATGAATTAAATGGCAAGCCACTGCCATTCTGATTTAATTTAAATAAATCAAATGTTTTCATTGTCTCAGAAAACTAGTTTTTTCAATAACATTCATGATATATTTTTCTTGGTTTGTGTGCCTATTTGGAAAAGCATCACCAAGAGAGAGTTGTTGGTTATGAAAAAATACAATTCCCTTAGCCATTTACTGGGCTACATCAGTTGGTGGAAAACAGATTTCTCAAGATAAATTGTTATTGGTCATTAAAAACATATAATGCTTCTCCTTAGACAGACTAAATTTATCTGGTATGTTTGTATTCCAGGATGAAATCAGAAAAGTGACTGATGACAGGGAAACAGGATAAGATCTATTTTCACACCAGATTTGTTATTCAAGTTAGCTTCAGAAGTATTAATAAATATTTCCAAGAGCAGTTTTCATCAACTTAGATTGGACCAGGAATTATGACCACAGACCACAGACCCTCTGCCATCCCAGCTGGCCTCTCCCATCAAGTAGTGCAATGGGGCTATCAAAATTTTTATTTTATTTTGCTATTTTTTCTCTAGTTCTTCTAAAAAAATAGGGATACATGTGCAGAACGTGCAGGTTTGTTACACAGGTATACGTATGCCATGGTGGTTTGCTGCACCTATTGACCCCTCCTCTAAGTTTCCTCTCCTTAACCCCCACCCTTCAACAGGCTCTGGTGTGTGATATTACCCTCCCTGTGTCCATGTGTTCTCACTGTTCAACTCCCACTTATGAGTAAGAACATGCATGCGGTCTTTGGTTTTCTGTTCCTGTGTTAGTTTGTTGAGGATGATGGCTTCATCCATGTCCCTACAAGGGACAGGATCTCATTCCTTTTTATGCCTGCATAGTGTTCCATTGTGTATATGTACCATATTTTCTTTACCCAGTCTGTCATTGATGGACATTTGGGTTGGTTCCATGTCTTTACTATTGTAAACAGTGCTGCAATAAACATATGTGTGCGTGTGTCTTTGTAGTAGCATGATTTATATTCTTTTGGGCAGGGGCTATCAAATTTTTTTATCAAGACTAGGTGGCCAGAGAGCATATCTGCTCAGTTGTTCCTCCATTCCTACCCATTTTCCATACTCTCTCACACTCACTTTCACCCTCATCCTCACCAAAGGATGATAAAGCAAATGCCTACAATTGCAAGTGAGTGAGCGAGCAAGTCAAATGGATGAAAGATGAGCTATAGGAAGCTATGCAGAATAATGTGCTACAACAGGGAGGTGCCTGCTTCACTTGGGATAAAGCCAGAAGCTTCCTTCCACCTCTTTGGCATCATTTCAGGCCTAGCTGAAAGTAAACATGAACAGTGAAATGGGTGACCTTGAGCACAAGCTTACGGATAATGATAGTAAAAAAGGAATTGTAAGTATTTCACAAAACCACAGGTTTCAGGCCCTTGAGGCTCTGAGAAAGTAAACAAGAAAGCTGACAGGTGACAGCATATCTTGAGAGCACACTTGAAGAATTTTTACACACTTGTGATAAGAAGCTTTTTGGGGAATGTTTAGTTGTTTTTCCCTCCACACAGAAGCAGTGGGAGGCAGAGTTTAGATTTCTGAGTATTCCAGAATGTGGGGAGGGTCATTGCTGCTGTTGCTAGAGAAGTCTGCAGTGTTAAGAGCAATACAGGCAGTTAAAATAAAACCTAAAATAAGTATTTGGCCCTCTGTTCCTCAGCCTTCTCACTATGTGAGGCTCTTAGACTTCCTTGGTACTAAACAGTGGGCCAGACCTGCCTTCACTGTCATTTTCATCCTTGATTTATCTGTTTTCTTCAATGGAATTTTTGTTTGTTTGTTTGTTTTTGTTGTTTGTTTGTTTGTTTTTGAGACAGAGTGTCGCTCTGTCGCCCAGGCTGGAGTGGCATGATCTCGGCTCACTGCAACCTCCACCTCCCTGGTTCAAGCGATTCTCCTGCCTCAGCCTCCTGAGTAGCTGGGACTATAGGCATGCACCATCACGCACAGCTAACTTTTTGTATTTTTAGTAGAGATGAGGTTTCACTATGTTGGCCAGGATGGTCTTGATCTCCTGACCTCATGATCTGCCCACCTCGGCCTCCCAAAGTGCTGGGATTATAGGTGTGAGCCACTATACCCGGCCTCAATTGAATTTTTAGTAAACCCCTCAGAGATAGTATCATTGTATCTGAATAATTATTAGGCGAGGTTTAGATATATCAAGTATGATCAACTTCATTTGAACACGTGAAAGTGGTGACTATTTTCTTCTCCTTCAGTTAGTTCATATCATCTTGTTTCTCTAGTGATAAAATATGAAAGATTCCAAAAGTTATAAAAGGAGACAAAACAGGAATACAGAAGCAGGGAATGTGTAGGGAAGGTACGGAGAGTGGCAGGGAACTAAATCTTGAGAAAGCACAGAACTCAACAGACATAGACCGAAAACCTTGTTATTAAATCTTACATTAGATTGGACAAGTGAAACTCCGTCTCTGAGCAAGCTCACCTGTGAACTGGGCAATTTCAGTGCAGCCTCTTTTTTCTCTTAGAGTTATTAATAAGATGAATTGAGATAATGCCAATGCCTTTTGGAAATAAGAACTGAACAAATGCAAGGTGTCCTGGAAAGCTGTCTCCAAAAAAAGGCAGTGAGACCCCCCAGGAAACATTTTTAACTATATTTTTCAAAATTGCTTTTGTTTTCAAAGATTTACAATTTCAGGGAGACAAAGGAAACTCCAGCTTATCTCCCACATCATTGATTGAGAGGACCATTTTTTGACTCTCTGCATACTTAAGTACCTTGCTTTCACTAGTTGGAAGCTCTTGCACTCCAGTCCTTACCTCCTGATGCTCTTTGTTCCTTATATACTGTCTGTGATTAATGTAGGCAACTTCTGACTACACCTGTCACATTTTAATCTAAGCTAAAGGGAGATTTATAGCCTAAAGGCACAGTAGGTAATTTCATGAATTTGTTTCTGAAAAATAGAGAATGACTGAGTAATGGAAAAATTGTGAGATCCTTCTGTTCCAACTGACTGCATTACCAAATTGAGTGCTGGAGGAATATCCCAAGGAAAGGAGAAAGAAGGACCAATTAGGGAGAAATCATAAATACTTAAATAGTTAAATAAGCTGCCCATTAATTATAGAAAGAAAAAAATAAGTTACAAGGAGATAAAGGAAAATTGTGAAGGAGAGCAGAGAAAAAGCACCATGGGAGGAAGCTTGTACTTAAAACCAGAATGAATCAAAACAGATCACAATTGGTTAAGTGCATGAAAAGAGAGGAATGGAAAAATAACATAGTTTTTAAAAATGACAGAGGTAAAGACTCTGTCAAAAAGCAAGGATAAAAGAAAAAGATAATGTTCAAAGCAAAAAGGGACCCAAAAGGCTGCCTCAAACTGAATGACAGAAACAGGAAAGAAAAAACCTGAAAGGGGGAAAAAAGACAAAACGTGCAGGAGGAGTAAGTAGACCCAGAAACACACATAAGAAAACATTATAAAACAGACCTATCTTATTCAAACATTAATGAAAGAATGAAGCTCTGAGAGTAATAAAATATTAATTATTATTCCACTACCTGCTAGTCTGTCTCTGCTGGCAGCTTTAGCGTATCTACTTGTTTGAGTGACAACCTCCTGTCTTTGCTATTTCTTGCACTGTTTAAAGTCCCCCTCCCAAAGGGAGAACTTATTTTACTCTTATAGAACTAGCATAAATAATGGGTCAAGAAATCTTGTGTTTTGAAGATTGAGAAAAAAAATTTCCAAAATTTTCTCCAAGTTGAAAAAGATGTAGAAGCCTTAGACCAAATGGTGGTCAACACCTAGAATATTCCCAAATAGATTTGTGTCTGTAATTGGAAATAATGGCAATATCTAGGGTTATTTGAGGACAAAATGAGATTATACACTTAGGACATGTCTGGCATCTAGTACACGCACAATAAATAGTAGCTGTTATTATAAGCAAGGACATTCATTTTTATCAGATGGTGGGCCAAACACTGTTGGACTGTGGCATACTTATTTCTTCCTGGGTCTCTCAACCCAAGTGAGCAGTCAGCAAAGAAATCGTTTGGGAAACCCTCTGTTTTTGTTTGTTTGTTTGTTTGTTTTTAATACCATAATTAGATTAATGCTTGTTCCATCATTTCCTATGAACAATCCAAGGTTTTTTTCTTTCAGGAAGGTGTGCCCTTTGGTCAGGGTCAGATGTGTTTCTGTGCTTTTCCTCTCCACCTGCTTCTCCCCTGTGATGCGGGGCAAAGGGGCTGTGGGTGTGGCTGAGTGCTCAGAAGGGCGCTGCCCAGTGAGGTCATTGCATCGGTGTCAGTGACTCATGTCCGCCTAGAATTGCCCCCACCAGGGCCTTGTTGAGTCTTCTCCCTGCCGCTGGGAATTTTGTCCCACCTTTATGTAGATGTGCGTTACTGAGTTTATCTGCATAGGAAGGGATATGAGCTCTGAGTTCCTGGACTCTTCCTCCTATTAGGTTCCTGAGAATGATTTAGGAATAGGATTCTGAGCATCTTGGGGAGCTCTCCTGGGGGGTCTAACCACCCAGGTCCCAGGGACATGGGAGGGCCTAACAATCAAAGTGCACTTGGGGCTAGACATAGAAGTGGGAAGAAAGTGGAGAACAAACGAACAGGAGGCTGGCTATCTGGATATCTGGATGAAGGGCCCGAAGGACCATAGAGACCACCCAGCCCATGGGATAGACAAAGAATGGGCAGTGTCCAGAGGCAGAACTGGAAAGACGCCCGTACACACACAGCCCACCCATGCTAGATTTTCATTCCCTGGAATCAACACTGCCACTGATGAATATGTTATTTCTGGGAGACTCTCTGATCTCACCTATCCTTAATTTCTTCATGTATAAAGCGGGAATTTTATAACTCATTTCTCAATCTTTTCCTGGAATAAAAACAAATGAGATACAGAAATGCTTTGCAAGCAGATGAACTAAATAAATACATCCAGAGAACTGGCAAATTGTACTGTTCCTTCCTACCCACTTCTTTGCTAAGTTTTGGAAGAGGATTTGTGGGCAAATATCCTATTTTATATCTCCCATCTGGGGACAATATATCAAATGACTTACAACATTTTAATCATGTAACACAAGTCTACTGTTATGAGTATTTAAAGTGTGAAAGATTTAAAAAGAAATGAAAATGACAATGCCTTCATTTAAGAGTGGAGTGTTCTCTGAAAAAGTCAGAAAGAACTCCAAACTCAATTATTATTACTGAATCATATTTATTAAACAGTGTGTGCTGTGTCCTCAAGAAAGAGGCTACACACACAAACAGATTAAGAAACACAAAGCCCCAAACCCAAGAACCAACACTATGGTTGAAAATGCCCAGAGCACATGTGACTTTTCAGGAACCTCTGATGACCCCAAAGACACAGACAGGGAAAGCTGGCTCTAGACTGTTAGCAACTCCAGACAGGAACAATGCTTTATTTGTTATTGTACCCCAAGTCCCAGCACAGTGCCAGGCATCTAAGAGATGTCACTCTGAATTGGCAGGGCTAAACTCATTGTTATTTATGCTCTTTTAACACAAGCACAGGTATGAAGGACAGCTTTGGACCAGGGACTGAGAGGGAGGATAACAATAGTTGAAGAGTTTGAAAGGCAAGACAAGAGCACAGGTATCCAAACTGCTGAGAAGTGACTCCACTTCTCAGCTAGCTGTGAAGGTGTGGTGGACAGGGACCGTCCTAACAGTCAGCTAAGAATTCAGGAGAATACTTGATGACAAGATCTTGATACAGTCATTGGAACCAAGGTACAAGATGAGGTGTGACTAAGATGTAACAAGCCAGACCGGAGGGTAGTTACAGAAAATGAGTGCAAATCATAGAGAATAGGCATTCCCAGCTTCCTAGGGTAGGCTAATGAAGGAGCTAGGAGTCAGAGAAATAATTGCAGGAGGTTCTGTCTTTGACTGTGCCTGGGACTGGAAGAGATCACTCAGCTTCTCTGAGGTTGTTCCACGGAGCTTGCAAGTTTTCAAAGCACACGTCGGCCCACTTTTAGAGGTTTGTAAATACAAGGCAGCTTCTTAGTTTTGAATGCTTCTACCTTATGCCAGGTATATGGTACTGAAAAAATTAAACAGTAGACATTTTTTACAATAATCAGTTGTAAAAATAATCAATTGGTGATATTAAAATATTGCTTACCCATATTCATCCTTCCATGTAGTATAGTCTAACAGATGTCATTTAACCTTAATACTGAATCATCTGCTCCTAAAACACTGCTGCTCTTGTAGGGTATTATACTCCATTATTCTAAGACTAGGGAGTATTTGAAAGAGAAGACCCAGAAGAGTGGCTTCATAGTTGGGTAGGCTGGGCTACATCTCATGCAGATGCAGTTACAAGAACAAAACTCAGTTGAAGGGAAAATAGAAATGATTCCTAGTTTAGCTGATAAATAGAAGCTAATTAAGATATTTTCTATAAATTTTAAGTTTACAGACTGTTAGAATCAGAAGGGATCTTGGAAATTACCACATTGCCAATTACTAATTTTCAATTGAGGAACCAGATTTTGAGGTTGAGTGGGTTGCTGAAGGCCAGGAAGTTAGAGGAAAGGAATAGGATCTATAGGATCTGTTTCCTGTCATCCCAATCAAGGCTCCTTCTGGGGAGCTCCCTGGCTGGAGGAAATGAAGTGGGGATAAGAACCAGGAGGAGAGATATGTAGTTACTCCTCTCTTCTCAATGTCCACCATACAGAAGTCATTTTGTCCAGTGGGAAAAATGTAAGGAAAAAAACATATTTTAAAATTCCCTAACAAATATGACATCACAAGTCAGGTTTCTTCTCTAGACTTTCTAGGTGTTTCTAATGACAACCTTATTTATTAACTCCCATAGCATTATTTTTGCTTGTTTTCTAAGGAAAATAAAGGTTTCGAGAGTAATATTTTTGAGTTGGAAAAGGCTGGGAGATCAAAAACGGAGAAAAATGTGAACAAAATTATTTAAAAATGTGTTTCTTTTTAAATTGTATTACTTTTCATAGAATAAAGCCATTTAGGCAGTATTATAATGTATTAATGAAGTTTACATTGTGGCAAAGTTAGCTTTTGATTTATTACAAACAATATTTCTGATAATATTTTTTGAGGAATTTGTAACCCCGTTAAAATTTTCTTTACATCTCTACTTGAATGTCTGTAGTTTCTGGCTACGACTGATTAAATCTAGGGAAATGTTCTTCCTAGATGAAAGAAGGGGTTCAATGCGTCATGCTTCCTCTGTAAATGCTTTTGCTAATGGAGTGCTCATGTTCAACCAGATGTAGGAAAATTCTATCGACAGGCCCTTGAATAACTAATTGACAATTACCATGGGAATTCTTTTGATAGAAGGCCACTTGACATTTATTAAATGTCAAACTTCCTTAGACCACAGACATCACATGTTTCTAACATGACTTGAATCCTTTGAGAGAAGGAAATCAGTCATGTATGGTGCCAGTGTTAATATAGATTTGGGACTGTCTTTATTCTTTAAGGAGGATGACAGCTAACATTTATGGAGTACTTATCATGTGCAAGGCTGTCTCCTAAGTATTTTATATGGATTAGCAACATTATTATTGTCCCATTCTTACTGTTGAGGGAAATAAGGCACAACAGGTTAAGAACTTGGCTAAGAACATAGCTCATAAGGAAGTCTAGATCCAGAGATTATGCCCTTTTATGTTACACTGCCTTCTATGAGTAAAAATTTCCATACATTGTTATCATTGTCGCTAATAGGGCATGATTTTAGATTATTCACTAGGATTCTACTAAATAAAGAAAATATGGATCCTTAAATTAACTCATTATCTCTAATTGTCCCCTCTACATGAGCAGTGATAGCAATGATGGCTATTATTATTATTTTGGCCTTTTAAAATCAGTTTTTACTTCCAGTGGAAATAGAACCTTGTCACCATTGTTAATCTAGAGTTGCACTGCACAGTACAGTAGGCACTAGTTTCCTGTGGCTATTTAAAAATGAAATTAATTACAATTAAGTACTGTCATACTCTGTTTTCTGTTGCTTCTAACAGAATAACTGAAACTGGATAATTTATAGAGAAAAATAATTTATTCCTTACAGTTATATAGGCTGGTAAGTCCAAGGTCAAGGCGCTACATCTGATGAGGACCTTCTTGCTAGTGAGGACTCTCTGCAGAGTCCCAAGGCAGTTCAGGGTATCACATGATGAGGGGCTAAGCTTGCTAGCTTGGGTCTGTCTTCCTCTGTTATAAAGCCACAAATTCCACTCCCATGCACCCAGTAATCCATTAACATATTAATCCATTAATTCATGAGTGAATTAGTCTGTTAATGAGGGCAGAGCCCCCATGACCCACTGACCTCTTAAAGGCCCTGCCTGTCAATTCTGCCACATTGGAGATTAATTTTCAGCATGAGTTTTGAAGGGACAAACATTCAAACCATAGCAAGTACAATTTAAAAAGTAGTTCTCAGTCATACTAGCTATGTTTTTAGTCTTACTAGTCACAGGTGGATAGTGGCTACCATAGATATAAAAAGCTTCTATCATAATAGAGAGTTCTATTGAACAGCAATGTGTTATAGAATTCTCACCTTCTTTATATGTAGCTAAACAAATCAATTACTAGCTGCAGAATGCAACCAGGAGATAGAACTTCATCTATTTGGCGGGGGAGGGGTGGCATAAAAAACAAACTCATAAATTTATCTTTAAACTTGTGAGGTTGGAACTAATTAAAGTTTCATATTTGACCTCGAACCAAGTCAACATAAAGTGAGAAAGTTACAAGTGAGAGGAGAAGGATTGGCTGGTGATCTGATCAATCAGTAAATTATTTATGTAGAGAAGGGAGGATCTTTTCCATGGAGCTACAGGGAGTGTGTTAAAGGACCCTTGACTCCCCCAAAACTAGAATCACTCACTTTTGATGTGTAGTAACGTGGATGTATATACCATTTAGAATGTCAAAATGAGCAGAATATTTTACCATAGGAACATGTTTTGAAGATTTCTGAAAAAGAAATGGGATTTTAGGATCTTTTCCAGTCATGTGAAAGGGACTTGTTTTAGTCAGCTTTCTCCAGAGAGACAGAAACTATAGAATATAGATAGTAATACATAAAAAGGGATTTGTTAGAGGAATTAGCTCCCTTGATTATGGAAGCTGGGAAGTCTCTAGACAGGCTGTCTGCAAGCTGGAGAACCAGGAAAGTGGATAGCATGGCTCGGCCCATGTCTAAAGGCCTCAGGACAAGGAAACCAATGGGGTAACCCTCAGTCAGAAGCTGAAGGTCTAACAGCATGGGGGTGGGGAGGTGGGTGTCATGTGAGTCCTGGAGTCCAAAGGCCAGAGAACCTGGTGTTTTGATACTCAAGGGCAGGAAAACAAGAGTGTCTTGGCACTGGAAGAGAGATTAAATTTGCCCTTTCTTCATCTTTTTGTTCCATTCAGGCCTCCATCCAATTGGATGGCACCTGTCAACATTGAGGGCTGATCTTCCCATTGAGTCCACTGGTTCATACACCATTGTCCTCTGGAAACACCCTCATAGATACACCTGGAACAGCCCAATCATTCTCATCAAAAGCAAATCCACCTGGGTTTTCCTTTCAGCAGACTAGAGACAGGCTCAGTGCCCACTGGTACATTGAGAGTAATTGATACCAGCTAGCTGGGTATCCCTTAATCTAGTCAAGTTGACCCCTAAAATTAACCATCACAGTACAAAAGGGCTGACTTGTTTAGGATTATGCAGGTCAGACTGGCTTTTAGATTTCTGGGTTGGGGACCAAAGATGCCAGGTCCTGTGGTCATGATTCACTCTGGTGAGGGAAAAATGTTGGGGGTGAAGTATTATGTTTTGTACAAGAGGTAATTTTGACTCCAGGTCTGTTTGTCCACCAAGAGCCTGTCTTCCCACTATGGCACATGTCATTGGTACATATCCCACAAATTTAGCAAATTTAATTGGGGAAATCACAAAAGATGTTGCCTGGAAGAATGGCCTCAGGAAGAGGAAAAAAGGGGGGCCCACAGGCAGATTGGATGTAACAGGAGAGCTGCTCTAGGGAAGAAGATTGGCCAAGGTGGAGGCAGTGGGATGGGGAGGAGGAGATACAACACATTTAATAGCTCTACTTTGGCCACAGTAGCCTTGAAGAAATGGAAATTAGTACTTAAATTATATAGGAAGGTAGACTACAGTACTGAGCACAAGAGACAATTTTCTGTACTATTGCTGTCCAGAGGTGTTATCCTTTGAAGAAGCTGAGACTGACTGCATCAACAATAACTTGCCTTCATTACGGAGGTTTCCTATGGTCCCAGACTTGACTTCAAGGTTAAGCTCTGTTAGGCTCTAGCACTCTAGAAGGGTCAACCTCCTCTGAATCCTGATGCATTCATTCAAGTCTCAATTAAGGAAAATGACATCATTTTAGAGAATTGGCACTTTCAAGGGGGTCAGTAAGTAAACCTGCAGTATTAAATGGACTCGTCAAATGGCAAACAACACACTTTCCAGTGCACAGAAATGAGCGATCTTTTCCTCTGCGACTCCTCTTTTCCTCCTCTGCCATAGGTAACAATCCTAGACCAGGCCGGGCGCGGTGGCTCAAGCCTGTAATCCCAGCACTTTGGGAGGCCGAGACGGGCGGATCACAAGGTCAGGAGATCGAGACCATCCTGGCTAACCCGGTGAAACCCCGTCTCTACTAAAAAAATACAAAAAACTAGCCGGGTGCGGTGGCGGGCGCCTGTAGTCCCAGCTACTCTGGAGGCTGAGGCAGGAGAATGGCGTGAACCCGGGAGGCGGAGCTTGCAGTGAGCTGAGATCCGGCCACTGCACTCCAGCCTGGGCGACAGAGCCAGACTCCGTCTCAAAAAAAAAAAAAAAAAAAACAATCCTAGACCAGTATTATTCAATTTTCCTCTAGGTACCCTCTTTATTTTCCTGAGACGATAGAACATTCTGCTGTTTAGCATTTGTTTTCCTGTCTTTTCATGTAAAAACCATCTGCTGTATTCTCAGAAAAGGGTTTCTCAGGAGGCAGGGAGTTAGGACTGATGCAGAGGTGATGTGAAGTGGAGGTCGAAGAGAAAATGAATCAGTAGAGCTGCTTGTGAAAGCTGACACAAAGTCTGTATTAAGACTTTTGGCTCAAGTTTTTGTATATCTTTGGGTGCATTCTAGGTTTACAGAAACAATTTTTAAAAGCAAATATAAAAATAATAATTGAGAGCTAGGCTGGGCACAGTGGTTCATGCCTGTAATCCCAGCCCTTTGGGAGGCTGAAGCAGGCAGATCACCTGAGGTCGGGAGATCGAGACCAGCCTGACCAACATGGAGAAACCCTGTCTCTACTAAAAATACAAAATTAGCTGGATGTGGTGGTGCATGCCTGTAATTCTAGCTACTCAGGAGGCTGAGGCAGGAAAGTCACTTGAACCGTAGGTGGAGATTGTGGTGAGCCAAGATCGTGCCATTGCACTCCAGCCTGGGCAACAAGAGCGAAATTCTGTCTCAATAATAATAATAATTGAGAGCTAAAACATATTTCACCTATAGGGCACTACCTCAGTCTATCCTGGGAGTGACATCATTTGGGGTTGCTGAGAGAAAAGCCGACATAAAATGAATTTTTGTGGCCTTGTTTAGTGTGTGAGGTCATAAAAATGAGTATCACCACCTCAGATTGAAGCAGAAATGCCAAGAATCAGTTTCTCTGTGCCTTTTATCAAAGCCACGCCTGCACTATGAATCATGGTCAACTTGTAGGTCCACCAATAATATCGGTATTGTGAATAGCTTAGGGGTAATATGTCCAGAGATATTTTAGTGATCGAAGTGGAAATCTTTGGCTCTACAAACCCATTGGTGCTGGCAGGCAATTGTTGCACGTGGAACCAAGTGTCTCTGCACACAGACAAGCATTCCAATCTGTGGAAAGGATGCTGGGGATGGGCTCTTCCTCTTCCCAGTCCCACATAGTGATCAGTGTGTGATTGTGCTTTTGGAATGACCATGGGTACACTGGGAACCCACTTGTTGCCAGACACTTCTTGTGGGCTTGCAATGGTTTCACTCTCCTGAGAAAACTGGGGCTTGCTTGGCCACAGTGAATACCATACCCTTTCCTTCCGCCTACCTCTCCTTGAAGAAAGCTTTATGCTCGAAAGAGACAGTAGCTACTAAACATCGCTTTTCCTTTAAAGGAAAGGGATGTGGAGTTACAAAAATATGACCCTAAATCTGTTTGTCTTTTCTCTACTTCCAGGATTGTTAGGTTACCATTGTAAAACAGTTTTCAGCATACAAAGCACTGTCATGTACATTTTTCTTTTTCTTTCTTTCTTTTTTGTTTTTGAGACAAAGTCTCGCCCTGTCGCCCAGGCTGGAGTGCAGTGGCGCGATCTCTGCTCATTGCAAGCTCCGCCTCCCAGGTTCACGCCATTCTCCTGCCTCAGCCTCCTGAGTGGCTGGGACTACAGGCGCCCGCTACCACGCCCGGCTAATTTTTAGTATTTTTAGTAGAGATGGGGTTTCACTGTGTCAGCCAGGATAGTCTCGATTTCCTGACCTCGTGATCCAACCGCCTCGGCCTCCCAAAGTGCCAAATTATTTATTTTATTCCGGCAGGAGGATGTCAGTCATAATTGTGCTAGGATGCAACATCTGTATATGTAAAGATATTTCAAGGACCTAGACACTTAAATTGACCCATTTATTAACAGAGGCAAGGCAGTTAAGGGAGAAATATCACATTGGCAGCATTTAGCTAGAAGGACAAATTCTTGGTCATCATTAAATGCCCAGATGATACAAAGACTCAGCTTTTCCCTGGGATAACTACGGCAGCTAGATAATAGGATAAACACCCTGCTTACCTATACCAAACAAATCTCCCAAACTTACACTTCTTTGGAGACATACCTCCTCCTCTTATTCATTTTTCCCTAGGCAAGTAAAAATGTAGGCATAATTAAGAAATCAAGGACTCAGCTTCCAACAAATCCAATTAAGGCCACAAACAAAACTACACTTAATTATGAAGTTGAACGGTGACATGATCATTCTCCGTGTGCTTTCTATGGGTCACTTGCCGATCAGAAAATGCCACATCTCATTCATCACAGAAACAAGGGGCTCTTTTGCTCAAAGTTAAAATGTGTATTTTAAAAACCCCAACAGTTCTCAGGTTCTGCGGTTCACCCCTAGTAATGTTGTAGAGTTACATGATTGCATTCACTACTGTCATTCTTTGTAATGTGAAAGAAAAGAAAACTCGTTGGCAGAGGATGCTGATTAAAGCATATGCCTAAAAAATTTTCCACAGCACTTAAATGCTTAAAGATTCATTGCCACAGTTTGCATAGAAAACACACTCTTTTAGCAGACAAGTCAGTTTTCCTAAGCAGTATGAATATGAATTTACAAGCAGCCAAGTTTTTAAAGTAAAAACTTTTTATTTGATATTGATACTTGTAATCATTATATTTTTAAATTTAAAAATACTACCAACTACTCGGCTCTATGAAAGCTTACTATGTTGCCAGATTTGCTTCAGATTTTTGAAAGTAATAAAATACTACAACCACATTTGAAGACCCCACGCTCCTGTCTTCCCAATGGTGAGCACCACTGTGTACTTGTATCACATTGAACATGTATATGTTTATTGACTATACAAATTTCCTTTTCTGTAGTTTTTCTTTGTTCATTTATCTATTAAGCTAGCACTTTCTTACTAATTTGTTATTAGGTTGGTGCAGAAGTAATCGCTGTTTTTGCCACTAACTTTCAATGGCAAAAACTGTGATTACTTTTGCACCAACCTAATAAAGCTTCTGGATATTAAGCATTTTTTTCATGATGTATATTGTAAATGAATTCTTCTAGCTTATGGATTATTTTATAACTTTGTTTGTATAGTATGATTGTTTCAACACTACTTCTTAATTTGAAAGTAATTTATCAGTCTTTTCTTGTGTTTTTGTATTTTGTATTTTGTTTAACAAAGTCTTTCCTACTCAAAGACTATAAAGATATTCTCCTATATTTTAACTTTGAATATGTGATGAAGAGATCCAATTTCATTTTCTTTTTTATAAATTTAACTTAATAATTCAGCACCATTTATTAAATTATACACTCTCTCTTTATTTACTGAGCTATCTCCATATCAATTTTCCTAGAAATACACATGTATGTATTTCTAGGCTGCTATAATGTACTCATTTCTTTCTATCTCACAGGATCCTCCTATCCTTTCTTTTTTCTTCAAAGTTGTCTTTATTGTTCTTGTACCTTTATTCTTCTGTATTAACTTTTAAATAGTATTGTCAAATTCCACAAAAATCCAGACTAGCCCTTTAATTAAATTGCACTGAGTTTATAAATGAATTCATAGAGAATTATCACATTTAAATTATTGAGTATTCTTTTCCACTATATATCATCATTTAATTAGGTATTTTATTTCCTAAAATAATAATTTAAAAAATTTTTCCAAAAAGTCTTCAAAATGTTGTTAGATTTATTCTTAGACACCTTATAATCCTTGTTATTGTGAATGAGATTATGAGCTTTTCTTCTATTATATTTTCCATTTGATTGTATATAAAGGTGTTAAAATATTTGATACTGATCTTGTATTCACAAATATTATGAGTTCTCTGTTAGTTCTAATGGTTTACATATAGAATAGATGTCTAGATAGTGATATTGTCTATAAATACGGACTGTTGACAATTTTTTTCCCAAATTTCCCTCCTTCCCTCCCTCCCTCCCACCCTCCCTTCCTTCCTCCTTTCCTTTCTGCCTGCCTGCCTTCCTGCCTTCCTTCCTTCCTTCCTTCCTTCCTTCCTTCCTTCCTTCCTTCCTTCCTTTCTTTTTTTTCCTACTATTTATACAGCTCTTGGTATACTTTTAAATAGTAATAGAAGTGATCCTTAAGTCATGGGCAGATTGACTTCATTCTTATTCATGAGATCAACTGTCTATCCTGGTTCTCAAGTTCCCAGGTGGTCAGCAACTTATCTTGTTCTATCCTTTTTTGGAGGAGGGAGCTCAGCAGCCCTTACCTGCTTCTGGTTTTAAGCACTTAGCTTAGCTATGTTCCCCATCTTGCAAAGAACATTTTAAGCACTTTCCTTCGTAAATGCACAATGTCCATGTCTAGCAATGCCTACTTCCTGGAGTAGACCAGGCCCAAACTTCAGCCCTGCACACTGCTCATTTCTTTTTCAATATCTTGGGAGATTTTTCTCTAGAGTACACACCAATAAATGAAATTATCCCACTTTCTAAGGTATCTCCAACTTTACTCGATATTGCCATGGAGATGATTTTCTTGTGTTTTAATTTGCCTATGCCATTTTTACTTTTACTTGTGCTTTAAGCATTTTATCTCTTGTTGCTAGTTTCCTGCAGTGAAAACTGAAGCAATAAGTGAACTTTTGGAGCCATTTTGGCCAGAAAAGTCATCAGTTCTATTTTAAACATGACTTTCTTTGTATGTAAGAAAAGGTGGGAACCAGAACAATTATATTTATGTGTCTGCAGAATAATCCCTCAATGATGAATTCACTATGACTATAGATTCCAACAAAAGGAAAATGTCTGCCCAGTGGCCTTATGGCTTATTTATCATTTGTTGAACATGATCTGTGCATATTAAAGAATTTTTAAAACAGGGTCTGACATACAATGGTATTTGTCCTCTCCAAAGCTCATGTCGAAAGGTGATCCCCAATGTTGGAGGCGGGGCCCAGTGGGAGCTGTTTGGGTCATGGGGGTGGATCCTTCATGAATGGGTTGGTGCCCTCCCTGCAGTAATGAGTGAGTTCTTGCTATATTAGTACACACAGAGCTAGTTGTTTAAAAAAGCATGGCACCTCCTCCCCATCTCTCCTGATCCTTCTTTCACCATGTGACATGCCACTCCCCTTCCCCTTCCACCATGATTAGATACTTCTTGAAGCCCTCACCAGAAGCAGATGCTGGCACCACACTTTTTGTACAGCCTGCAGAACCGTGAGCCAAATAAACCTATTTTCTTTATAAATTGCCCCTTCTCAAGTATTCTTTACGTCAGCACAAAATGGAATAACTTAGGGCCACTATAAGTTTATTGTTTTAAAAATTAGACCTTCCTAAGGTGCTTTCAAGTATGTAAAAGGCACATTTTAAGACAATGTAGTGAAGGGGTTAAGAGAAGAGCTTCTAGTCACACCACTGAGTTGGAGTACAGGTTCCACCAATTACTAGCCATGGTTTCCTTATTAATAAAATGGGACCCTATTAGTATCTACCCTGAAGGGTTGTTTTGAAGATTAAGCAAAATATACTACACTTAAAACATTTAGCACCGTATTTGGCACATAACAAACACTCAATAAAATTTAGCTATTATTTATTTAAGTTCACAAAGGTTAACATATTATCTTTTATGTGACACATAATCTAACAATAATCTGAAGCCTTTTATTTTCATTACTTTCAATTTGTCCATTTCATAAAATTAACCACATATGCTTCCTGTAATTAACATGTAGGATAGGGGTTTTCCATAATTTTTAGATAAAAATAGAAGCTATACTTTTAAATAAATTAAATGAGAAAAAGTTGAATTTCATAAAGTAATCAAAGTTTATTTGCTTGTGTCTCATTGCTGAAGATTACTTTAATATTCTAATAATAGGCAAGTTATTTCCGTTATATTAGCTGAAGAGAAAAATGAATGACAGACTAAAAATGATAGATAAGGAAATGAGAAAATTAAAAATTAAAAGCCAAGTTTAGAGATGACCTGCAGATTTAATTACTAACATTATGAGGCTTTACCCTTCTGCTCTGCTCTATGAAATAGCACTTAGAACTGGTGAATTCATGGTTTAGCCAGGTATACTTACAAATCTGTGTTATAAGTGAACATGGAACATAAAAATAGTATCGAATTGATGGTGGTAGAGTGACAGAAGTATGTTCCTTTGAGGAACTGGCCTTTCTCCACCAAGTGCTTGCCAATCACATGACCCAAACTTTCACATCACAAGATTGACATGAGGCCAGAGAACACATCCTTCTGAACATTGTAATTGATTCAGAGTTTTTTAGTCAAATTTGTCACCAATTTCTGTTGCTGCTTCTGGATTTTGAGTTTATTAGAAAATATTGGCTGGGCACAGTGGCTCACACCTGTAATCCCAGCACTTTGTGAAGCCAAGGCGGTTGGAGCACCTGAGGTCAGGAGTTTGAGATCAGCCTGACCAACATGGAGAAACCCCATATCTACTAAAAATACAAAATTAGCTGAGCATGGTGGTGCATGCCTGTAATCCCAGCCATTGCATTCCAGCCTGGGCAACAATAGTGAAACTCTGTCTCAAAAAAAAAAAAAAAACAAGAAAAAAAATATTTTCCTATTCCCAGTTTAATAAAGTATACACTTGGGTGTTCTTCTAGTATGTACTTATATTTATTTGTATAGTTTATCCTGGTGTGTGGTATGAATCAGTTGAATCTTTCTTCATAAAACTCTCCAGTTACATCAACCACACTGATTTAAAAATTCCTCTTTTCTTAAATGTGTGGCCTTTATCATGTGTTATATTTCCATATGCACCCAGTTCTTTGAAGATAATGTGTCATTTCTCTCTGAATGCTTTTAAGATATTTTTAATTTGTTTTATAGCAATTTTGCTGTGATGTGCTTGGTTACAGTTTTCTTTTTATTTATCATGTCTGTGGTGTGTAGCACTTACAAAATTGTGATTAAATGTCAGTTTTGAAAGATTCTCAGCTGCTATCTTATCAAATATTTCTGCTGGCCCATTATCTCCATTCTCTTTTTGAGATTCCAATTACACATAGAATCTGTGTGTAATAAATTAAGGGCTATGTTAGATCTTTTAATTTTGTTCCAATCATCCCTTATTTCCTTTACAGTATTTTCCAAACATCTCTCCATGTTTCAGTCTGTATATTTTCATTAGGTATATCTTCTAATTTACTAATCCTCTCTTTATCTGTGTCTAATCTAATGCAAACATTGAGTTCTTAATTTTCAGTTATGGTATCTTAACTCATTTATTAATATATAATTCATATATAATATGAGGTGTAGCTTTCTAGGAGTTCCAACTTATAGGATGGCATATTTATCAAAGGCCTGCCTCCTTGGTAAGCACATCAAAATTAAAATTCTAAGACCCTAATTATCTGAATGAATTCCTTCTCTCAGCCAGCAGCATTCCAAAGTTAACCTGAATAACTAGTTCAGACCATGATAGGAAGTGGGAGTTGGACATGCCTAATTTTACCTCCTGTCTTTTGGAATTCAGGAAAAGTCAACCAACATTCACATCAACACAGACCTTAAGTCTGGCAAGAAACATTTACAGTCTATTCTATCTGAAGTTGGCTATGTGGAATCTTCATCTGCATGATAAGACTTTGGTCTCCACAACCCCTTGTTGTAACACAGACATTCCTCTCTACTGATTCCAGGTGTTTAGATAATAACCTCACTCTTTCAAGCAATTGCCAATCAGAAAATCTTTAACTGTTCCTATGATCTGGGAACCCCCACTTTCAGTTGTCCTGCCTTTCCACATTGAATCAATGTGCATCTTATGTGCATTGATTAATGTATTATGTCTCCCTAAAATGTATAAAAACTCAAGCTGTACCACAAGCACCTTGGGAACATGTCATCAGGACCTTTCAAGGCTGTCATGAGCATGTCTTTAACCTTGGTAAAATAAATTTCTAAATTGATTGATACCTGTCTCAGATACATTTGGGTTTACAATCTTTAACTCTAATGTTTGTCCCCATAAAATTGCCAGTAGTTCTGTTTAGCTACTCCACCTTGCAGTTGACATTGCTGCTCAGCCTCAAGGGGGTTAGAGACACAGTGTACTACTAGATTTACCTTTCTGTGTTTCTCATCTTTCCAGGAGCATGGCGTCTCAAGTCTTAACTGCCTTGGTGGTTCTCTGATGCTTCACATACAAACACACATACACAAAATTGTTTCTTTTTTTTCTTCTCCTTTTCCTTCTACTCTTATACCTCTAGCTTCCACTCCTCCTCTGTCCCTCCTCCTTTTTAATTATCCAGCTTTTTCTACTTATTCTCAGCGGTGGGGTTGGTACACAACAACCTAATTCATCATCCTTCCATGCACTTGGATCCATTTTTGTATTTTCTATTCTGTTCCATTAGTCTATCTAGTCATGCACCAGTGCCACCCTGTTTTAATTATCGGGGGTTTAATAATACATGTGTTATTTGATAGGGCTAGTGCATGAGTGCATGTTTGTGTACACGTGTGTACACACACACACAGCTTTTTTCTTATATTTATTTATAATATAATTCATACATCATATAATAATTCACCTATTTAAAGTATACAATCAATAGATTTTAGTATATTCAGAGTCATATAACCACCACTACAATTAATTTTATAAAATTTTTATTACCAAAAAAGAAACCCCATACCCATTAGCAGTCACTCCCCATCTTCTCCCAATTCTCCAACCTCTAAGCCCTACTAATCTACTTTCTGTTTCTCTATATATTTGCTTTTCCTGGAAATTATACCTAAACAATCATAAAATATGTGATCTTCTGTGACTGAATTTTTTCACTTTGCATAATTTTTCTCAAGTTCATCTGTGTTACAGCATGTGTCAGTACTTCATTTATTTTTGCTGAATAATATTAAATTTTATCAATATACCACATTTGGTTTATATATTCAGTTAAACATCTACTCAGGTTTACTCTATGCACTTCAGGAGATATGATTTTCCTCACATAGAAGTTAGACATTTTTTGGGCTAAGTTTTTGCTTAGATTTTTAAAATTGTAAATGGAATCTCTTTCATTGATCCTCTGATTATTCATATATGTGAAGAGTAGTGATGTAATTTCTTGCATATTTATGTCTTGCAACTTTACTAATTTTTTTTTGTTTATGGTGGTTTTCCATCAATTATTTTGCACTTGCCAGAAAATAACATAGTCTACCAATAGAGATAGTTTCACCTTATTCTTTCAAACGCTGATGTTTCTAATTGCTGTCTTGTCTAGTTGTATGGACTAATTTCTACAATACAATATTACATTTTGGCAGAGAGACTAGGCATATTGTCTTGTTCTTCCTTTACCAGAAAGAATCTAGAGTATCTCCATTAGGGAAGATCTGGCTTTTGGATTAAATATCATTTTAAGGATGATAATGATTTTAAAATTTAAATGATATTTAAAATAACGATTTTAAGGATTTATCATTGATGACTATTGAGTGCATTTTACATCACTGGGTATTGGGTTTTGTTAAGTGCCTTTTTTGCCATTTAAGAAAATGTTCATATTGTTTTCTTCTCCACAGCTCTATTAATGTGAATTACGTTTATTGTTTTCTTAATATTGAATCATTTCGTGTTTATGAAATAAATCCTACATGTTGTGGGGTCTTATTTTAAAATATGCTATTAATTCTTTTTGCTAATATTTTATTTTAGAATTTTGCATACCTATTTATAAGTGGGAATAGTCTATAGTCTTCTCTTTTGTATAATTTTTAAGATTTTGATATGAATTCTACATTCAATTCATTAAAAGATTTTAAATATTTTTCTTATTTTTTCTTGCTTTGGAATAGTTTATATAGCATTTGGATGATCTAGGATTTAAAAGATTTTTAAGATGTCACTCTGAAACTCTGTGGGGATGCTTCTTGATATCTTTATTTTTTCCTTTTAAGTTTGGTCCATTTAGACTGTATGTTTACTGAGATCAATTTTGGTAAATTAAATTTTCCTATAAAATGTATTTTTAAATATTTCAATAAATTTCTATACAGTTGTGCAGAAAAGTCTCTTTTGATGTTAATTCCTCTCTTTGGTGGCTCTCATTATCCCCTCTTTGCTCTTTCTTATTTTGTATGCTATTATTTTTTACTTTCTCACATTTAATTTAATTTTATTGATTTTTGGGGAATAAGATTTATTTATTCATAAACTCTGTGAGTTTTTTTGTTTGTTTGTTATTTTTTTAACCTTTAATATTTCTTTTCTTCTAATTTCTTCATTTTTCTAATTTATGGCAATAGCTTTTACTCCCAGTTAATACCTATCAGGCAATTAGAAAGCATTCTATTTCCATATACTCTACCTTTCTTCTCTCATTTTTGTAGTTAAAATTTATTCAGATTATCAGGGCATATATTAAGTATATACTATTCTATCACCTTTATATCCGTCATCAACTCTACAGTTAAATATCTTTAATGGCCTTATGGTTAATGTGCCTCAGTATTCCCAGTTGTCTGAAACTCACTTTCTACTTGATTCTTGAAAAATGTTCCTTGAGGTCTTACATACTCATAGCCTTCTCTATGACATATATATATATATTATGTCATATGTGTGTGTTTATATATATGTAAACACAGATGTCTATGACATATGGTATAATTTATCATATTTATCATATGGCATGAATTTACTATATTTTCAATTCCATTTGATTTTCAATATTTGTTTCCTTTCCATTTTTTATTTCTCTTACTGTATTTTCATTGGTGTTTATTTACTTTTGTTTTTTCTAGTTTAGTCTTTTGAATTTTTTCTCTCATTTTTTTTGTTTACACTTTTTTATTTTTAATTGTTACAGATACACATTAGTTGTATAGTTGTATATATTTATAGGGTATATGTGATATTTTGACACAAGCATACAATGTGTAATGATCAAATTGGGGAAACTGGGATATTCATCACCTCAAGCATTTATCATTTCTTTGTGTTAGGAACATTCCAATTTTATGCTTTCAGTTATTTTGAAATAATCTTATTCCTTCTCTCTAACTGTATTTTTGTATCTATTCACCATACCCCCTTTATCCCCCCTTCCCCATTACCTTTCCTGCCCTCTGGTAACCATCATTCTACTCTCTATCTCCATGAGTTTGGTATTTTTTAGCTCCCACATATTAGTGAGAACCTCAATATTTGTCTTTCTGTGTCAGGCTTCTTTCACTTGGCGTAATGTCCTCCAGTTCCATCCATGTTGCTGCAAATGACAGAATTTCATTCTGTTTTTATGGCTGAGTAATATTCTATTGTGCATCTATCTGTACTACATTTTCTTTATCCATTCATCCACTGATGGACACTTGGGTTGATCCCGTATCTTGGCTATTGTGAGAAGTTTTGCAATAAACATGGGAGTGAAGATATCTCTTTGATGTACTGATTTCCTTTGTTTTGAATAAATACCTAGCCATGGGATTGCTGGATCACATGGTAGTTCTATGTTTTGGTTTTTGAGGAACAGAGAATGAGGAACAGAGAAAGAGGAACCCTCTACACTGTTGGTGAGAATGTAAATTAGTACCTCCACTATGGAGAACAGTATGGAGGTTCCTCAATTATTTCTTGAGCTGTTTTCTTTCTTTTAGTATCCTCCTCTTGGTTAGTCTTTTAATTTTCACCTTTTCTGATTGATTATGCAACCTTTATAGTTTTTATTATTTTCCTAATGTTCTTCAGCTGGTTTTGAAATATTAAGTCAAAAAACCTTTTATTGGCTTTTTTGCTATATTTTTCTGTATCTTCACTGTCCATTATTGTGTCAGTCAGAGCACGTACAAAATAAAATGTCTTTGCTTAGAAGGCATTTTATTCTGGAATTATTTTCTGTTGCTCATGTTTTCTTGAGATGGATTATATTATATTGTAGGGGTTATAATGTAGGGGGGTGGCAGACCAGAATAGTCTTCCTAGATTCATGCATGGCTTTAAGATCCCTTCTCCTTTTGTTTCTGCAAAATATTTACAAATAGGACTTTTTTGTACCTTCTGCTTTCTCTGGTCCCTTCTCTCCTTTACATCTAGGACGTCTCTCCATTTTCTATTTATATGGATTTGAATTCTATTTTCAGTAGACTTTACTTAGTGTGGGGTTCTCTTCTTATAGAAGGAAAGTTTGGTTGGCTATTTCCAGAAGCTCTGGGACTTGAGTGCCCCAGCATAATCTAATTTCACTTTAGTTTTTCTACACCCATCTACAGAGTTGCTGCTCTGTAATCTCTCTCCAGTTTTGGCAATTGTTCTCAGACCTGCCTGCTAGGTTTCCATCCAAGAGCAGAATTCTGCTTTAGTAGGTGAGTACATGTGGCTTCTTGGTATGCCAGCTCACAGAAAGTTGGAAGTTCGCCCTTTCTCCTCTCTGTCACTGCCAATAGTTGGTAATTTTTCTTGCCTGCCCATATTCTAGAATTTGTAAGAATGACCCTTGTTTTTGTTGAAGATGCCCATGAGGTTTTACTTTCACTATTCTAGATGCTCTAACCATTTTGTAAGGGGAATTGGGATGGTTTAAAAGTCTGCACTGATGCTGCCATGTGCCCTAAAACCTAAATCACTTTCTTTAATTGGTTTTGGAGACATCATACTACACTGTCTTTCTATCCTGTCTCACTAGGCTGGTTTTTCTGATAATTATTTGTTTATGGTGTGAGGAGAAATTTCATGTTTACTCCCTTCCCTAATACCCTGGCACACACTTATGAGATAATCTGTACTTGTTTAAAATGTTACCCTTGACATACAGTAAGTATATGCACATATAGAATATCCCTCATAAATTCCTTATGTTATTTGTACTTTAAATATTGATACATTTTGATGTAAACATTCTAGGCATATCTACTGAACTGCATTTTGTTATCATACTGCTAGAACTTCATTCTGCCATTCTGCTATAGGGCAGTTAGTTTATTATGAGATCAGAAATTAAATTAAACCAATGTGCTTGGTCATGTCATGTTGCTGTCTCAAACAATATGCTTTTGAATGTCATATATAGCTTGTTTCTTTTATGTCTAAACTTCACAAGATAGACATGTATATTGTGGGGAAGGCAGAGAAAAGGAAAACACCAAACCAGATTACAGAAGAAATTTCTATTCCTTTGGCGTTTTCTAAGATATTCTATAATATTTTGATAAAATGTTTAAACTTACTGTCTCTCTGTTTTGTAATTGGCTAAAATCACAGTACCATTGTAGCATTCTCACCTAATGGGTTCAAGGCTATGTATCACATCCTTGCATTACAGCATCCTCTGTGCCCGTTCACATATGTACTCATTCATTCAAAAACCATCTGTACCTCATAATGCAAGTGGAGACCAGGCCCTGAGGGTTTACTATCTAACAACAAAATCCATTTATTTAGTTTTCTAACCAAAATAATGTTTTCTCATTCAAGAGATGTACTTGTGCATCTGCTATTTATTTGGCATGCCTTCCCCCTCTCTATTACTCACTTCACAGTTTTGGTTTAGCAAATGCACTGGGTGAAATGAATAAAGATATGTAGACCAAAACAGTAGGAAGTGTTAATTGTCATCAACTAGCCAAGTTCTGAGTTTATAAGAGAAAGGTATAGTTTGATCCTCCAGCCACTTCGGGCTGGATCTTTCTAAGATGGCCACATTCTGTTTCTAATAGACAAATTTCTTCGATCTATATGGAATAATTTAATTTATGAATAATTTATGTCACCAGAATTCAAATAAAATTGACAATGTTTGAGAACAAACTATTGACCATGCCCTTGTGTTATTTTATACTGTGTTTAAAAGTGAAATAAAATGTAATATTTTAACATAAACTCACAACCGTCAAACATGCACTCATTTTAAAAATGGACCAGCCATCAGGAAAAAAGATTAGGTAATGAAATTCCACTTTCTCACCCACTGTCTTCTGAATGTCCATTTACTTATTTATATGAATAAAGGCAACTACTGAAAACTGGCATTCTCAATGCCAATATAGAGTGGGAAATAAGGTAATCATTCCTTTTTGTTCTGAAATTCACCCCAAAAACCAATAAATGCAAGTTTTCATGGTCAAACGTATTCTCATTCATTGTCATCTAGCTTTCAATTCATAGCTTGATACATCAAATTGTCAGACAATGGAGAGAGAGATTTGAGAGGAACAGAAAGGAAGGAGGAAAAGAGATTCTTCAAAAGGATGAATCTGTGAAGGGCAAATGACTCAGAAAAATCTTCATACACTAAAAGTTAATTTTTACAAGTCCTTACCCATCTACCTTCTTGCATTTCTCTACTTGTGTCCTAATTATTCATTTTAAGATTTAATTGTCTATTTCTCTTCTGTCCCTCCCTGCCTTTCTCCCTCCCTTCCTCTTTCCCTTCTTTCCTTCCATCTTTATAATGGGTAAAAACTCCCACTGAAATGCTAGTTTGGGTCCTAAGCAAATCTTCTGCAACTCCACTGATCCCAGTATCCCTCCTGTACAAGACCATCTTCCATTCTAACGTCCTTCGGTTATGGCCAAATAGATGACTCTATACCTTTGAGCTCAAGTAAAACACGCTGTGACAATAAACTCAATTAGGTTATCTGGAATATCACGTGAGAATACACTGACCATATTACCGCCATATATTTTATTGCTTTGAAGTGGATTATCTTAGATCCTTAGTTATGTCTTGCTATTTAAAGTTAAGGCATGTGTAGAATAGAAGAACAAATGTAACAAAGTGTACGTTTGCATGAAAATATCTTTAAGATTTACAATTAATTATCATTGCTATAACTTCTAGAAAACACAGCAAGGAGGGCTAAAGGTGAGGGTACTGAGAAAAACAAATCCTGTCTCAACTGGACATCTATTATAGATTGAATATGAATACATGGAGGCAGCCAGTAACGTAGAGTGCATTTGAATAATTTTTAAAAGAGTTAAATGATCAAGTCCCTAAGGATACAGCATTTTTCTTTTTCTTTGCCCAGGAATCTGTTTTGGAAGCCAATTCAATGATTACCACTAGGACATGGAATTTTGATATCCATTTGGTACTGATTTACACCAGTATTTTTAAGGCTGCCAACAAGAAAGTCCAGAATTTCAGGCAGCCAAAATTCCACAAGAGACAACTGTCTTTTATTTTATAGCTTATGAATTTGGGACTTAATATGATTTTCCACTAACAAGTTCTGTACCCCCTCAGAGTGCTAAAGCCAGTGCACAGATCAGCAAAGTAACCCAGAACATATGAGGCAAGTTAATATTAAACTTGAAGGAAAAATGTACAAATTATATTGTTTACTTAGGAAAAAAAGCACTCTAGTTGAAAGGGCTGACATACGATTTATTGTGAACACTTAACCAGTGTGTTCACATTTTTACCCCCAATCCCACTTGTAGTACTTGTTTGGTGGCGTTGTGGCACTGGATACAAATTAATAAATCCATCAATTAAAAATCCATTAAATATTGGTAAAAAGCTCTATTACATGTCTTCTGTTTTTATGAAATGGCTGGAAAACATACAGAACACATCCATAATGGGTAAATAAATCACAGTAATAAATAACTTAGGGAATAGGTAGATGAATAACTCTTTTTAAGCATAAGTAAATGAAGAACCTGTTTAATTTAAAAACAACAAAATGTTCTTGGTTTCCGGAAATAATTCTATTGTGAAAAAACTTCCATATATAATTAAGAAAAAATAGTATAGGGTTTCTTTCTATGCTCAAAGCAATGTTTTCAAAAGAATCAAAGAGATGATAAATACTGGAACACATAAATGATTAAAAGTGTGTGGGTTTTTTTTTTTTTTTTTTTTTTACATAAGTCATGAAATCTTCTTCCCCAGATGCCAGGAAGAAAAGGAGAAACATGTATCAGTCCCATAACATTTAAATTTTCCACTCCTAAAGGATTTTTCCTAGGATTTCAGGCTTATTCAAAAACCTTCATGTTTCATACAATTTGTAATGTAGCTTTATACATTTGTTCTCAGTCTGAGTCAGCATAGATAGATAATAGAAAATATCAGCATAGGAAGCTGTAGGATTATTTCTCTACAAAATCAGGTATCAAACACTGCACCCTGCTATATTTTTTTAGTAAAGAGAAATTATGTCACAAAATTTCACAGATGAGGCCTATGGAGAAGAACACAAAGGAACTATTTCTGTAGTAGAAGCCCATCCTAACTACTAAGAAAGCTACACGATACCCTTTATATTTCACATTAGAATTCCTAAACTGTTAGCCTAACACCTGGCCCTGGTGCTGACCATGGGAGGAGGACTTCTGAACCACCATCATCAGGATGCACTCCGCCTTCCTGAAAGGGATGAGAATCTGCAAGGGATTCCCAGGCTCATCAGAAAGAAGGCTAGAGCATTGTATTTGAGCACCATCTAGCACTGCTATATTTCTAAAACAGTAAATTGCACAGAGTCATTTTAACCATGTGCCAAACTGCTCCATCTAATGACAATTAAAGCTGTACACAAGTGTGAGCGAATGGTAAAAAGACTTCTGACTTCTATTCTTAACTTTTATAGTAGAAACATTTCCATAAAAAACTTATTTTAAAAATATATTGCTAGATTATGAGATTTATCATTAACTAATAACATGATTTTTTTATCTACACAAACTTTAAAAACTGACATTGAGTGGATAAATTATTTCACACAAAAGTTACTGTACCTAGAAGAAAATAAAATGAAGAAATTGCTATAAATTAACCTTTGAAGTTTAATGTCTTTACCCACACTGACTTATAAGACAAGCCCTGAAAAAAAAGCCATTCTGTTTGTAAAGAAGGCCAAGATACTATGTCTCAGCTGGTAGCAAACCACACAAATATTGTGAGTATCAATCCTGGCCCTCTATCAGGAACGTGCATTTCTGGTTTATTTAATCAGGGATAATTATTTATATTACCTACCATTATAAATCTTATTTGTTTCTCCCTATTGGCACAGAGTTATGACAAATTTCATTCTGAAATTTTTATTAGTTTTCCAAAAGACTCCACATTGAAATTCAATTATGGCTAACCTCCACAGGTGTGGTATAAGGGGAAAAATGGAGAAATGCTCCTCTAAATATATCAGATCCACCGACTGTTGCTTTATCTTAAAACGAAAGTTTATCCCTCTAGACTTCCCCTCTCTGTTATAATATGTTTTCACCTAAACTCATTCCCTATTTAGCCTTTACTAATTTGTTTTCGATATAGCAGTGACCAGCAGCAACGTGACCAGAGTACACTACACTTTGTTTCCATATAAACATTCAGGCAGTCAGTTAAGTTCACTGTGTCCTTTGGAAGTCTAATCATACAGACAAGAGGTCTGACAGAATATACACTACTTGATATATACAAATGTGAGTCCTGAGAGCAACACATAAAGATTAAAAGAGGAAATAACTTTTCATTAAGGCTGGAAGAAATTTGAGAAACTTTAATGGGGAAATTTTAAAAACTCTAACTAAATTATAGTACTTGCTTTTCGATAAAAATGAGCCCAATATCGAGTTGCTGGCTTGAAAATGTTTTGTTCATTCATTCATGACCAATGGTGAGCAGGTACTTGGCATCCCAGTTGTTTTATATTTGAACTTCATCTTCTGCTTTAAGTTCATGGCATGTACCACTGACGTGTGTTCCTAATAATTCTCCTTCTGACAACAGTGGAGACAAGGCAGGAGGCTGCATGGTCAATAGGGAAAGAGATGGAGAAAAACTGGGAGTCATGGCTTCTGGCAGAGAACCGAGATGGTAAGGGATGGGAGAGCGTAGGTGTTTTGGAGGCACCTGCCCCAGGGTTACTGCCGGCATTCTTGGTGGGACTGCTTTAATCCCAGGCTGGGCTACTGCTGTTATCAAAGGGGGTGGAAAAACAAAATATTTCTTCTCTTTTGGAATGCCAGGAATATGCAAATGTTCATCCTTTAGTTTTGCGATATCATTAAACACTGAGGCAAGAGGTTGAAACTTGGGTTCCCAACTGAGAAGATAATTCCAGTGATAGTTGCCTCTTCCATCATGATCAGAGGTTGTCTGAGTTGAAAGAGCTGCACACCTTACTTCCTGATCACCTGAAATAAAGACAGATTCTTTTCTAACATCAGCCAGGATGCTCTCTTTTGCTTCTCTCTTCTGAACTGTCTGGGGTAACACATTATTTTGAGCACAGGTGGTGCTGCAGCCTTCCCCTTGATCTCCTTCCCCAAATGTTTGGCTGGCTTCTGCTGTTTCAGCAGTCACCATCACCTCGGTTTCCCCAGATAGGCAGGAGAGCTGGTCTGAGTCCCTCGGGATACCCGAGTCTGGCACCCTGGACTCGCGGTCACTCAGAGCTGAGTCTGAGCCCTTTCTGTAGGGATGCTCATTTATCCTCTGGATTTCCTTATCTTCTGCAGTTTCTCCTTCCACAGAACAGTGGCCACTGGAGTTTGAGTGTCTGTACCAATTGACAATGTCCTTCTCTATGATACTTATTAAACTCAACCATTCCGGTGTGGCATCCACAGGGACCACCTCATTACTGCAGTCATCAGTTTTCTGGAAGGCTTTGAGCACACTGGCATCCTGGGTCATTCTCAAGTTCATATCTAAAGATGAGGTTTTCTTCTCATCATAATTGTTTATTGTGTCCTTTTGTTTATGTCTTAAAATCAGTACAAGTAGAATGCAGATGAGTATCAGAAACACTAAAAAGGAGACCACCAGGCTGATTGAAAAGCTGCTGGCGAATACTGCCAAGGGTGTTCCTTCAGAGGAGAAAGACACATTCACAAAAACAGTGCAGGATGCAAACTTGGAGTCTGGTTTAGGACTATGAGCGATTATTTTCATTTCCATGGTGTCTTCTTTGTTGAGTTGACTTTTTATTAAGGGAAGGGCTCTAATCAAATAAATATTTCCATTGGTTTTATTTACTGAAAAGAAAGGAGATGAAGTTCCAAGGGAGTAAAGAATGACTCCATCAATACCAGCGTCTGCATCTGAGGCTTCCACTCTGCCGATCAACTGTCTGTCTTTATTCTTTTCTGGGAGGGTGAAAAAATACTGATCTTGAGTGAAAATAGGCTCAAATTCATCTATCCCTTCAATATCCACCCAGACCACCAAGGAGGCTGTTGCATCACCTTTGTCTTTGGCTTGGACTGTGAGGCAATATTTATTACCATTTTCATAGTCAAGGATTTGCTTAGCATGAATATCCCCTGTCAAAGGGTCAATGAGGAAGAGATCGTGATCATAAGACATTCCGTGAGTGAGAAAACAGGGTGATATAATAGAATAGGTCAATTCTCCATACGGACCTGCGTCAAAATCGAGAGCACTTATAGAGCATATGGTAGAGGAAATAGGCAGATTTTCTGGAACAATACAGTTGAAGCTTGAGAACATAAACTGAGGTGCATGGTCGTTATCGTCCAGGACATTGACAAACACAACTGCAAAAGAAAAGTGTTTCTTTTCTGCATCTGAAGCTTGGACAGTTAAGGTGAATTTTGCCATTTCTTCATAATCCAGAGGTTTAACCAAATAAAGAACTCCAGTGTTTTCTTCTAAGTAAAAATGTCCCTTCTCATTTCCAGAGATGATGTGGTAGATGATTTCTGCATGTGACCCTGTGTCACGGTCATTTGCTGAGACCACAGTGATGTGACTCCCTAGAGGGGTACTTTCCTTGACATGGGTGTGATAGCTCAGGCTGCTGAAGTTTGGAGGATTGTCATTGACATCAAGTACTTGTATTGATATGACAGCTGTGGAACTCAATGGAGGGCAGCCACTGTCAGATGCCAGAATGACAAGTTCATGGTTTGCCCTTGTTTCTCTGTCCAAACTGTGAAGCAACACAAGATAACCAACTTGCTTATAAGGATATTCTGAATGAATGAAATTAGTTTCCACATGAAAATTGTTCTGTAAATTACCACTGATGATGGAATATTCAACATATGTGTTTTCATGGGTCCAGTCATGGTCGATGTTTGAAAATGTAACAAGTGTGCTTCCAATCAGAGCATCCTCACTTAGGCTAAGATTATAGGATTTGACTGTGAATTCAGGGGCATAATTGTTCATATCTTGTATTCCTATCTCCACTAATGTAAGAGATCTTAGGTCAGGATTTCCACCATCACTGGCTTCAACAAGAAATTGAGTTGTTGATATTTTATCCAGAAGTAATATGGGACTGATAGTAAATATTGTGCCTGAAAAATAAGACATAGCATTTCAACACTGTGAGATGCAGTTTTGATGATCCATTTAATCAGCAGTTGATTATTCAATGTCTACTAATATGTGTTTAATTCTTTGTTAGATTTGTTAAGTCACAACCAATGATGACTCCAAATAGAAACACAAATTATTCTATTTATATGTTTATAACATGTAAGATACAGAAATAATATTCATGACATTCACTCTGTGAAATATGTGTGCTGCTTGAGGTTGCTTCTGCCACAAATTTCTCTGAATTTTATTTTTTTATAGTAAGTTGTTCCACTATTCTTAAAAAAATATTTTTTTGTTTGTAAAATTTGTACCCCATTTTACTACCCACAAACACATGTATAGAGATATTCTGGGATAAAGATACTTATTCTGGAAATAGTTGTTGATACTCAAGCCAAATGAAAGTAGTAAAAATGATAATGCTGAGTTACTATTACACTATTGCTTAATTAGAGAGATGAGCTTTTCCTACAGATCATGCAAGTCGGTTTTTCCCTTATTGCTGAAATGTAATTAATAAAGTTTATTGTACTAAATACAGAAATATATAATTTTTATAAATATGTGTGTTAAAACATTTTTAAGATAAATATGTCTTAAGGATGGTCACTAAGAAAAAATACAGAATGCTGACATTTAAATGCCACGTTTTCAATTAGAGTCCCACCATGAGCTAAATTGGCTAGCATTCAATGTTTTAAAAATATTTGAATCAATAGCTTAGTGTGTTTAATGTTTTAAACATTGCATTTAATGTTTTTAACATTTCACTTAATGTTTTAAACATTGCACTTAATGTTTTAAATTAAACATTTAATGTTTTAAAAATATTTGAATCAATAGCTCAGTGTAAAATTTGTCAATAGCACGTCAAGTAAAAGTGTTGCTAAGGATTGAGTGCTCAGAAGGACTGCCTTGAACACTGATTTTCTGTGGCCAGGGTGGCAGTTGCCATCATCTGAGACTAGAGAAAGAGATAGAGACAGATAGACAGAAAGAGAGAGATGGAGAGAAAAGAGGGTGAGTGGTCGGGTGGGGATAGAGACTGAAGAATAGAAATTCCTGATATGCTTGTATTCATGCAGTGATTGTTCATCCATAGGCAACATGATGTATGACGTACCTCTCCATTTACGACACTTGGTGGGCTTCGTGCTGGTATTTTGGGACGAATTCCCCTTTCAGGTAACCCCAAGGTTAATTTTTAAATGAACTCTCACTTGTGAAATGATGCAATAGTGGATAGAGATGGGGAACACAGAGTGTGATGCCTCCCAGGCCCTGTTATTTTCTAGTGTGCTCTGCTAGGGACATTGTTTTGCTAGTTATTCATCTTTATAAAATTTAGCTTTTAATGTCCACTCACTGTTCAACTTTCTGTATATACTGTTTAATTGAATGTGGAATCACTTGCCTGAAGGCATTTCACAACCACAAATGTCTTGGTCTCTGATGAAAAGACAAAAAGCCTTGGGAAGCATCAAATAAACCAAAACACCACAGTGGTTTCTAGTTGGTAGAGATGCTTAAATAATTTTCCTTTTTAAATTATTCTTGTGTTTATTGAATATATAATGATATTACTGATTTTTTTCTAACTTGGCTTGGGAAAAAAGCATCCAAACTCTAGTAATATGAAGTCTTCAGCACTAACTTAATCCGTTCAACATCATTTTGATTCTTGCTGAATCCTGGGATAATTGCCTGAACTGTGCTTGGTTGGGCAGATGAAACTGGGTGTTTATTATATTGGGGTCTCTGAATTTGTGAGCATTTACCAGCATTTAAAGAGTGACATTTACTTTCTAGCCACTGAGATGTTGGAGAAGAGAAATAACACTGGCATTTGCTACCACAACACTTGATGTGAAGAGTAATAAAACAGTTGTGCTTATAATTCCATGGGGGGTGGGGAACATTTTTAGAGGCATTTAGAAAGGGTTATTTCAGGTTTCTACTTTGAAACCCAAACGTATGAGCATGAATGCAGCTATAAATAACTCACCATTCTTAGGATCAATGGAGAATTCCTTAGAAGAGGATATAATTCTGTAAGAAATGTTCTCATTACTTTCTAAGTCTGTAGCTGACACAGTCAGCACTGAATAGCCCACAGGTATTGATTCAGGAACTGTGACCTGAGGGAAAAAGAGAAAAACAGGGACATTGTGCTTAAAGGCTGAAGGCCTCTGCCTCCCCAGTTCAAGTGATTCTCCTGCCTCAGCCTCTCGAGTAGCTGGGACTACACGTGCCTGTTACCATGCCAGGCTAACTTTTGTATTTTCAGTAGAGATGGGTTTCACCATGTTGGCCAGGCTGGTCTTGAACTCCTGATCTCAGGTGATCTGCCCGCCTCAGCCTCCCAAAGTGCTGGGATTACAGGCGTGAGCCACCACGCCTGGTCAGAAAAAAAATAAGTTTTAAAAATAATTTTATTCAGTTTTTTTTAACTACGAAAAAAAGTTCTTCTAAACTATTTCTATGTGGCAGAAGATAGTTAATACATTCACTAATATATTATAACATTACATGCATGGCATAATTCAAGCAAGCCTTCACAGGGGATCATTACTTAGGTTACCCTTCCCTTGTGTTTACACTTAAATTTTGCATTTGCTACCTTCAAAAGTTCTGGAGTCCATTTGCGAGTATTGAGTTGAATGCTATCCTGGCCCTTACTTCTACATATAGAACATATACTATGCTCTACAAGCTAAAATTTCCACTTTATAGTTTTCTTCGTAATTTTTTTTCTGTAAAATTTTAATCAATGCATTCCAAAAATATGCCTATGAAAGAAAGAATTTTCCCAAATTAACTGCAGATAATGCAAACAATCTTATCAGTGGTTTTGCAAATATTAGGCAGGTTCAAATTGTCATGACAAACTGGACTACAACCTCTAAAAACTAAAAAAAAAAAAACCCAAAAAAAAATATGTAGTAAACTAAACCGAATGAGACATTCATTTTCATATGTTCTTATAGACTCCATGATATTAAGTGCAAAACCCACAGCATTAACTTAGGGACTAAAAACAGTAAATGCTGTCTATCGGCGATGGAAGACTTACATCATTCTCTATTCTTTCTAGTTTTGGCTGTGGTTTCATCTCTTTAAGCCCTTTACCTGATAGAAATCTCGAGAAAACACTGGTGGATTATCATTGACATCCAGCACACGGACTACGAGTTCTCCCTCTGTGCGGTGCACCGAATCAGAAATTTGGATGAGCAGCTTATATTCAGTCACTTCTTCAAAATCCAATGTTTTCACCAACACCACCACTCCAGTGTTCTGATCAATAGCAAACTTGGTTCCAGGATTACTCTCTTTGGCAAAACTGAATATGAAAGCTGAATTCAAATCCACATCGTGAACTGACACATGAGTCACAACTACACCAGGCAAAGAATCTGAAATAGTCATGACCAGTGTCAGTCTCCATTAAAATTCATCCCTTGAAATACATTTCTTTACTAGTTCCATCCAAGTATTTTTATTCTAAGTCCAACAGGATTTGCTCTTTCTTGGCCTGATTTCTCATACAAAGCTCATTATGCACTGAACAAAAACTCTGAAGAATTTATGAGACCAATAAAAGTGAAAATTTACCACTGAGGAGGGAATTGAGGAGGTAGGGTATATTCAGTTTTTATATGACATTATTTTCATTATATGCTTACAACACAATTCCAGTACCAAGAAACATCCTAAGCCACTTATTTATAATATACAGTTTCTGTATCAAAATCATATCTTTATGGGGGATATGAATGGGATGAAGGGTATTACTCAGGACATTAATACAAAACATGGCATTTTCAAAAGTAGGCCAGATTTAAATATTTGGGCACTAATGTTCAAATTAGATATTTATTTATATTTGTTTTTGTACAATTATTTATTTTGGAGTGGTGCACACACTGCTTCCTTTTATTAAATCTGACTCTCAAAATTATTAAGACGATAGAAAAACAAAGTCTACATAGTACTAGTGAGTAAAGCAAATCTCAAATATTATTCACCAAAAAATTACAAAAGAGATGACATGTTCAGTGCCTCACTCACCACATACGTTCTCCAGCCTAAACAGCCTGTGAAAAGGACTTTGTTTTTAAGCTTACAGATATGTACAGCTAGAAAGAATATGCCAAGATGCTCAGAATAGTTCCATTGTATATGAAACCCATAATTTTCCATTTTCAAGCTTGAACACTCTTGATGTGCACCAACCACACCATACACTATTCAGTATGTTTTGATTTATGTAGTTTCTTCTTGTGATATACTTATATTAGGCCCATTGCTATATTTTAACACTAATTGCATGTGCTGAAAAACAGAACCTTCAATAAAATCAAATGAAAATATATCAAATATGCAAGAGGCAAAACTAGAGAATTTATTTGATTTGTAAGCTATTGATAAGATTTGTAGATATCTCTATGCATAGACATTTCTGGAATATTTCCCTCTGTGAGAGTGATGGTTGTAATCTGTTTAGAAAGTGAGCATAATAAAATATTAGAAACATTTCAGGAATTAATTTAGTATTAAGAGTGAAGTAGAGAGGCAAGCAAGGGGCCACCATTATTTTCAACTTCAACTATAAAGACTTAGGTCGTGTTTCACCAGCGCAGCCATTGACTGTGGACAACTTTGGGTCCACAGACTATGGGATCATTGTATAACCCACAGACCCAAATAGTGAAGATTAACCAGCATCTCACTTAAAAATTTCTAGTTTCAACCTCTACCATCAGTGTGGTACAAATGTTGAAGATAAGGTTATTCTGGGAAAAATGATGGCTTTTTGCAATAAACATCTAATTCACTAATTAGTTGTTATTAGTATCCTGAAAAGACTGACAGAGCTATGAATGTTGATTCTTCTTAGAGGAGGTTCACAATGGTTATCACAGCCAACAAAATATGCTTCTTCATAGAGTGGATATAATTTGTAAGAAATGTCTGCATTATAAACAGATACTATAAGGGATGATGGTTGGAGCATGGGGACTTGGCCTCCAGATGATCTGAGTACAAATCTCAGCTTTAACATTTTACTCCTTTGACATTTAATATTTAACTTATGATCATCCATTTTCTATTTTGCAAAATGAAGACAAAAATGATCTAGTTTGCATGGTTGTTGAGGATTAGCACTCATGTTAATACAGTGTCTGGCTAAAGAAAATAGTAAAAAATATTATACAAGTTAAAACCACTATGCCAAATTGTCACACTCACCTTCTGCAATTTCTACTGCCTCAGAGGGGAGAAAAGCTGGGGCATTGTCATTTATATCAGTCACCTGTACCTTGATTATAGTCGTATTAGAAAGCCTGGGCATCCCTTTATCTGTGGCTTGGACAATCAAGCTGGTTTAGAAAAAGAATCAAAGAATGTGATTCATCATCCAGGAATTAGAAAAACAACATAAATATCAAATATCTAGTTGAAAATTTTAAAATGAGCTGACTAGTTACTTTTATTTCTCTCTTGGATTTTCTAAATGGCGTCATTTAAAATGTATTTCATAAGAATGGCACCCTGAAATTTATTTGTTTTTGGCATGTTCAGAGAACCAAATCCAGCAAGCTGCCAGAGATCATGAGGCATTAAAGTCAAAATGGACCATTTCGGAGAGCCAGACTGTAAAATTCAATCCTGTCCTGCAATGAATAATCTAAAAAAATAGAAACACTAATACCTGTACTTTGGATGAGTAGACTGTCTCCACCCTGCCATGTCATGGTCTGGATACTACTACATATTTCCACCTCACTGAACCAACGAAAGATGTAGCCACTAAAAGATGCTTTGTACTGATACTTTTGGATCCAAATAGCAAATCCATCGAAATGCTAGAATTCAGACAGGACGCCGCTATGATGAACACACTTACAGAAGATGCATGATTGGCTAGGATTGTAAAGTAGAGGTAAAAGTCCATGATCTGAAAGAATTTACATAGACTGATTTAATCTCTCTTGGATGATGCTACATTGAGCTTCTCCATCAAACAAACTACAAACCTTATTACTGTCTTCAACTTCTCCCGTTCTCTCACTACCCTTCCAACGTCCAACTAATTATGTCTCTTATCGGTATTACCTCCTGGATGTCACTTGAATTAGTGTTCCCAGCCATTTCATTCCTACCTTCAGAGTGCTCATGTATGGTAATCACATTTCGCTTTGTCTTGGAGTGAAGAATTTCCTGGGACATGAGCTTGCAGTGTTTTTAAAACCAAGATACTCCAGGCAAACTGTACATGGGACTTTCAGTGCTACATCCACTAAAGTCCCAGGCAAACCTGGACAAGCCAGTCCCCTGTAGCCTCAGCCCCTCACCATTTTTACCTGGAATGCTCTATATTTATTGTATCCTTTCTTACCAGGAATACCTGATAAATTACGAACCTCCCTACTGTGAGTCTCCTCTTGTTCCATCCACCCTCTATATTGCACTCAATTGCTCTAACTAAAATCCTAATTTGAAAACCTGACCTCCCTATTTAAAACCCTTCTTTTGCTCTCCATGTCTCTAAGCGGTTATCCAACCCCTGAACATGTTCACATAAACTTTTTTGTCCTTGCTTTTACATGGAATCCTAGCCCTTACACTTTCTTGGTTTTTCAAAGCTCACATCTCTGCGAGGTTTTCATGGACCTTTCATTCGATTTAAATGCACCTTTATGTATTCCCATAGCGCCCTGTATATTCTTCTGCCATAGCAATCATCACTCTTTTTTCTTCATAACATATTTGTCTGCCTCTTCTGTAAGTTTATTAAGGGCAGGGAGCTGCCTTATTTGCTTTTCTTTAGTAAGTACTGAATGTTGGTTTCTCAATATTTCCCCAGGGTTATACACATATTACATGACAGAGCTGGGATTCAGGCTCATGTGTTGGTCAACTGGAAACCTATGCTTCATGATACTTGTTGAACATACCTCTCTTACTGTGTATACATCATATTCTAATGTATAATTATTGGCTTATTTTTCACTCCCCTCTAAACACGATGAAGGCTAGGAGGGCGACTGAGTAATAAAATGAGTTATTAATGAGAAGATGCTCTTTATTTCAGAAGTGGAATTAGTCTTAGCCAGTTGTGGGGGCTACCTTTTAAGAAACTAAGTCTTGAAAGTTGATACACTTTCACTTTGTTTTCATTGTTAGCTCACTTGATAAATGTTCTTTCTCTTTCCAATCCTAAATTTAAAAATGACATAAAATAAACATCGACTCTGTCTTGGTTTGCATTCCACTTAATATTAAATGATCAGTGCTTAAATCTACTATTCATGAAGAACACAGACTGCCTTCTGCATTATCAGAGTTGGAATATTAGTAGAATAACCACCTGAATATCACACTTATGGAGCCTAACTTCTGGAATAATTATATGTGGAAAGTTTATTTTGTTAGTATGAATGTCAGTCAGATACATATGGAAATATTTTAACAAAAATAATCAACTCATACTGCTCTCTCCCCTGCTGCTTGCACCTCTCAATGTCATCTAAAGTCTCAGCCAAGACATCAAAGTTAAGTTTCTATCAACTCTTCTACTGTAGCCATAATTACCATTATTTTCACAATGTTACAACTTCAGGCATCCTACATAATGTCTTGTCAGATTAAAAAGAAGTGAGATTCTTTGACATGGAGAGAAATATGTTGCTTAGCATGAAACTAAATGGGAAAGGAAAAGGTTTCTCAATGACTTGAAGAAAAAATAAAAAATATGAAGGTAGATGCGCAGATATTCTGTACACAACCTATGCAAGACATCAAGTCATCTATGATGGCTCTTTTGCAGTTGTGAAACTGTTGGTTGTAGCCAGTCCAACTCACTCCATGTTTCACAACTGTTGCCCTGATTACTATTGCATTTTTTTCCTATTCTCCTATTCTATCAACCATGAGAAGCTTCTTTTACCATGTTAAACTTTAAATAAGGCCTTTGACCAGAAAGGATCTTTTTGATTCTCTTAACAAGTACTAAACTTGTTGGTAGAGGGTTTTTCAAAACTCTCAATTGTATCTTAAATGTCTAGCAAGAATTTTCTATTCCTTCTGAAATTCTGAAAAGAATTAAAATATCAGCCACTAACAGAAATAAATACGAAGAGAAAAACTATGATTTCTGGTTAAAGATTGCAAGCTGACTACACAGGTTTTATCTTCTCTTCCTCTCAAGATTCTTCTAAAACGATATAAAAAATCTTTTATAATAAGTTATGGGATCCGCACCAAGATGGCCGAATAGGAACAGCTCCAGCCTCCAGCTCCCAGAGTGAGCAATGCAGAAGATGGGTGATTTCTGCATTTCCAACTGAGGTACCGGGTTCATCTCACTGGGGCATGTCGGACAGTGGGGGCAGGACAGTGGGTGCAGCCCAACGAGTGAGAGCCAAAGCAGGGCAAGGCATCGCCTCACCCGGGAAGCGCAAGGGGGAAGGGAATTCCTTTTCCAAGCCAAGGGAAACTGTGACACACAACACCTGGAAAATCGGGTCACTCCCACCCTAATACTGTGCTTTACTAAGGGTCTTAGCAAACAGCACACCAGGAGATTATATCCTGCACTTGGTTCAGAGGGTCCCAGGCCCATGGAGCCTCCCTCATTGCTAGCACAGCAGTCTGATATCTAACTGCAAGGCGGGAGCAAGGCTGGGGGAGGGGTGCCTGCCATTGCTGAGGCTTAAGTAGGTAAAGCAGCTGGGAAGCTCGAACTGGGTGGTGCCCACCACAGCTCAAGGAGGCCTGCCTGCCTCTGTAGATTCCACCTCTTGGGATAGGGCATAGCCAAACAAAAGGCAGCAGAAACCTCTGCAGATGTAAATGTCCCTGTCTGACAGCTTTGAAGAGAGTAGTGGTTTTCCCGGCACGGAGTTTGAGATCTGAGAATGGACAGATTGTCTGCTCAAGTGGGTCCCTGTCCCCTGAGTAGCCTAACTGGGAGACATCCCCCATTAGGGGCAGACTGACACCTCACACCTCACATGGCTGGGTACACCTCTGAGACAAAGCTTCCAGAGGAATGATCAGACAGCAACATTTGCTGTTCAGCAATATTCACTCTTCTGCAGCCTCCACTGCTGATACCCTGGCAAACAGGGTCTGGAGTGGACCTTGAGCAAACTCCAACAGACTTGCAGCTGAGGGTCCTGACTGTTAGAAGGAAAAATAACAAACAGAAAGGACATCCACACCAAAACCCCAACTGTACATCACCATCATCAAAGACCAAAGGTAGATAAAACCACAAAGATGGGGAAAAAGCAGTGCAGAAAAACTGGAAATTCTAAAAACCAGAGCACCTCTCCCCCTCCAAAGGAATGCAGCTCCTCGCCAGCAATGGAACAAAGCAGGACAGAGAATGACTTTGATGAGTTGAGAGAAGAAGACTTCAGACAATCAAACTTCTCTGAGCTAAAGGAGGAATTACGAACCCAGCACAAAGAAACTAAAAACCTTGAAAAAAGATTTGATGAATGGCTAACTAGAATAATCAATGCAGAGAAGTCCATAAATGAACTGTTAGAGATGAAAACCATGACATGAGAACTATGTGACAAATGTACAAGCTTCAGTAACTGACTCAATCAACTGGAAGAAAGGGTATCAGTGATTAAGGATCAAATGAATGAAATGAAGCGAGAGGTTTAGAGAAAAAAGAGTAAAAAGAAATGAACAAAGCCTGCAAGAAATATGGGACTATGTGAAAAGACCAAATCTATGTCTGATTGGTGTACCTGAAAGTGACAGGGAGAATGGAACCAAGTTGGAAAACACTTTTCAGGATATTATCTAGGAGAACTTCACCAACCTAGCAAGGCAGGCCAACATTCAAATTCAGGAAACACAGAGAACGCAACAAAGATACTCCATAAGAAGAGCAACTCCAAGACACATAATTGTCAGATTCACCGAAGTTGAAATGAAGGAAAAACTGTTAAGGGCAGCCAGAGAGAAAGGTTGGGTTACACACAAAGGGAAGCCCATCAGACTAACAGCGGATCTCTCGGCAGAAACCCAACAAGCCAGAAGAGAATGGGGGCCAATATTCAACATTCTTGAAGAAAAGAATTTTCAACCCAGAATTTCATATCCAGCCAAACTAAGTTTCATAAGTGAAGGAGAAATAAAATCCTTTACAGATAAGCAAATGCTTAGAGATTTTGTCCCCACCAGGCCTGCCTTACAAGAGACCCTGAAGGAAGCACTAAACATGGAAAGGAACAACAGGTACCAACCACTGCAAAAACATGCTAAAATGTAAAGACCACTGATGCTAGGAAGAAACTGCATCAACTAATGAGCAGAACAACCAGCTAAGATCATAATGACAGGATCAAGTTCACACATAGCAATATTAACCTTAAATGTAAATGGACTAAATGCTCCAAATAAAAGACACAGGCTGGCAAATTGGATAAACAGTCAAGACCCATCAATTTGCTGTATTCAGGAGACCCATCTCATGTGCAGAGACACACATAGGCTCAAAATAAATGGATGGAGGAAGATCAACAAAGCAAATGGAAAACAAAAAAAGGCAGGGGTTGCAATTCTAGTCTCTGATAAAACAGAGTTTAAACCAACAAAGATCAAAAGAGACAAAGAAGGCCAAAACATAATGGTAAAGGGATCAATTCAATAAGAAGAGCTAACTATCTTAAATATATATGCACCCAATACAAGAGCACCTAGATACATAAAGCAAGTCCTTAGAGACTTACAAAGAGACTTAGACTCACACACAATAATAACGGGAGATGTTAACACCCCACTGTCAACATTAGACAGATCAACGAGACAGAAAGTTAACAAGGATATCCAGGAATTGAACTCAACTCTGCACTAAGCAGACCTAATAGACATTTACAGAACTCTCCACCCAAATCAACAGAATATACATTCTTCTCAGCACCACATTGCACTTATTCCAAAATTGACCACATAATTGAAAGTAAAGCACTCCTCAGCAAATATAAAAGAACAGAAATTATAACAAACTGTCTCTCAGACCACAGTGCAATCAAACTAGAACTCAGGATTAAGAAACTCAATCAAGACTGCTCATCTACATGGAAACTGAACAACCTGCTCCTGAATGACTATGGGGTACATAATGAAATGAGGCAGAAGTAAAGATGTTCTTTGATACCAATGAGAACGAAGATACAACATACCAGAATCTCTGGGACACATTTAAAGCAGTGTGTAGAGGGAAATTTATAGCACTAAATGCCCACAAGAGAAAGCGGGAAAGATCTAAAATTGACACCCTAACATCACAATTAAAAGAACTAAAGAAGCAAGAGCAAACACATTCAAAAGCTAGCAGAAGGCAAGAAATAACTAAGATCAGAGTAGAACTGAAGGCAATAGAAACACAAAAAACCCTTCAAAAATCAATGAATCCAGGAGCTGGTTTTTTGAAAAGATCAACAAAATTGATAGACCACTAGCAAGACTAATAAAGAAGAAAAGAGAGAAGAATCAAATAGACGCAATAAAAAATGATAAAGGGGATATCACCACCGACCCCACAGAAATACAAACTACCATCAGGGAATACTATAAACACCTCTATGCAAATAAACTAGAAAACCTAGAAGAAATGGACAAATTCCTGGACACATACACTCTCCCAAGACTAAACCAGGAAGAAGTTGATACCTGAATAGACCAACAACAGGCTCTGAAATTGAGGCAATAATTAATAGCCTACCAACCAAAAAAATTCCAGGACCAGACAGATTCACAGCTGAATTCTACCAGAAGTACAAGGGGGAGCTGGTACGATTCCTTCTGAAATTATTCCTATCAATAGAAAATGAGGGAATCTTCCCTAACTCATTTTATGAGGCCAACATCATCCTGATACCAAAGCCTGGCAGAGACACACACACAAAAAGAGACTTTTAGACCAATATTCCTGATGAGCATTGATGCAAAAACCCTCAATAAAATGCTGGCAAACCGAATCCAGCAGCACATCAAAAAGCTTATCCACCATGATCAAGTGTACTTCATCCCTGGGGTGCAAGGCTGGTTCAACATATGCAAATCAATGACTGTAATCCAACATATAAACAGAACTAAAGACAAAAACCACATGATTATCTCAACAGATGCAGAAAAGGCCTTTGACAAAATTTGACAGCCCTTCATGATAAAAACCCTCAATAAATTTGGTATTGACGGAACATATCTCAAAATAATAAGAGCTATTTATGACAAACACACAGCCAATATCATACTGAATGGGCAAAAACTGGAAGCATTCCCCCTTGAAAACTGGCACAAGACAGGGATGCCCTCTCTCACCACTCCTATTCAACATAGTGTTGGAAGTTCTGGCCAGGGCAATCAGGCATGAGAAAGAAATAAAGGGTATTCAATTAGGAAAAGAGGAAGTCACATTGTCCCTATTTGCAGATGACATGACTGTATATTTAGAAAACCCCATCGTCTCAGCCCAAAATCTCCTTAAGCTGATAAGCAACTTCAGCAAAGTCTCAGGATACAAAATCAGTGTGCAAAAGTCACTAGCATTCTTATACACCAATAACAGACAAACAGAGAGCCAAATCATGAGTGAACTCCCATTCACAATTGCTTCAAAGAGAATAAAATACCTAGGAATCCAACTTACCAGGGATGTGAAGGACCTCTTCAAGGAGAACTACAAACCACTGCTCAATGAAATAAAAGAGGACACAAACAAATGGAAGAACATTCCATGCTCATAGATAGGAAGAATCAATATTGTAAAAATGGCCATACTGCCCAAGGTAATTTATAGATTCAATGCCATCCCCATGAAGCTACCAATGACTTTCTTCACAGAATTGGAAAAAACTACTTTAAAATTCATATGGAACCAAAAAAGAGGCCGCATTGCCAAGACAGCCGTAAGCTAAAAGAACAAAGCTGGAGGCATCACGCTACCTGACTTCAAACTATATTACAAGGCTACAGTAACCAAAACAGCATGGTACTGGTACCAAAACAGAGATATAGGCCAATGGAACAGAACAGAGCCCTCAGAAATAATGCCACACATCTACAACCCTCTGATCTTTGACAAACCTGGCAAAAACAAGAAATGGGGAAAGGATTCCCTATTTAATAGATGTGCTGGGAAAACTGGCTAGCCATGAGTAGAAAGTTGAAACTGGATCCCTTCCTTACACCTTATACAAAAATTAATTCAAGAGGATTAAAGACTTAAATATTAGACCCAAGACCATAAAAACTCTAGAAGAAAACCTAGGCAATACCATTTAGGACACAGGCATGGGCAAGGACTTCATGTCTAAAAGACCAAAAGCAATGGCAACAAAAGCCAAAATTGACAAATGGGATCTAATTAAACTAAAGAGCTTCTGCACAGCAAAAGAAACTACCATCAGAGTGAACAGGCAACCTACAGAATGGGAGAACATTTTTGCAATCTGCCCATCTGACAAAGGGATAATACCCAGAACCTACAAAAACTCAAACAAATTTACAAGAAAAAAACAAACAACCCCATCAAAAAGTGGGCAAAGGATATGAACAGACACTTCTCAAAAGAAGACATTCATGCAGCCAACAGACACATGAAAAAATGCTCATCATCACTCACCATCAGAGAAATGCAAATCAAAACCACAATGAGGTACCATCTCACACCAGTTAGAAGAGCGATCATTAAAAAGTCAGGAAACAACAGGTGCTGGAGAGGATGTGGAGAAATAGGAACACTTTTACGCTGTTGGTGGGACTGTAAACTAGTTCAACCATTGTGGAAGACAGTGTGACGATTCCTCACGGGTCTAGGACTAGAAATACCATTTGATCCATCCATCCCATTTCTGGGTATATACTCAAAGGATTATAAATCATGCTGCTATAAAGACACATGAGCACATATGTTTATTGTGGCACTATTCACAATGGCAAAGACTTGGAACCAACCCAAATGTCCATCAATGACAGACTGGATTAATAAAATGTGGCACATATACACCAAGGAATACTATGCAGCCATAAAAAAGGATGAGTTCATGTCCTTTGTGGGGACATGGATGCAGCTGGAAACCATCATTCTCAGCAAACTATCACAAGAACAGAAAACCAAACACCGCATTTTCTCACTCATAGGTGGCAATTGAACAATGAGAACACTTGGACACAGGAAGGGGAGCATCACACACCAGGGCGTGTTGTGGGGTGGGGGGCTGGGGGAGGGATAGCATTAGGAGATACACCTAATGTAAATGACGAGTTAATGGGTGCAGCAAACCAACATGGCATATATATACATATGTAACAAACCTGCACATTGTGCACATGCACCCTAGAACTTAAAGTATAATAAAAAAGAAAATAAATAAGTTTTAAGTCCATAAAGCTAAACAAATGAGGAAAGATATTAGTGGGTGAAATGAATGAGAAATATCAACAATTTCTGGAAGATGCAAGCAGATTGAAGAGCAGTTGCAGATGAGTGGGCCAAAGGAAATCAGAGATTAAAATCCACTCAGAATGTACAGTACCAAGAGTGGATCCCACTGAAAACTGTAAATTTGAGTGATAATGATGTGTCAATGTAGCTTCATCAAATGTAACAAATGCACCACTCTGGTGGGGATATTGATAATGAGGGAAGCTGTGCATGTGTGTGGGCAGGGATATATAGGAAATCTCTGCACCTTCTCTCAATTTTGCTGTGGACCTAAAACCTCTCTTTCAAAAGTCTTTTAAAAAGCATTCAGAGAAGCATAAAGATACATGAGGAGCAGAGTTGCTTTCAGGTCACCAAGGAGAGACTCAATACATGGCAAAAATTGCAGTGAGGTATTTGGTTAATAGGAAGAATATTTTAAATTCAGATTATTTAAACAGGAAGATGATTTATGTTGGTTTAAATACAGGGTACTCATGTCCCTCTTGCCCATTATTCTTCATTCTCAGCCAAAGAATGCCTTTGGTTCATACTTGGAGTTAGTAATATTGAAAGACCTTCTCTGGAGAACTGAAAGTCCCCTCCCAAAGAAAAGTGAACTCCATATACCGCCATTTGTATGTCATCCTGAAAAGCAGTCAACTTCCCGTGTGGTTCATTTGAAAGTGAATTGTGCTAATCAAATCCCTCTAGCTCACTCAGATGTTCTAATGACTTTGACATTGCCTCACTTATATCTAAGAATCAACACTTAATTTCAGAAAGCCTTCAGCATGAAAAAGAAAGCTCAATACAGACAAAAAGAAAAAAAGAAAACAGTGGAAACAGATATTGAAAGGAACAAAATAAAATTTAAAACAATTCTAATTAATACCTTGGAGAGAGATCAGAAGACAACATGTGCATAAAACAAGAGTTGGATATTATTTAAAAAGTCAAACATCAAATAAGAGCTTTTAGTAGTAAAAACAAATATATAATAGCTTCTCAATTTTTAATTAGAAAATAAAAAATTTTAGAAGATTAAAGCTCAGGAAATATCTTCCCAAAATAAAAGAAAAACTAAACCCACACACAAACAAGAAATGGAAAGTAGGAAATAAAATATAACTAACAAAGAATCCATCTAGGCGATCCAATACCTAATTGAACAGGATTCAGGAAAATGAAACAGGGCAAAACAACAAACCAAAACTAAAAAATGGGGAGGAAATTTTCAATGAAATAATACAAGAAAATTAAAAGAAACGTCTTTGTATTAAAAGGGAACACTGAATACACAGTACAAGGAGAAACCCACATCAAAATATGTAATTATATTTTAAAGTATTACGGATGATAAGTATAACCTATAAATTTCTAGAGAGAAGGAAAAATTTACGCAAAGTAAAAGAATCAGAATGGCGGCCAGGCACGGTGGCTCATGCCTTTAATCCCAGCACTTTGGGAGCCCAAGGCGGGCAGATAAAGGTCAGGAGTTCGAGACCAGTCTGGCCAATATGATGAAACCCCATCTCTACTAAATGATAGTGGGCGCCTGTAGTCCCAGCTACTCGGGAGGCTGAGGCAGGAGAATTGCCTGAACCCGGGAGGCAGGGGTTGCAGGCAGCCAAGATCACACTACTCCAGCCTGGGTGACAGAGCAAGACTCCGTCTCAAAAAAAATGAATTAGAATGGCACCGGACTACTTAATAGCAACACTGAGTTTCAGAGAATAACAGAGCAATGCCTTCAAAATTCTAAAAGATACTTTCAACTTCTCTGTTGCCCACTGCGTATATTACATGAAAGAGTAGAATAAAGACATTTTCAGACATGCAAGGCTCAGATAATTTACTTCTCTGGCACCTTTTCCTGCAAACCTATTGGAAGAGAAAAACATGGGATCTGGAAGTGCTGGCCTGACCTAGGAGAGCTATAAACCAAAGTTATGGGATCTCAGCCTTGCAATAGGCATATTAACCCAAACTGTTCACGCTAGATGGAGAGGGCATAAAGCAGTAGGAACCAGGTCTTCATGAAAAAAGAGGGCTTGATAGAATATTTGGTGAAAGGCAGTTAGAGGAAAAATTAGATGCAGATAACAAAGCTTATGGGATATTTACAAGGAATTAAGTGCATAGATATAGCCAATTGGGCAATCAAGAAAGAAACTCTGGGGGCTTGAGGAGTAGTGATAAAAGGAAATAAAATCATATAATATGATCTGACTATGAAGTAAACATGAATATATTCATATAATATAAACACTAATTACTGATTAAATGAAAAACAGTGATATGAATATAGAAAGAGTTGGAGTGTGAGAAAATAAGGATTTTATACCTATATCTATTATAACAGGAAGTTAAGAGATAATGTTTAAAGTTATAAATCATTACATACTTGTATTTATAGTATCAGAGAAAATCAGTTAATAGTGTCTGCATCTGGAGGGTTTTAGCCTTGGGAGAGGTGAAGCAGTGGTTGCTGACTTTCATCTATACTTTATACACTATTTGATTTTTAAAAAAATGTATATATTACTTTGATAATACTAAAAAATCAAATTAAGAAAATATGCTTAGATCAAAATCTTTAATCTTTATGTCTATTGAATACTTCTTTTCTGCCTAAACACGCTCACTCCTAAGCAAAAAGAAGAAAGTCAGAGGCATCATATTACCTGACTTCAAGCAATACTATAAGGCTACAGTAATCAAAATAGCATGGTACTGGTATAAACACAAACACACAGACTGATGGAACAGAATAGAAAACTTAGAAATAGAATCACACACCTACAACCATTCAATCTTTGACAAAGCCAGCAAAAACCAGCAATGAGGAAAGCCCTCCCTATTCAATAAATGGTGCTGGGACAACCGGCTAACCAGATGCAGAAGAATGAAACTAGATCCTTACCTTTTACCATATACAAAAATTGACTGAAGATGAATTGAAGATTTAAATATAAGACCTCAAGCATAGAAATCCTAGAAGAAAACTTAAGAAATACCCTTCTTGAAACTGGCCCTGGCAAGAAATTTTTGGCTAAGTCCTCAAAAGCAACTGTAACAAAAAACAGAAATTGACAAATGGGATCTAATTAAGCTAAAGAGCTTCTGCACAATAAAAGAAATAATCAACAGAGTAAACAGACAACCTACAGAATGAGAGAAAATATTCACTAACTATGCATCTGGCAAAGGTCTAATATCCAGAATCTACAAGGAACATAAATCAAAAAGCAAAAACCAAATAATCCCATTAAAAAATGGGCAAAGGACATGAACAGACACTTTTCAAAGAAAGACATACAAGCAGCCAACGAACATAAAAAATGCTCATGATCACTAATCATCAGAGAAATACAAATCAAAACATAATGAGATACCAGTCAGAATGGCTATTATTAAAAAGTCAAAAAACAACAGATGCTGGTGAGGTTGTGAAGAAAAGGGAACATTAATACATTGTTGGGAATGTAAAATAGTTCAGTCACTTTGGAAAGCAGTTTGGCGATTTCTCCAAGAACTTACTACAAAGTACCATTGGACCCAGCAATCCTACTGCTGGGTATATTCCCAGAGGAAGGTAGATCATTGTAGCAAAAAGATACATGCATTTATATGTTCATCACCATGCTATTCACAATAGCAAAAAAGATGGACTCAACCTAGGTGCCTGTTAATGGTGGATTGAATAAGGAAAATGTGAACTATGCAGCTATAAAAAAGAATGAAATCATGTCTTTTGCAGAAACATGGATAGAGCTGGAGGCTATAATCCTAAACAAATTAACACAAAAGCAAAAACCCAAAATAGCTCATGTTCTAACTTACAAATGGGAGCTAAACATTGAGCAAACATGGACATAAACACGGGAATAGTGGACACTGTGAACTGCTGAGGGGAGGGAAGGAGGGGGCATGGGTTGAAAAAATACCTATTGAATACTGTGCTCACTACATGGTGCAATACACCTATGTAACAAACCTGCACACGTGTCTCCTGTATCTAAAATAAAATTTGAAATTAAAAAAATAAAAATAAATAAACTCTATGAGAGAATTGCATAAGTAATATGCAAATACTATGCCATTTTATACAAGAAATGTGAGCATCCATGGATTTTTGTATGGGGGAGTGGGAGGGACGCAGTGGAGAGTCCCACAACCAATACCCCATGGATACTGAGAGATGACTGTACTTTAAGAGATTCTAATGCAAACATATTTTGAAGTCTTCTCCTTTCATTCAACCCAACCTCTCCCCTTGGTCTCCATGACATTATCTTTTTCTAGATCTTTCTATACCCTAAATATATTTTGCAGTTCCTATTTATCTGCTGAATCCTGAGGTGGTGATAAGTCACCACTCCTCAATTCTCATTTTACATATTCTCCCTAGGTAATTCATTTTACACATTTTCCCTGGATGAATCTCAAATCTACATCTTGAGTGAAGATCCCTACCCTGAGCTACAGATTATTATTTTCAATTGCCTAAAGGGTATCTTCACTTTTGTCCTTGTATTGGTCCTTCTACCTCAAATACCCAGAATAAAAAATCATAATCTCCATCTATTCTTCTCCCTTCCTTTCCTAAGCAGAAATTTCAGAACCATTCTATCTCTTTTCTTGCTCAATAAATTCAATTGGTGGTCAAGTTCCTATGGATTCCATATTCAAATCAACATTTTAGTAAGTACCTTCCTTCTGTCCCCACTACACCATCCATGTAACAGACTTTTCATTGCTGCAGTCTAGCTCAGCTTGTTGGCCTAAGCTAGTTCTCTTTCTCTTGCAGTGCATCCATTACGAGGTGTCTTTAGAAATAAAGATACGAACATTCGTTCAACTGCTTATAGTTGTATATAGTTCACAGAATACTGTATAGTTTCCATTACGAGACACCGAAAGTCTTTCAAAACTTGCCTGCTGCCTCTTTTATTACCCTACACTTAGTTACTTCTTTGGTGTGCTGTACTACTTGCTACTTCCAAACATGTAAAACACTTTCACATACCCGTGTCTTTCTTCGTGCCTTTGGCCCCAAATCCTTTTTATTCCCTTTTTCTCAGGGCATCAATAGACTGGGATTCCAATCCCAGCTTTGCTTTTCATGAATTGTGTATTTTAATTAACATCTCATTCCATTTCCTACATTGCCTGTAAAATTGCTTTCTCCCACAGTCATAATGAGCATTCAATGGAGAATACACTGAGTTTAGCATTGTTCCTGAAAATAACTGCTTGCCTTGAATATTAACTTATTTTGTAAATGTACATGCATATACTTTTAAGATTCATTCACATCATAAAATAAGCCCTGCGATCATTCACATCGGCTAGAATCATGTTCTACCATGTACTAGCTTCGGATTCTTGGCCAAACCACTTTACCTCTCTGAGTTCCCATTTCTTTATTTTATAAATCATGTCTATTACGAGAATTCACTTAGATAATGAATGTGAAGCAGGAGTTCCATAAATGGCAACTATTGTGATTATTAATGTGTCTTCTGCCATATATTTTACTAGGACTTGATTTTCTTTTTCTTGTATTCTTTTTTCGAGACGAAGTCTCACTCTTGTTGCCCAGGCTGGAGTGCAGTGGTGGGATCTCGGCTCACTGCAATCTCCACCTTATGGGTTCAAGTGATTCTCCTGCCTCAGCCTCCCAGGTAGCTGGGATTACAGGCGCCCGCCACCTTGCCCGGCTAATTTTTGAACTTTTAGTAGAGGCGGGGTTTTGCCATGTTGGCCAGGTTGGTCTCAAACACCTGACCTCAGGTGATACAACCGCCTCAGCCTCCCAAAGTGCTGGGATTACAGGCGTGAGCCACTGTACCCGGCCAGGACTCGATTTTCAAGCTCCTTGAGAACAAGGGCTGTTACATTTGTCTTTGTGTCCCCAGCTTTGTGCTTGATAAATAGCTTTTTATATATTCATAAACATCAGACAGAAATTAATGCCTATTTTATAATTTGTCATCAAATTTTCCACTGAATTTTCTTCTGTGTGGCTTAATATGAAAACTAAAAATTATTTAATACATTCATATTTAGTAGAATCATGACTAACACTATCTCCCTTTTTCCATTTTGTGTTTTATTACTATTATTTTTTAAAAATGCATCACTAATTAAAGGTTAAATTGCCCAAGTCTTGGAAATTTAAGGATATAATAGGAAATCTTTTCTTTTTCAATTTTTAGTTTTTGTGGGTACATAGTAGGTATATACATTTTTGGGTTACATGAGATATTTTGATACAGGCTTGCAATGTGTAATAATTACATCAGAGTAAGAAGGGGTATCCATCACCTCAAGCATTTATCCTTTGTGTTAGAAACAATCCAAATCTTTTAGTTATTTTAGTTATACTCTTTTTGTTATTTTTAAATGTATAATTAAATTTTTGACTGTAGTTACCTTTTTGTACCAGCAAATACTGGGTCTTATTCATTCATTCCAACTATATTTTGTACCCTTTAGCCATCCCCACTTCCCCTCAATCCTCCCTGACCCTTCCCAGCTTCTGGTAACCATCCTTCTACTCCCTATCTGCTTGAGTTCATTTGTTGTAATTTTTAGCTTCCACAAATAAGTGAGAATATGTGATGTTTGTATTTCACTTAACATAATGACTTCTAGTTCCATCCATGTTGTTGCAAATGACTGGATCTCATTCTTCTTTTTTAATGGCTAAATAATACTCCGTTGTGTATACGTATCCCATTTTCTTTATCCATTCACCTGGATAAATGGAAACTTAGGTTGCTTCCAAATATTGGCTATTGTGAATATTACTGCAATAAATTGTCAATATAGTAATTTCTTTTTGGTGAGTATATACCTAGGATCAGGAATGCTGGATTGTATGGTAGCTCTATTTGTTTTTTTTTTTTTTTTTTTTTTTTTGAGGAAATGTTTTATATTTTAAAACAAAGGGCTGAAATTGGGATACTTTCCTCAATCAGACAAAATAGCAATAATTCATAAGTAAAAAGCTGAAAGCTAAATGAGACTGTTTCCAAAATACTCACTAAAGGTGTAGCAGACTAGGGAAAATCCTCCTTTATTTCTTATTGCCTTAAATATCAAGAAAAGCACTAACGGATAGAAGCCACACCACACCAGGAGTTGTGAGTGGGTGTGGGGAGAGCCCAGGGAGGCAAGAGGTTTAAAATAATTCCTTGCCTTGGTGATGCTGGGGAGAGAAAGAGTGTGTGTAGGGGGTCGGGTGGCGGGTGGGGGTCACCTGTATGTATCTCTCTGTGACAATGTGTAGGGGTTCAACTTCTCTCTGTTCTTGCTTCTTCAAGCCTAGAATTAAATTCTTCATGGGGATGGGAGAGAGTCACTTTTTAATACTGGGACCAATTTAATGTTGTAAACATGGAAACCATGACGCAAATAGGAAAAAGTTGAAAGAAATTAGATTTAATTGTTAATTAGGTTCCATTGAGTAAGAACACTGTAACGGAAAGTCCTTGACATCGGAAAATGCTTAGTTCCTAGAACACAGCAGACCTTTAATAATTCCTGAATTTGTAATCACTCAGCTAGATTGAGATTTATCTGCAGTCATCCATGGAAAAGGAGAAAAAGTTTCATGCTTAAACAATTACTATAGAAACAACGTAGCAGGGAATAGGTTTTAATATATTTAAACAACAAGTACCAATAACTATTATGCTAAAATATTATTTTAAAATTTATAATAGTTAATACAGGATAAAGTCTTAAAGTTTTAAAATACTTTTGAAGTATATTAAAAAACTAAACAGTTAACAAAAAGCTAAACATTTAAATTTTTAGTGTTGGGAGGTTTTCCAGAGGGTAATTAATCCAATATATCCAGTAAGATATTCCAGTTTAACCAGCTCTCATTGCTCAACCATATGCACACATTATAATTTTTTCATAAAACATAACAGTAGTCTGGCATAGAAGCATACTGACACTCACTGTCTTTGGTATACTGTACCTGTGTTTTGCTTAAATAGGACGTCTGCTCTGCAGCTCTACAGTGGAAAGAGGGTGACTTAGAAGCAGAATACTTAAGTGCAAGTTCAAGTTTGATCCTCAAATTATCCTATGACCCTGAGCAAGCCACTGTATTTCTGTTGTCTTATCAGCAAATAAGAAAATGCCCACCTTAACATCCTCAGGAGGTGCTTGCGAGGATTAAAGAGAATACAGCATGGGCAAGGCCTTTTGGAAAAACACAAAAATGCAACATCTATCTAAAGCATACTAAAATGTTCAGTAAGAGAGCTAAGCCTCTCTTGGACCACAGGCTGCCTGACTGCTTCCCCAGAGACAAATAAAATGAACAGTTTCTTATATTTTCTTCCAGAAGCATTCCAAATATGCGGGTGTGCTTTTACTCAAACAGGCATGCTGGACAAGCACTGTAATGGGTCTCGTTACTGCCTTCACTTAGTCACATATCCTAGAGCTCCATCCTCATTGGCACACAGAGTTATGCCTCGTTCTTTTGTAAAATCAGCTTCATGGTATTCTATTCCAGGATTCTGCTAAATCTTTAAGCAGTCCCCACTCATGGATATTTTAGAATTCTTAAGAGTCTTTTGATGGCCGGGTGCAGTGGCTCATGCCTGTAACAACAGCACTTTGGGAGGCCAAGATGGGTGGATCACTTGAGGTCAGGAGTTTGAGACCAGCCTGGCCAACATGGTGGAACCCCATCTCTACTAAAAATCAAAAATGAACTGTGCATGGTGGCAGGCGGCTGTAATCCCAGCTACTTGGGAGGCTGAGGCAGGAGAATTACTTGAACCCAGGAGACGGAGGCTGCAGTGAACTGAGATTGTGCCACTACGCTCCAGCCTGGGTGACAGAGTAAGACTCCGTCTCAGAAAAGAAAAGAAAAAAAAAAGCCTTTTGCTTCCACAAATTGTGATGCCATCACTCTCTCTCTGTATAAGTCTAGTCTTTTGTAGCACTGATTTTTTTGAACACCAAGAAAACTAAAACAATGTTATTCTTTCCTTTGCTGAATTCTGTATAAGGCTGGCATATCTTAGACTCTAGGCGCACAGAGTTTTAATGTTAAACGTATGCTTTTAATAAGATCATTTCTATTAGATCAAAGAACTGCAACAAGACCTTGAAGACAGTGTTGTACTTTCACATGCAAGAATAAAAAATCAAAAAGCAAAGTATCCCTCAGTCTTCACCATTTTTCAAAAACAATAACAACAGACACCTGCAGAGGGTTCTCTAGTTCATTAGGCATTTCACAAACATTATCTTTTTAGTGTCCCCCATTTAGTGCCTAATAGCATCACAAATTCATAAAATCTTAGAACTAGAAGGGACCTTAAAGTTTTGCTATTTTAATCACTTTTCCCAAATACAAATAATTGCTAAGACTATTCTTAATATCAAAAAGAGTGGATCAAAGAGAATATCGACAAGTTGGATCAAAGGGATAACACATTTACAACTAAGCTTACGTAACAGGAAGTTATGGACAAAACAGCAATGTTGTCAGCAAGCAGGCAGAATAAATGGAGCCAATGGATCTGAACCCTGGACCAACCTGTAGGAGCTGGTGTGCTCGTAATCTAGAATCCCTTTTGTTGTTATCACACCATTTAGCGCATCAATCTGGAATGCTGCTTCTTGGTTGCCAGAGAGAATAGAATACTCAATCAGGCCATTCAAACCACTGTCCAGGTCGGTAGCAAAAACCTGTGAGGAACCGACTGTTTCATTAGACAAGCTTTATTCTGCAGTATGGGTTCAGTCTGTTTTTCAGAGACGTGCATTAAGAAAGAATCACAACTTGTCAAACATATTTTAAAATCGATGATTAAATGAAATACCAACAAACAACTGAAGCTTACATATAACTTTATGATAAACTGAGTGATGGAGAAATTCTTCATCCAAAGAATTTCCAAATAGCTCTCAGTAGACATGGTACAAGTTTTTGAGGTATAATTTTATGCAATGGTGTCCCTTCACCCAAGATGCAAATTTCAGGGAGAGAACGTCTGTGTGACCGAGAGAGGCGAGGCAGTTCACAACACCTTTGGCAGGGTGGGAGTGGGAGGCAGGTCAATATCTTGATGACAACCCCACCAGGACTGCGTCGACAGAGGGTCAGACCCTCAAAGGAAGTTTGTGGGGCTGTAACCAAAGGAGGGCATTGAGTAGTGTGGGGGCAAAACCCCAGAAGCAACCACCACAATTGGTATGAGCTCCAGAGCCTCCTCCATTTCTAATTTTCTGAACAGGACACAGCAGAATGGTAGTGCTAGCTTCCTGGGAACTCAATGATTGAAAAATGGAAAGAACAAAGTTCATTCTATCTGTCCCTGACTCGGCCTTCTACAAGTCTGCCATAGTTTGAAGCGCTGATGGGTCAGGCTCTCTCTCATTCAGTGTACCTGGGCTTTATATGGGTCTTTGCCTTCACTTATTTCACACTGAACAATTTAGCTCCATCCCAGCTAGCATGTGGGACAGAGAAGTGAAACGCTGCAGCGCCCCAGTGTGGGGATCCTCTTGTGACAAGGTGGCATTGGAGGCATCTGCCATCCCCACTGATCAGCCTCACTGGGCAGGGATGATAAAGACTGAAAAAGTGAATGTCCTCACTTTCTTCTGAAACATCTCAGTCATGGCTGAAACCAGGGTAAAGACACAGCACATCTGGAACAGGCTGGTGACTAGAGCAATCAGGCTGCTATAATACAAAATACATCTGCAGTCATAGCCTAGGGGATCCCAGATGTCCTGGATGGGGTGTAGGGGTACAGAGCTAAAACTCCAAGGCAGCTGAGACTCTATTGGTCTTGTTTTCACCAACAGCAGGGATATGTGCATCAGAAACTGAAATTGAAGTAAAAGAAAGCTTTTTTTTGAGACTGAGTTTTGCTCTTATTGCCCAGGCTGGGGTGCACTGGCGCGATCTCAGCTCACTGCAACCTCTGCCTCCCACGTTCAAGCAATTCTCCTGCCTCAGCCTCCCAAGTAGCTGGGACTACAGGTGCCCGCCACCACACCAGGCTAGTTTTTGTATTTTTAGTAGAGATGGCGTTTCACCATGTTGGTCAGACTGGTCTCGAACTCCTGACCTTAGGTGATCCACCTGCCCCGGCCTCCCAAAGTGCTGGGATTACAGTTGTGAGCCACTGTGGGGTCTTTTTATATAATGAGCTCTTTACTGCACAGTAAAGAGCTGTTGCAGGTTTTGTCCAGAAAATTCGCTAGCATGCCATGAAACGCCTTACCCCACCTAGCCCAAAGAAAAAGCGGTGTAATAAGCATGAAGTGCTGACCACAGCCATGACATTCCAGAGGCCAAAAGGAATGGCCATCGCTGTGGTTAACTTTGCCTGGAAGTTGGATTTACAGTGATTTCCTTTGCAGTCATAGGAGGTTGGAGAGCTCCTAATGCCCAGCTTCATGACTGCAAAACTCTAAGGCAGCTGAGACTCTATTGGTCTTGTTTTCACCAACAGCAGGGATATGTGCATCAGAAACTGGAATTGAAGTAAAAGAAAGGCTTTTTTTTTTTTTTTGAGACTGAGTTTTGATCTTATTGCCCAGGCTGGGGTGCAGTGTGAAGGGAAAGCTGAAACAAACACTTGTCCTGACGCAGGTGGAGAAAGTATCAAGGATGGGTGGGTTTTACAGCATGAACAAAACTGCCCTGTGAACGGATGCTTCTCCAGGACTTGGGACCTTTTCCTGAGATGGGGCTAGTCCTGAAAGCAGATCCATCCACATGCCTGTTCACCCTTGAAGATTCAGTGTAAATATCATTATTCTGTGAAATCTTACACTTTTCCTCCAGGAGGAGGCTGTGTCTCCTCTCTTCACTCATTACACTAAATGCATACTTCTATTGTATTAATAAATGCATATTTCTAGTGCTCAACAGTGCTCCCAGAGAAAGCAGATGTCAGTAACTGAGCACTGAATAAATAAAGAGGAAGAGACAGTGCAAGAATATCAGATTTTCTTTAACCTAAGGTTTCACCCCATCTATAAAATGTACATGACTTGGAAAGACTGTTGGACTACAGGGCTTAGAAATTTTGATGTGCATTGATTTGTAATAATTCTCTCTCTCTCTCATTCTCTCTCTCTCTCTCTCTCACACACACACACAAATATGTTTCTGTTACCTGTATGACATAAGCATTGTAGAATTCGCCTTCAGACACTGATGCTTGGTAAACACTTTGTTCAAAGCGTGGTGAATTATCATTCTCATCCTGTATCAAGACTGCTACTTTGCAATAGGCTCTATGCCCGCTACTTTCAGCTAAAACGATGAGTTGTACCTCATTTCTGACTTCAAAATCAAGAAACTTGGGTTCTTTCACAGTGAGTTGTCCTATTTTTATTACCAAGGAGGAAAAAAAAAGAAAATGATGTTGTAGTTATTCTTTTATTTTTATTTTATTTATTTATTTATTTTTGAGACAGTCTCTCACTGTCGCCCAGGCTGGAGTGCAGTGGCAAGATCGCGGCTCACTGCAACCTCCGCCTCCCGGGTTCAAGTGATTCTCCTGCCTCAGCCTCGCGAATAGTTGGAGTTACAGGCACCTGCCACCACGCCCAGCTAATTTTTTGTATTTCTAGTGGAAACAGGGTTTCACCATGTTGGCCAGTCTGGTCTCAAACTCCTGACCTTGTGATTCACCCGCCTTGGCCTCTGAAAGTGCTGAGATTATAGGCGTGAGCCATAGCACCTGGCCGTAGTTATTCTTAAAATGACCCAAAGCATCTTTGCCTCATGTGCTCACAGCTCACCTGTCCCGCAAAAGCCTCCCATTGGCAGCCCTCCTTTCCCCACCAACCAGGGTCATTGTGAAAAGATTTGGGATCTTGCAGATGTTTGCAGGTTCAAATATGTAGAGGGAAAGAAACCAGGAAATACCAAGACCTGGGAGCTATCTCTCTCCATATTTCCCCCCGGCCATGTCTGGTAAGTCTGTCTTGCAAATATATCTTCACTCCAGTCTCACTACTGCTGCCCTCCTTCAAGCCACCAGCACTTCCCACCTTGTCCCCTGCATTAGCCACAAAACTGGTCTCTCCCCAATGCAGTTTTCATTCTGAATTTAATAAAAAAAGACACTGTCGTTGTTCTGCATGAAACCCTTCCATGACCATAATCTGCATCTGCTCCTTGAATACTTATTAAAGAGTCATCATGCATACGGTTCCATCAGCCTGGAATGGCTCCCACAGCTATCTTTCCTCAGGGATTTTTCCACATCACCATCCCTGTACCATTAGCCTCCCAAAAGTCTCTTACAAAGCCTCTGCATTTTCCGGCAGCTGCATCATCACTTTGTTCACCTTCACCTGTCTTTGTCCTACTACTCCTCTTGTTTATAAGCTCCATACACCATCTCTTATGCACCATCATCTCTCCAATGTCTAGCTCAGGGTCTGGCCTCCCGAAGGCACACAGTAATACTTTTATGCCCTCATATAAAAGGCAGATCCAGGTTAGGGAAGCAGATTTTTGAGGGTGATGCCATGCTCTAGTTTCCCCCACCCCTGGCAAATTAAGAAACTTAGTCCTTTAACATAATTTCCATGTCTAGTTTTTACTGTTTTTTTCCTCGACTTTACAACAAAATTTCCGACTCAATGTATTATTTTTATTTACTTGGCTTTCACTGTCAGCAAGTCCATCAGATAGACAGTTGCTGAATGAACACTAATTTGGAGTTAGAGAAACCTGAAACCAGGCACAAATCCCAGGCCTAGAAATTTAATTTAGGTCAATTACCTGGCTCCACCACCTCCTAACTTTGTGACCTGGATAAGTTATGCGGTTGACGTAAAGCTGAGTCTCCTTTTCTGTAAAATGGGATGTTAACAATGACTTCGCACAGTGGCTGTGAGGAGCAAGTGACATCATGCATATTTGGAATGTCTCTTTGTAGTTAACAGGTAGAGTCCATGATGTACTACCCATGTTTGTCTAACCCTCATCATCACATATGGATTTAATATCTCTGTGAACTGTGAATTTAGAAAGAGAACATTTAACAGCCATAAACTACTAGAAGTTCGATCCTCTGGTAGAAGAATCTGTACTGTTTCCAGAACTATGGCCTGGGAGCTGCAGTTTTTATTGCTCTATCTGAATCAGCTTCCCCAGATAACCTAGTCCAAGAAGCTTTAGGTCATCTGGTACCTACTTGAATTCTAGTGGGAGGCATATCCTGTTCAGATATTCTATCTTTGTTATTGGGTGCTTTGGGGGAGATTTTGTAGTCTATATTCTGTTAGGAAAAAACCCACTATATTATATATTAACTCACTATACTACCAAATATAAAATTTCGTATACTCAGTATCATTTTTTTGACATCAAATTTAGTTACCAGTTTAGTACTAGAACCAAATTACTTCACAAACCATAGTCTGTCGTGACCAACACCCCTGGCAGAAAATTTAGAGTAGCTCTAACTTTGGGCAGCTGGAGAATAATTAAGATGCCTTTGATATGCTGGTGATGAAACTAGGTGGGCTTCAGAAACCTCCCTGAAACAAAGGCTGATTCCCACACTCCAAAATGTTACTGGAGCCCGAGTCTGAGGTGGGTCCACAGCTCTCACCCAGATCTCTCGTCTCCACCAAACAGAGCACTTGCCTGGCTATCATGTTCTCTTACTGTTTGTAAAGGAAAAATGGAATAGAAATGCAACACTAAATTGCCCATGTCACTGAGGAGAAAGTGTGCCAATTATAGTGCAGATCAAAGTAGGTTTTTAATAAAAGGCTTGTGTTTAGGCTTTGATAATTGGAATTTTGCACTTGGAATGAGTCGACGGTTCTAATGCTTTCCTTGCATGGTTTTTATTTTTGGGGTAATAACTGGCATATGCTGTGAAAGTCATGCAAGTACAAAAGACAATAACCAGTCTGTGGGATGATTCAAGGCTGGCTCACCTACTAGATCCACATTTTTCCTTGGATAATACATGTCTAGTTTTCACAAAGGCATCAAGCATGTACTGTCATCAGTGAGATGAAAGTACTACTGGGCTCTGTCTAATGGTATAAGCGGAAACTAACACCTTCCTTAGAGTAAGAAGCCTCACAAATGCTAAATTCATGTCCTTGCTTATATGTTGATGTGCCACTTATGTAATAACTTGAGAAAAAAATTGTAGTAACATTTTTCTTCTAAAAAAATACATACATTGTATAGCTTTTGGCAAAGTTATGAAATACACATCCAAATGAGATTAAGATTCATCAAATGCTACATGCTTGATAACATAATCAGGTTATTTCCATCAATTATATACTGTGTACATGCATTTGTGCAAATCAAAGCAGAATGTGATATTTACGTTATTCAGTAACTTTCAAACACTCTCCTACTTAAACAATGTCTTTGAAACATTGAAAGTTTGATCAGTTTTGTTTTGCGCCACTCTAATAATACTAAAACGAATGCTGCCATCTGTTATTTACATACAAAACCTTAGTCAAGCTCTAAAATTGCTGCTGGTTTAGACAGTGAGAAATACATGTTTTTACGCTAAAGTGGCATGAAGTTTAAATACAGAGTCAATTTGGTTTGTGACTATGGAACAGAGGGTAAACTGGCACAAATTGACAGAAAACACAGTTCTCATCAGAGATCTGTCTAATGACAACTTATTAAACTAATTACTAATAAAATGGTTTTCTCACACGTTTATTCTTGTTACTATAATCTTAGAGATAAATATTATTGATTTGTTATACGTATTAGTCTCACATTTTAAGTGGTGTATGTTTAAAATACATACATTCAGAAAATCTACACAATTAGATACAATTTTAATGGTAATTTGTCAAAGGTAGCACAAAAGATGCATTTAATATCATAATTAAAGTTTTAAAAAAGCTTTCTTGACAGCAGTATGGTAAACTATACACTTAACCGAGCTTCATGATAAAAACAACTAAAATGCATGATAAATTATATATATAATACACATATTTGCATAGATATGTATGTGTATGTATTACAATGCATTATTGAGTTGGTACAGTTGTAAGAATTCCACAGAGGACAAAACAGAAATGAAGACAGTGATCCTGAGAGGTTAGCAAGTAATTACAGCTCAATTTTGTTCCAAAGATTTCTACCACAGCCTTCTATCTTATTATTCATTTCTGATAGCTGCATGGAGTGTGGAAAATAAGGTGAGAACTCACAAAAGGTGAAGAGGCTAATAGGGAAAACCAGTATAAAGCTGGACACCTAAAGGCTACATATATTCCAAATCAGTGGCCATTATTGGAAAAAAAAAAAGAAAACTGAAACTGAAGCAGAATTAGCAATGTGAACATAACTTTAATTTGCTGCAGTGTTTCAAATTGTGTAGATATTAAAGAACAAAATCATGAATACAATCCTCAGATGGATGCATCATCAAAGTCACCCATATGATCACAGAAGGATTACAATCTGCAGCAACAGTGATGAGTTAAAAAGAAAGAGACTACAACTTCTAATTACAATGTTCTTCCAAAAGGTATTGGCCAAAAATCCACCAGAAACTTGACTCCTTTTTTTAACCTTGGTGTTGATTGAAAGGGAGAAAAAAACCTTATGTATTAGTTTAAGCCTGAATTTATGGTAGCTACACTATCATAGTTATATATATTTAAAACTCTTAGAAATTAAATTTAAACTAGCTTCTCCCTGATGATTCTCCAGGTGAACTGCAGAAAAGAAAGCAAATCCTCTTTTACGGGCATAAATTCAACCAAGGCTTCAAAGAATCGTCAAAGAGCTTTCAAGGATAATGAGTAGCTCATAGTCTACAAGCACTAAAATTGTAGAGAAACAAGGCACCATAAATGACAGAAAGCAACCCATAGACAACAGAACCAAACAATCAAAGACTTCAGATGCAGGAATTGTTGGACACAGAATTATTATATATGTTTAAATACATTAAAAACCCTTGGAAATAAGAGCAAGGAACAAGAGGCTATTTTTCAAAAGCAAAGAAGAGTTGAAAAAGAACTCAACAGAACTTTTGGAAATGAAAAATACAATTCCCCAGAATGAAGAGAAAGACAGATGATGAAAAATATAAAAAAGAGATCTAGGAGAGATCACATAGCCCAACATTTGTCTAATTGGAGTTTCAAGGAAAGATACAAATGAATGGCGTTTAGATCAACAGCTGGCTTCTTAATGCAACAATGGGACGCCAGAAGCCAGTAGAATAATATCTTACTATGATGAGAGAAAATAACTGTGAATCTAGAATTACAAGATGAGCAAAAGTATTTTAAAAGCATGGATTAAATAACTACATTTTTTGACTACCTAAATCTGAGACAGATTACTATATAAACCATCACTAAAGGAGATAGTTCAAGCAGAAAAAAATAATAATAATAATAGAAGAAAGGCTGAGATGTAAGAAAGAATGGTTAGCAGAGACATCAGCAAGGATGCAGCTAAATCAACGGAAAAATACTACTAATGCCTAATTTGAAAGAATCAAAATTGTGGTCACAAAAGCATGTAAACTGAAACAGGAGCACTTGGAGATCAATAATTGCAAATCTCTTGTATTACTCAGGAAGAGAATATTGATTAATGTCGGACTTCATATACGTTAAAATAACTAGGCTAGCCACTGAAATAAGAGAAATAACTATATAACTTCAGACAGGAAAGTGGTCATTTTCAGATATGATTTTATGTGTCAAATATACAGAAAAATGTCAATCTCTAGTTTGCAAATTTGCCAGACAAAAAAATCAAAAGACATACACCAGTTTCAAATACATACACCAGCACTGTCAGGAAAAGCAATTGTTTTTCATTTACCATAGCAAGAAAAAGTATAATATACTTAGGGGAAATCTAACAAGAAACACGCAAGCCTGTACATTTCATTCTTTGCTATTTCTCTTTAACATGTAATGGTTTATGCACTGTAAGTCATAGTAAAAATATCGAGCAAAGGAATAAAGTCATAGAAGAGTACATATCATGATTCTATTATCATACTTAAGTCAAGGTAAAAGTAAATGATATATTGTTTAGAAATTCAAATGCAGTGGAAAAATTATAACCAAAAATGTCAGTGATCAGTTGGGTGCAGTGGCTCATGCCTATAATCCCAGAACTTCAGGAGGCCAAGGCAAGGAGATTGCTTGAGTTCAGGAGTTTGAGGCCAGCTTGGGCAACATAGTGAGAATCTGTCTTTCTTTATGAGAAAAAAAAAAGCCAGTGATCAATACAAATTCAAGTCACTAAATATCTCTGGGACAAAAAAAGAGAGACATGAAGTGATGTGTATGTTAATTGGCTCAGTTTAGATATTCCGCAATGTACATACATTTCTGAACAACAACAACAACAACAAAAACAAAAACAAAAAAAAAAGGAAAGGAAAAAAGAGATATAAAAAGGAAGGGGCACACAGAGACTTTTGAAAATTTGAAAATTCTAGTAGAGTAGTTCCCCCTTCCCTGTGGTGGATATATTCTAAGACCCCCAGTGAATGTTTGAAACTGTGGATAGTACCAAACCCTATATGTACTATGCTTTTTTCTATATAGCATACCTACAATGAAGTTTAATTTCTAAATTAGGCACAGTAAGAGATGAACAACAATGACTAATAATAAAATTGGACAATTTATTCACGTAATAAAAGTTACGTGAATGTGGTCTCTCTTGCAAAATATCATATCATACTGTATTCATCCTTCTTCTTGTGATGATATGAGATGACAAAATGCCCACATGATAAGGTAAACTGAGGTGAATGACTGTGACATAGCAGTAGGCTACTACTGAACTTCTGATGGTATGTCAGGAGGAGGATCATCATCTGCTTCAAGTGGTCCTGGATCACCGAGCCACAATGATGTCGATGGTTGGATGGTTGGATGTCAGGAACAGATGACGCTGATGGTTAGGAGTACTTGAGAGTTGCAGGTTGGTTGGTTTTGTTTTTTTTTTTTTCTTTTGCCAAAACCTTTTGGAAATCCTTGTAATAAAAGCTTGTCAGTTTTTGGCCAGGCGTGGTGGCTCACGCCTGTAATCCCAGAACTTTGGGAGGCTGAAGTGGGTGGACCATGAGGACAGGAGATGGACATCATCCGGCTAACACTGAAATCCTGTCTCCACTAAAATTACAAAAAATTATCTGGGCGTGGTGGCGCACGCCTGTAGTCCCAGCTACTTGGGAAGCTGAGGCAGGAGAATCGCTTGAACCCAGGAGGCGGAGGTTGCAGTGAATCAAGATCATGCCACTGCACTCCAGCCTGGGCAACAGAGCAAGACTCCATCTCAGGAAAAAAAAAAAAAAAAAAGCTTGTCAGTTTTTAATCAAAGTGTTGGTACAGAGGTTATAATCCTATGATCCTATGGGTGACTTCAATGCTGCACTTTATCTGAGGATTGTATTCTATAATTTTGTCTTTTCATATCTGTGTGATTTGAAACACTTGAGAAAATTTGAGTAATGTCTACATTGTTGGTTCTGCTTTAGTTTCTTCTTTGTCTTCCCTTTCTCTGTACATGACTCAAAAAGTTCTTCCTCATTTATTAACACTTCTCAGTGGCTTTCAATATGTTCTTCTACTTCTTCATCAAGCATGTCGGCAAACCCTTCTCCACCAACTTGTCTTGCTGTGTGAATTATTTTCCTAACTTTTCCATCAATCCCCAGGAAGCCATTAAAATCATTCATGACTTCACTCTAGAAGTTCTTCCAGCAGGCATTACAGTTTCTGGTTTTAATTCATGCATTGCAGCTTTGATGAACGTTACTGCGTCAGCAACAGTGAATGATTTCCAGCATTACATTACATCCAGATTATGGTCTGCATCAATTAATGGCTGATCAAATACCAGGCAGGTGTGTGACCCTGACAAAGCAAATGATGCCTGCTCAAGGGGCTGAAGCAATGAGGTTTTATTTGGAGGTAAAAATACAACCTCAACATTTTCATTTTTATAGCAGGATGGCCAGGTGCGTTGTCTAATATTAACTGAACTTTGAATTCCAACCTTTCCTCATCCAAGTATTTTTTTTTAACTTCTGGGATGAAGCACTGGTGGAACCATTCTATAAACAAGATGTGTGTCACCCATGCTTTCTTATTATGTTGCCAGAACATAATTTTTTGTTTTAGAGACCATGTGGGTTCTTCACTTTGTATGCGACACTTGATTTTATCGTATGTCCTGCAGTGTTGCCACATAGTACCAGAGTTCATCTGTCCATGTTTTATGCCCTGGTGCTTCCTTTGTACTTTTATGCATGTAGGTTCTATTGGGCATCTTCTTCCCCAAAAACTTAGTTTTATGGCAATTAGAGATTGGCTTTAGATGGTTTCCTTTCTCCTTATTCAACATTTTCAGAAATGTGGCAGCACCTTCTTTGTTGGCAGATGCAGCCTCTCCAGTAGTTTTTGTATTTTTCAGTCCAAACCTATTCCCGAATCTGTGTAACCATCTCTTACTTGCAGTAAGTGGCTTAGGGTCACTCATTTCTGGGGATTCCTTGCTGAAGCCTTCATAGAGGGCTCAATGCTTTCTGGTGCAACATGTTACTGTCAAATTGAACACGTTTTTCTATTCAGGTCTTCCACCCCCAAATTTAATGCCTTTTCCATTCTTAACTAAGCACTTACCATGCACTGTGGCCATGACTTTTGCATTGTGAGGTGCCATAGCAAAACTAGCACAATTTTTTTTTCTTTCTTCACAAGTTCACAAGTAGAATATTCATTCTTACTGTAGATCTTAGCAACCTCAGCATACAATCTTTTATCTTTTCTTATTAAATTGAGAACTTTCATCTTTCACTTCCCAAAAAAAATCAAAAAACACTTTACCACTTCTCTTTGGCATATCCAAATTGCCAGAATACTACACTTGTGCTTTGGGGCCATTACTAAGTTCCATAAGAGTGACATGAATATAAGTACTGCAATATGTGACTGAGGAACTGAGAATTGAGACAGCTACTGACTAATAGACAGGGAGCATGTACAGTGTGGAGACCCTGGACAAAAAGAGGATTTACTTCTGGGTGGGACGGCGTAGGATGATGTGAGATTTCGTCACACTACTCAGAATAGTGAGAAATTTAAAACGTATGAATCGTTTATTTCTAGAGCTTCCCATTTAATATTTTTGGGCCATGGTTGACCACAGGTAGCTGAGCCTGGAGAAAGAGAAACTAAGGATAAGGGGGGACTACCGAAATGTCTGTTTCCAGAGATGGGTGGCATGTATATGGGTTTTTATTTTACTATTGTCCATTAAACAGTCTTTTTTTTTTTTTTTTTTTGAGACGGAGTCTCACCACTCTGTTGCCCAGGCTGGAGTAAACAGTCTTATACATTTCAACATACCATCTGGCAGATATTTCACAGTAAAATTTTAAAACTCAATGTATACAAGTTATCTAATCAAAAAATAAAGATGTTCCTGTGAATGCCCTCTTTGGACTAACTCTAGGAAGATTTTATCTGCATTTTAATCATGGACTGTAGAAGAAATAAGACCAGGTCTGGGCCACGTTAGGAGTGTGGTGGCAGAGGATCTGGATAGCCTGGGAAAATATGCCAGCTCTGTTACCCTTCTTTCTTCCTAAGCATTTTAATCTCAGCTGCTTTCCCATAACCCTCAGACACCTGGACTGCAAGAAAATTAAGACTTGGTGATGTTTACAAATGGCCCTTTTGTGAACAGGCTTTCTACACCACCCTTTAATGCAACAACAGGATGAAGAGATGAAGACTTCTAGCAGGCTACCTCAGAAAGGTTGCTGACCAAAGGCTGTGTGGACCAAAAAGTCATAACACCACCCGGGATGACAGGACATTTACCTAAGGAATTTCCCTCTCTCAATTCTTCCCAGGTGCGTGCAGTATAGATTAAATAAGGCAGTTGTATGGCAACATAGACATTATTAGAAACATTCTTCTTGAAGTTTGACAACAAAGCAGTAGATGTGTATCTACTACAGAGTCGTTAGTGAAAAAAAAGTACGTTTGAAATAATCAATTGGTATTCATTTAAAACAGTAATGGTCTTACTGAAGCTAAATTTATTACATGCTGTATTTGGAAGTAATTTCTTTACCACTGTATAGAAACCTTCGCAGCTGTTCTTTATTTTGTTGTGTTGTTGATATTCAGTAGCAAATTACAAGAATCTCTGATGAAGATTCCTTAGAGCTAGACATGTTCTTATTTTGAATTCGGACTCAGTGTCAATGATCTCACTACTCTATCTCCAATTTTCCCAAATAGATGGGTAAATGTAAGTGGAAGCTAATTTATCTTCAAAAGTTTGAAGGACAGGATAGACACTGTCTAATTTGGAAATATTAAGAATATAATTCTTAGTGAATATAAACAAATAGTCCTTGATTTCCCGCAATTTTTCATAGGCTAGCTTAAAAAATTCTTTCTTGCTTACTTTTTAAATTAGTTAGCTCTAACAATTTCTACTTTGCAAATTTTGCAGAAATAACATCAAACAGAGCAGAAAATAAAGCTATTATAGGGTAGAGAAGGATTACCTGACTTAGAGCACAGGGAAAGAACACCATCTTCATTTCCACTAAAAATTGAATATTTCAGGCTGTCCTGAACTGAGTCAGGAGCAAAAGCTTTTACAGTCACAATAGAAGTACCTGCAAAAATTAGGTAAAGAAAGAACTCCATTAGGATTAAAAAAATTTCATGGAAACAGAAGAGAAAGTACTGGTTATTTATTATTTGCCTACTATGTTTTCACTTGTTCATTCATTCAACAATAGCTTATTGTCTTCAGTGAGTCAGATCCCATGCTAGGTGCTGGGGATATACTAGCAAACAAGATAGAAAAGATCTGTGTCCTCATGGTGGTTATTAACTGGTATAACGAGACATACAATAAACCATTAAATCATACATAATCATAGAAAAGTTTTCAAGTGTGCCAGGCCCCTAGAAAGAGAAAAATAAGGTTACTTGATATAAGGTACTTCTTTTTCAGGGGAAGCACCAGACTTTAGAGAGGTCTGAGGACAGTGAAGGATAAGAAGCCATAGAAACAGCTGGAGGAAGAGGATTTTGGGAAAAGGAGCCACCACCACAAAGGCTGTGGGCTAGGAAAGGGCTTGGTTGGGTAAAGTACAACAAGTAGGGGAAGAGGCAGAAGGTGGAGATGGCAGGATAAGCAAGGGTCAGATTCTTGTAAGTGCAAAGGGAAGTCATGGAAGCATTTTAAGGAGTAGAGGAAAACATGATTTACTTTTTAAAAATATCATACTAAGTGCTGTGAGAACAGAGACGAGAAGGGTAAGAATGGAGCAGAGAGGCCAATTAAGATAATACTGCAATAGTCCAAGCAGGAGACAATGACCTAGGACTGTGGGATGGGAGATGGAAAGATATGGACAGATTAAAGACATTTGACACACTGCCCCAAAACATTGGAGCTAGGAGTGGGAAAGGAAGCTATAGGAGCATAAAGAGAAGAAATATTCCCTCAACCAGCTTCTGATCTAGCTGTCGGTAAAAGCAACCCAACTAGAGAGTAACCAACAACTTAACTGCAAGACATGAATTCATTCAAGATTTGTTCAGATAGAGCAGGGGCAAAGAGATAACTTTAAGGAAGAAACAGAAATTCAGTTAGGTATAGGAATTGGAAAGACAAAAGAGAAGGAAGTCCTTTTAAGTTATGGGAACAGACTAAATACCAACATGAAAGAAGAATTAGCAAGGACTGATAGAGGCAAGAAGGCAATCCTTGTAATTAGATATAGAATCAAATAAGGCAGGAGTGGGGAATAAATTTAAATAGGAAGAATAAATACAATGTGAAGAAGGGTAAGAGAGGTAGGCAAGAGAATGGGAGAGCTTGAGAGCCAGGGAGATAAGTGTGGCTTTATGTGAAGATCAGCTAATTTTTCTGTCAAGGGCCAGATATTAATTATTTGAGGCTTTACAGGTTACACAGTCCTGTTGCAAATACTCAAATCTGTTATTGTAGTATGAAAGTAGTCACAGACAATGCAGAACCAAGGGAGTGTGGCTGTGTTTCAATAAAACTTTATTTACAAAAACAAGTGGATGAGCAGATCCTCGCTTTATGTGATGGGAAGCAATGAAGAAATACAAAGTTCTTGAGGTAACTGATAAACTAAGAGAAGATGCTGAGTGCCTTTAAGGCAAACTGGGTAGGGCAGCTGTCTATATGGGAAGCTCTGGGGAAAAAAGTCATCTACAGCAGCTGGAAGGGTCCCAAGGATTCATTTGGTCTCCAAGTCAGTACTTTGATGTCCTTTTAATATTTCATGTCCTTTGCTGCTCATCTATCCCAGTTGTCTATGTGTCACCCTCCTAGGATTGCCTGCCTTGTTTCGTAAAAGTATTTTTTTACTTAATTTCATTTACATGAAATTTACATACAATAATCTGTACATATTTTAAATATACAGTTCTATGAATCTTGAAAATTATATACACCTGTGTAATCAGTATCATAAGCATAGAATATTTTCTATGATCAGTATCATGATCATAGCATATGTTCAACACCTCAAAATGTTTTCTTATGCCCATTTCAGTTTTCTCTCACTTTTGGCCCCAAGAAATCACCAATCTGCTTTCTATAAATTAGTTCTGCCTCTTAAATTTCATACACTTGTGAATTACACAATAACTGATTTCTTTTGCTCAGTATAATTTTTTGAGAATCAAGCATGTTATTTTATGTATAAAAATTCATGTAATTGTTATTGCACAGTAGTATTCTATTAAATGGAAAACCACAATTTCTTTTTCATTTACCTTGGGATGGGCATTTGAATTGTTTCCAGTTTTTGGCTATTATGAAAAAAACTGCTATGAACATTCATACACAAGTGTGTGTGTGGACCCATGTTTTCGCTGATCAAGGGTAAATACCTATGGTAAGTATACATTTAACTTTATAAGAAAATGCAAAACTATTTTTCCAAAGTAGTTGTATCATTTTACATTTCTGCTAACAACATATGAGAATTGCAGTTGCTCTACTAATATGGTTTGGCTTTGTATCCCCACCCAAATCTCATCTCAGATTGTAATCCTCATAATCTTCACATGTCGAGGGAGGCACCAGGTGGGAGGTGATGGGATCATGGGAGCAGTTTCCCCATGCTGTTCTTGTGATAGTGACTGAGTTCTCATGAGATCTGATGGTTTTATAAGGCAATTTTCCCTGCTCTTACTCGCTGTCTCTCACCTACTGCCATGTAAGGCATGCCTCTTCCCCTTCCACCATGATTATGTTTCCTGAGGCCTCCCCAGCCATGTAGAACTGTGAGTCAATTAAACCTCTTTCCTTTGTAAGTTACTCAGTCATGGGTAGTATCTTTATAGCAGTGTGAGAATGGACTGATACATCCACATTGACTGGTATTATCAATCTTTTAAATTGTAGCCATCTTAGTGGATATGTAGCAATATCTTACAGTGGTTTTAATTTAATTTCTCTGATGTCTAATGATATTGAGCAATTTTTCATGTGCTTATTGGCCACTTCCATCCCTCTTTTTAATTCATCTTTGGTCCTTGGCCTCCTGTTTTTACTCACCTACCATTTCTCAGAAACTTCCTCATAGTTCCACTTTTACACTGTTGGTGAAAATGTAAACTAGTACAACCACTATGGAGAACAGTGTGCAGATTCCTTAAAGAACTAAAAGCAAGTCTACGATTTGATCCAGCAATCCCACCTCTGGATATCTACCCAGAGGAAAAGAAGTCATTACACAAAAAAGACACCGGCATATGCATGTTTAGGGCAGCACAATTCACAATTGCAAAAATATGGAACCAGCCCAAATGCCCACCAATCATCAAGTAGATTAAGAAAATGTGATACACACACACACACACACACACACACACACACACACACCCCATAGAATACTACTCAGCCATAAAGAGGAATGAAATAATGGCATTCACAGCAACCTGGATGGAACTGGAGACTACTATTCTAAGTGAAGTAACTCAGGAGTGGAAAACCAAACATTCTATGTTCTCATTCATATGTGGGAGCTAAACTCTGAGGACACAAAGGCATAAAAATGATAAAATGAACTTTGCAGACTTGGGGGAAAAGATGGGGAAGTGAGGGATAAAAGACTATACAATAAGTACTATATACACTGCTTGGGTAATGGGTGCACCAAAATCTCAGAAATCACCACTAAATAACTTACTCATGTAATCAAACACCACCTGTTCCCCCAAAACCTATTGAAATAAAAATTTAAATGTAAAAGAAACAAAAAGCCAAATATGTATATATAGAAAAAATACGGTGTGTGTGTGTGTGTGTATATATATATATATACACACTAAAAAATAAATGGAAGATGCTTCCTCATAGTTCCTTTACTGGCCTTAGTCCTCTGATATTAGGCCTGTAACTTATGGCATCTATTTTACACTCCCAATCTTGCAATGACTCTGCTTCTTCACTTACTGTCATCCTGCCTCATAGGATGACACATACTGGTAAAAGTATGCACACTGTCCTTACTGGGGAGAGATGGATAGGGGGTAAGGCTATAGCAGTCTACCCTGCTGCTGGGTGCACAGTAACAGAGGCCATGTATAAGACAGTGGTAACAAGTCACAAGAGGAAAGTAAGAGGAAACATTTAAAAGGAACAGGAGCTGATATGGTGTCAGAGATGAGTATGGAGCAGGGCTCATCATCCCATATGCATTTGGGTAAAAGCAAGAAGCAGGAACAAATGAAGGGGCCAAATGGTGGAGGAGGCCAGAAAATATCTCAGACAGTCACTGTCAGCCTATTGCTGCTAGCAGGGAAAGGAGGCTTCAGGATACTGAAGATTCTGAGGTTTTCAAGAGAAGCTCAAAATTTTATATGTTTATTTTTATTTGAAATCTTTCAATTTCTAAGTGTTGGAAAATAATTTAATTTGTGGGGAAAACCCCACTATATTGGTTGAAAAAACACAGCTGCGGTGTGACTCCAGTTCTGAGTTTTCTTGTTTACCATCTCTGATAGAGAAGATAAATCTCTCCTCTTTTGTTACTAGCCCTTTTGGTACTTAGATTGTGCTATTAATTTGCCATCTAAGGACTTGTACTGAACATAGTTGAAGACTGATCTCATTTGCCTGCTGAAATTGGACTAAGTTCCATGACAGCAGAGATTTTCTTTTTTTTTTTTTTCTTTTTTCTTTTTTTGTTTATTTTTTATTTTTTATTATACTTTAAGTTCTAGGGTACATGTGCATAACGTGCAGGTTTGTTACATATGTATACTTGTGCCATGTTGGTGTGCTGCACCCATCAACTCGTCAGCACCCATCAACTCGTCATTTACATCAGGTATAACTCCCAATGCAATCCCTCTCCCCTCTCCCCTCCCCGTGATAGGCCCCGGTGTGTGATGTTCCCCTTCCCGAGTCCAAGTGATCTCATTGTTCAGTTCCCACCTATGAGTGAGAACATGCGGTGTTTGGTTTTCTGTTCTTGCAATAGTTTGCTGAGAATGATGGTTTCCAGCTGCATCCATGTCCCTACAAAGGACATGAACTCATCCTTTTTTATGGCTGCATAGTATTCCATGGTGTATATGTGCCACATTTTCTTAATCCAGTCTGTCACTGATGGACATTTGGGTTGGTTCCAAGTCTTTGCTATTGTGAATAGTGCCGCAAAAAACATACGTGTGCATGTGTCTTTATAGCGGCATGATTTATAATCCTTTGGGTATATACCCAGTAATGGGATGGCTGGGTCATATGGTACTTCTAGTTCTAGATCCTTAAGGAATCGCCATACTGTTTTCCATAATGGTTGAACTAGTTTACAATCCCACCAACAGTGTAAAAGTGTTCCTATTTCTCCACATCCTCTCCAGCACCTGTTGTTTCCTGACTTTTTAATGATTGCCATTCTAACTGGTGTGAGATGGTACCTCATTGTGGTTTTGATTTGCATTTCTCTGATGGCCAGTGATGATGAGCATTTTTTCATGTGTCTGTTGGCTGTATGAATGTCAGAGATTTTCTATATGTTTGTATTGTACATATTTTATAACTCTGTATTAGTTTTGCTTTGAAAATGTCGTATACTTGTGTATCATATGGTATCTGGCATATTTTGCTCAGTATAATTTTTCAAGAATAAAACATGTTTTTTGTGTGTGTCAAGTTTATTTCTTTTTACGAAGTAGATGCTTAATGAATATGGGAAGGAAGGAGGTTAAAAAGGGAGACAGTGGAGAAAGGACACTGATGTTTTCTAGCATGAGAGATTAGAAGAATCCTGGTCTCTGCCTACAGGATCACTGTAAGCCAACAGCAATTTTTTTAACTGATTTTTTTTTTTTTCAAATAACTCACTGCTATAATACCACATCTGATAGTGAGATTTGCAGTAGTTAGAAAAAACAAACAAACAAAACAACAAAAAACCACCCACTCAAGATCTTTGCTGAGCCATCTCATTGAACCCTCATACACAAGTCCCAGAGACCACAGTTTGAAACCCATCTTGCTAGACGTAATAACAAAAATGACTGCTAAACCAAGCCAAATTGATATTTTTTCTGGATATGTAAAAGGATTTTACTGAAAAGAACAGAAAAAAGAAAAGGCTCTGGAACAAACTGTAGTTTTCTCTAGAATTCTTTCAATGCTTAACACTCAAAAATGCAGTGATCACTATAAATATTAAAGGAAATAAGTATGTGATATTGCCTGCAAAACTGAAACTTCAAGGAAAGCTCAGTTTAAAAAAAGGCATAAAACAGAATTTGTTAAGGAAAAAGAGCAAGAAAACTCAACTAAATATATCACTCTCTTTACAAACATTATGTTTAACATAAACTGTAACAAAGTTTAAAAATTATTTATCAGGATTTCCAAATGGTTATTCTTTTCAAGCCAGTTACAAAGTCATTTAGTGACAAAGTAATGAATTATAATCAATCATGGTGGAATCAAGTTACTACACATATTGAGAACTCTTTGAAATTGGATTATAATCTAATGCTTATTTTATTGCATTTTGAGAGACATATTGCTAATATAAAAATGTCTTACATTTTGGTAGGAATATGCCTGTACAACAGTACAATACGTTTTATCCCCACTGCTCAAAGTTCTGTGCTTCCGGGTACAATTTATTTCCTAAACACAGGAAATTTTATTTCAACTGGCTTGTCATATAAGTCTTAAGAATGGCAGTAAGAAAAGAAACAGCTATGCTAACAAAAGAAACAATCTTGCTGACAGCCTTTTCTTCCATGGGTTAGAATGCATATCATATGCCCAATTACAAAAGAAAACATAGTGACTGCTTACATAGAAAAGAATAAAGATGAGTACAGAACTGCAAAAAAGAGTTATACCTGGCCTCTCTCATAAAGGAACAATCTTATTTTTATTGCAAATCAAATTTTTGTAATATCAAATGGAATTGTAAGACAAAAGAATTTCATTCAATGAAAATACTTCAAACTAAACATTGAAGTCAGCAAGAAGCTGCAAATGTTTTATATGTTCTTCCTTTGGCAAAGTCCAAATTGGGGATTCTCTTGAAAAAAGAGAAAATAACAAAAGGGACTAGAATCCTTCTAGGCATCTGCTTACTGTGAAAATTTTAAATAAAAGTCTATCTCTGGGCATATGGATGAAACTTAATATTCATTTCACAACATCAAGGTAGAAAGGGTAAGCTATGAAAACCAACACTGTACCTTCAATTCGAACGAGTTAAGTGAGACATACAGAATAATTTACCTTTTACATTTTCAAGCTTTTATAAATTTTACTTCAAGTCTAACACCATATTTAAAAAGTGTAAAACATTTAATGTTCTTGGTTTTTTCTTCTTTACAAAAATAGAGTTGTAAAACTCTGACCACTCACAGCAGCAATTTAAAAGCATAATTAGATAACAATTAATGCTATATGACTGTAAAAATCAATAATTATAAAAATATTTATGTAATTATGAAAACATTGTATGCATAGAAGTGCGTGAGTAAATAATTCTAGAGTTTTATGTTTGTTATTCTTAAGCAATGCCACATTTTCTTATTGATGACTGACTTGAGAGAAACAGATTTTCAAACATTTGGATGATTTTGAATTATCTGTTATCACTTAAGTGTACAACCATTGAAACTAAACATGTTGCAACTACTTAAGAAAAGTCCGGAGTGACATTAGCAAGATGGCAAAATGGGAAACCCCAGACCTTGCTGCGCAAAGGCACTGATTTAACAAGAACATATGTTCCAAAAAGCTTTCAAGAGAACTGCAAAACCAGTTAAGAAGTCATGGAACACCAGGCAAGCTCAAAACCAAGAACAGTCACCGTAGACATTGCATTTAATCCCCAGTGGACCCTCCCCCAAGCCAGCAACAGTGCAAATGGGAATAAACACACAACTTGCGTCTTCTCCACTGGGATAGAAAGAGAAGAGTAGAATATACATCCAACTTTATAGCTTTTGAGGGGACTGCCTGTGGAGATAGTTTCTGTGTTAACTTGGCTCAGAATACGGATGGGGAGCTAGCATACTTTGGATGCTTGAGGGTTGCTGAGAACAAAAGAGAACTCAGTGACTTACTGCAGTGTCAGAGAATGTGAAGTACTGCAGATAGATACCCGAGAGAGCAAGAGACTACAAGACCCTCAAAAAGAAACTGGCAAACCTCTCTAATTGGGTAGTCACGTACATAAGCCCAGTGAAGATTCATCTCCAGAAAAGGTTTAGGAGGCCCCCAGAATCTGTAGCCAGGCCAACTGGTGAAGATCTTCCTCTGCACAAATCCAGTCTGTAAAGACTAGAGAGGTGTTGATTTTTTTCAACTGCACAAATCACACCCCCACCCCCCCCAAAAAAAAAAGAAAAAAAAAGAAGGAATATGAAGAAACAAAACATGGCTGAATCAATGGAATAAAACAAATCTCCAGGTGCTGACCTGAAGAAACAGATCTATACATTACTTAACAAAGAATTCAGGGCTGGGTGCAGTGGTTCACGCCTGTAATCCCAGCACTTCAGGAGGCCAAGGCAGGTGGATCACCTGAGGTCAGCTGTTCAAGACCAGCCTGGCCAACATGGCATAACCCTGTCTCTACCAAAAATAAAAAAAAATTAGCTGGGTGTGGTGGCAGGCGCCTGTAATCCTAGCTACTCAGGAGGCTGAGGCAGGAGAATCACTTGAACCCAGGAGGCAGAGGCTGCAGTGAGCCAAGATTACACCACTGCACTCCAGCCTGGGCAACAGAGCAAGACTCCATCACACACACACAAAAAAAGAACTTAAAATAGTTATAAAGAAACTCAGTGCACTATAAGAGAACACAGACAATCAAATGAAATCAGGAAAGCTGCATGAACAAAGAGAGAATATCAATAAAGAGATAGAAACTGATTAAAAAAAAAAAAAAAACAGAAAATCCGGACCTGAAGAATAAAATAACTGAATTGAAAAATTCACCAGAGGGATTTAACAGAAGTGTTGATCACACAGAAGAATCAGTGAACTTGAAGACAGATCATTTGGAATTATCAAGTTAGAGGAACAACAACAACAAAAAAAAAAAAAAAAAAAAGAAGAAAAGTGAAGAAAGCCTAAGGAACTCATGGGACATCATCAAGTGGACCAATGTATTCACTATGAAAGTTTCAGAAGAAGAGGGAAACAAAGGAAAATGTGTAAAGAGCTTATTTGAAGAAACAATGGCCAAAAAGTCCCCAAATCTGAGAAAAAAAATAGACATCCATATTCATGATACTCAAAGAACTACACATAGGATAAATCCAAAGAAGTCTATATGAAAACACATTAAAATCCAACTGTATATGTCAAAGATAAAGAGAAAATCTTAACAAAAAAAAAAAAAAAAAAAAAGAGAGAGAGAGAGAAAGTGACTCATCCTAAACAAGGGAGTTCCCATAAGATTAAGTGGATTTCTCAGGAGAGACAGTAGAGATCAGAAGGGAGTAGGATGATGTACTCAAAGGGTTGAAAGTAAGAAAATTGCCAACCAAGAATATCATGTCATCTAAAACTGTCCTTCATAAATGAAGGAGAGGGGACTTTCCTAGATAAACAAAAGTTGAGGGATTTCAAGTCTGCTAAACCTGCCTTACAAGATATGGGAAAGTGAGTCCTTCAAGTTGAAACAAAGGGACACTAGACAGCAAATGAAAACACAAAAAAATATATACAACACTTGTAAAGATAAATATAATATGGCAATAGTGATGAAAAATCACTTTTATTCTGGTATAGAATTTAAAACATAAAAGAATAAAAATATAACTACTAACTAGGTTAATGGATATGAAATATAGAAGATGTAATCTGTAACACTGATAATATAGAATGTGTTGGGGGATGTAACAGAGCAGAGTTTTTTGTATGTAATTGAGCTTGAGCTGTTATAAGTATAAAGTAAATTGCTATTAATATGATATTTTATATAGCCTCCATAGTAACCACAAAGAAAATACGTACAGAAGAAACACAAAAGGAAATAAAAAAAATCAAGGTATGTTGCTACAAAAAAATTAACAAAACACAAAGGAAGGTAGCAAGAAAAGAAAACAAACAAGTGAAAAATAAGATCCAACTATATGCTGTCTATTAGAGACTCACTTTACAGAGAAGAACACACAAATAGGCTGAAAGTGAAAGGATAAAAATATTCCATACAAATACTAACCAAAAGAGTGTAGGGGTGGTCATACTTTTATTAGGAAAAATTGGCTTTAAGTTAAAAACTATCACAAGATGTAAATAAGAACATTATATAATAATAAAAAGTCCATTCAACCACAATGGAATGAAACTCAAAATCATTAGCAAAAGAAAAACTAATAAATTCTCAAGTATCTGGAAATTAAACAACACATTCTTGAACTACTGGTACATCAAAAGGAAATCAAAAGAAAATTTAGAAAATATATTGAGATAAAAACAGAAACAAAACATACCAAAAATTATGGGATGCAACGATAGTAATACTAAGAGGAAAGTTAATAGTGGTAAACGCTTACATTATAAAGATGAAATATCTCAAATTAACAATCTAACATTACAACACAAGGAACCAGAGAAAGAAAAAACTTAACTCAAAGTTAGTAGAAGGAAGGAAATAATAAACACTAAAGCAGAAATATATGAAACAATAGAAAAACAATAGAAAAAATCAATGAAACTAAGTTATTTTTTCAAAAAGGTTAACAAAATTGGCAAAGCCATAGCTAGACTAATGAGACAGAGACAGAAAAAGAGAGAGAAAAAACGAATCAGAAATTAAAGAGGAGACATTACAACCAATGCCACAGAAATCCAAAGGGATCATAAGAGACTAATTTGAACAATTATACAGCAACAAATTAGATAACCTAGATGAAATGGATAAATTTCTGGAAATATATAGCCTACCAAGACTGAATCATGAATAAATAGAAAATCTCAAGAAAACTTTAATTTGTAAGATGATTGAGTCAAGCAGCAAAACCTCCCAACAAAGAAAACTCCAGGACCAGACGGCATCACTGGAGAATTCTAACAAACATTTAAAGAATTAATGCCAATTCTTCTGAAACTCTTTCAAGAAATTGAAGAAGAGAGAATACTTTGAAACTCATATTATGTGGCCAGCATTACTCTCACTCCAAAGTCAGACAAAGATACTAAAGGGAATGAAAGTTTTCTTCAGACCAATCTCCCTGATAAATATGTATGAAAAATTTATCAACAAAATACTAGCAAGTATAATTCAACAGCACATTAAAAGGATTATACACCATGATCAAGTGGGGTTTGTCCCTGGGATGCAAGAATTGTTCAACATACAAAAACAAATTAATGTGATACACCACATTAACAGAACAAAAAATAAAAATTACATGATCATCTCAGTAGATACAGAAAAAGCATATAACAAAATTCAACATGCTTTCATGGTAAAAACTCAAAACAAACTAGGAATAGAAGGAAATTATTTCAACATAATAAAGGCCATATATAAAAATCCCACAGTTAACACAACACACAACAGTGAAAAACCGAAAGCATTTATGCTAAGATCAGGAACAAGACAAGAATGCTCACTTTTTTTTTTTTTTTTTTTTTTTTTAAGATGGAGTCTTGCTCTGTCACCCAGGCTAGAGTGCAATGGCACGATCTCGGCTCACTGCAACCTCTGCCTCCCAGGTTCAAGCGATTCTCCCTCCTCAGCCACCTGAGTGGTTAGGATTACAGGCATCCACCATCATACCCGGCTAGTGTTTGTAATTTTGTAGAGACAATGTTTCACCATGTTGGCCAGGCTGGTCTTGAACTCCTGACCTCAGGTGATCCACCCACCTCGGCCTCCCAAAGTGCTGGGATTATAGGCGTGAGCCACTACGCCCAGCCAGAATGCCCACTATTACCACTTCTATTTAACACAGTAATGCAAGTCCTAGCCTGAGCAATTAGATAAGAGAAAGAAGAAGAAGAAAAAAAAAAGCATGCAAACTAAAAAGAAAAAAAAAGTAAAATTATTTTGTGCAGACAACATAGTCCTATATGTGAAAAACCCTAATGATTCCACAGGAAAAACTAATAAACAAATTCAGCAAAGTTGCAGAATACAAAATCAATATGCAAATATTAGTTGTGTTTCTACCCAGTACAATAAGCAATCTGAAAAGAAAACTAGAAAAACAATACCATTTACATCATCAAACAGAATAAAATACTTAAGAATAAACTTAATCAAGGAGGTAAAATATTTATACATTGAAAATTTCAAAACATTACTGAAGGAAATCAAAGAAGTCACAAATAAATGGGAAACTATCTCATGTTTATGAAGTGGAAAACAATATTGTTAAAGTGTCCATAGTACCAAAAGGAATCTACAGATTCAATTCAATACCTACCAAATCTCCAATGTCATTTTTTGTAGAGTTCGTACAAGTTAACCTAAAATAAATATGGAATGTCAAAGGACCCTGAATAGTCAAAATAATCTTGAGAAAGTAAAACAAAGCTAGAGGCCTCACACTTCCTGACTTCAAAACACTTTACAAAGCTACACCAATCGAAATGTATGATACTGGAATAAAGACAGACATATAGACTAATGGAACAGAATATAAGGCCTAGAAATAAATCCACATGTATATGATCAAATGAACTTCAATAAGGGTGCCAAGGCTACAAAATAGGGTATGAATAGCATCTTCAACAAATGGTGCTTGGAAAACTGAATATCCACATGTAAAATACTGAAATTGGACCCTTTAATATACAATATACAAAGATCCACTCAGAATGGATTAAAGGCTTAAATGTAAGAGCTGAAACTCTAAAGTTAATATAATATAGGAGAAGAGCTTCATGACATTTAATTTAGCAATGATTCTTTGGATATAAGACCTAAAGCACAGGCAACAAAAGCAAAAAAAACATAGACAAATAGGAGTATATCAAACTTAAAGCTTTTTCACAGCACAGGAAACAATCAACAGATTAAAAAGGGAACTTATGTAATAGGAGAAAATAGTTGCAAGCCATATATCTGATGAGAGGTTAATATCCACAGTATATAAATAACTCTTGCAAAGAAACAAGAAAACAAAAAAAATAACCTGATTAAAAATGAACAAAGGACTTGAACAAACATTTCTCCAAAGACAATAGTCAAATGGTCAGTATCATTAAATATCAGGGAAATAAAAATCAAAACCACTAGATATTACCTTATGTCTATTGGGATGGCATTTATTTTATATTAAAAACTGAAAAAAACAAAAACAAAAACAAAAAAACAGAAATTAACAAATATCAACAAGGATGTTGAGAAATTGGAACCTTTGTGCACTGTTGCTAGGAATGTAAAATGGTGCAGCCCGCTATGAAACATAGTACAAAAGTTCCTCAAAAAATTAAAAATAGAATTACTTTACGATCCAGCAATTTAACTTCAGGATATGTATCCCCAAGAATTGAAAACAGGATCTCAAAGGGATATCAGCACACTCATGCTCCTTGCAGCATTTTTTTAAATAATAAAGGAGAGGTAAAAGCAACCTAAATGTCCCTCAATGAATGAATGGACAGCCAAAATGTAGTATATACATTCAATGAAATATTATTTGACCTTTTAAAAGAAGGAAATGAAATCCTGGTATATGCTACAAAATGGATAAAGCTTAAGGACATAATGTGAAATAAGCCAGTTACAAAAACAAATATTGTATGATTCCACTTATATGAAGTATTTAAATAGTCAGACTCTTAGAAACAGAAAGTAGAATGGCATTTGCCAAGGGTGGGTGGAGGGGGCAGAAGAAAATAGCTCAATGGGCACAGTTTGAATTTTACAAAATGAAAAATGTCTAGAGTTCTGTTGTGTAACAATGTGCACACAGTTAACACTGTCATTGACTTAGAAAGAATCAAGATGGTAAATTTTATGTTATGTGTTTTTTAACACAATAAAAAAAGAAGAAATGCGTTGATTTTTTTTCTACCACCTTCCTATCATTAAAAATGGCTGAACCATTACTAAGGTTTTTTAAAAAATCACTCCTGATGTGAGACAAATCATGGAAAATGTATGCTCAAAAGAAATAGTTTTCCAAAATTTGTGGATAGGTGAAATCATGGTTATAAATGAAAATGGTATACATTCTTAAACTTATTTGCTTTTGTGAGCACCTAAAGAAATAATAGAGAAGCCAGAAAACTGCTTATTTTTTTAATAAGTTTTAGCAAAAAAAAAAAAAAAAGATGTGCAGAAAAACCAAAATAAAGTTAATGCATGCAATGAGAAGTAAACACAATTGATTAAGTCTGAAATAGGTTTTTAATCGGATCACAGATTTTAATGGGCAACTTTCAAAGAAGTGATTATAAATTGTTGCATTTAATTATTTAAAAATGCACACATGGCAATTAGAGAAAGGCAGGTGCTAAAATGATCCCTAGATGTTCCAACTACATCTCTAATTTTGTGATTTACATAAGACTGTATTTAAGACATGAGTTTGAGAATTTTCACTGCTGCTTCAGTGTTAGATCAGAGTCAACATCTTGCTTGTGGACCTGGTGCTGCCAATTTTCCCTCACTTCCCAACCATTTCCTGTCTGGGCTGTCATCCCAAAGTTGACACTCAGACTTTAGATTCCCTGAATTTTCAGGAGCCATCCTCATTATCTTTTCCAGCTCCCGGAACTCCAGACCAAGCTAGAATTCAGAGCCTGCATGTGTTTAGGAAGAAAGGTTGCGCAATTTTTCTGTGTAATTCTCAACTTTGGTTTTGAGATAACCCAGAACATTTCCAATTATCTCAAAAAACAAGATAAATGTATCTACCAAAATGTACAGTTAGACTTCACTTAAAGAAATGCCTTTTAAGATGCTTTTAGTCACCAAATAATAAAAATTACGCTACCGTATTTCCATAATTCAATGATTGTTGCAGCAGCTCTTCATGAAAATAGATTTTTATCCTCAAAATAATCTAAAATCAGGCTTCAGACATCCACAAACAATAGATGCCAATTAAAAACAAAAATAAAATCTCTGTTATTTCTACTAAATATTTTATTCTATTTTTGACTTAAATATTAATGAGGAGGTTGCGCAAGATGGCAAAATAGAAGTCTCCACAGATTGTCCTCCCAACAGGAAAACAAAATTGAACAATTATCCACACAAAAAAAGGACCTTCATAAGAATCAAAAGTCAGGTGACCAATCACAGTACCTGGTTTTTACTTCATATCACCAAAAGAGGCACTGAGGCGTGTAGGGACAGTCTTGAATACACCCCCACCTTCCCCATCTCCTGGCAGTGGCCATGTGCTGAAGAGAGAGAATCTGCACTTGGGAAAGGGTGAGCATGGTGATTGTGTGACTCTGCATTGGAACTCAGTGCTGTTGTGTCACAGCAGAAAGCAACACCGGGCAGAACTCAGCAGCTCCCATGGAGGGAACATTTAGTCCACCCTTGGTGATAGGGGAATCTCCTATCTCAGCAGTTGGAACCTGAATTCCAGCAAGCCTTGCCACTGCAGGCTAAAGAGCTCTGGAGTCCTAAATAAACTTGAAAGATTGTCTAGGCCATAAGGACCACAATTCTTAGATAAGGAATTGTGCAGGGCGTGAAGCCAGTGGACTTGAGGGAGCACATGACCTACTGAGACACCAACTGGGGTGGCCAAGGGAGTACTTCCACCACCCCTCTCCCAACCCCAGGCAGTGCAGCTTATAACTCAAGGACAGACTCTTTTCTTCCACTTGAGCAGAGGAGAGAGAAGAGTAAAGAAGACTTTGCCTTGCAACTTGGATACCAGCTCAACCACAGTATGATAGGGCATTAGGCAGAGTGCTGAGGCCCCCATCCCAAGCCCTAGCTCCCAGACATTTCTAGACACACCCTGGGCCAGAAAGAAACCTGCTGTCTTGAAGGGAAATACCTAGTCCTGACAAGATTCGCCACCTGCTAATGAAAGAGCCCTTGGGCTCTGAGGTACTCCTTGGTAGCCAGGAGTACTCACCATGAAACTTGGGTGAGACTCAGAGATATACTGGCTTCATGTGTGACCCAGCGTATTCCCAGATGTGGTGGCTATGGGGAGAGACCCCTTCTGCTACAGAAAAAGAGAGGGAAGGGGAAAGGGGACTTTGTCTTACAGTTTAGGTGCCAGCTCAGTCACAGTGGGATACAGAACCAAGTGGGGTCTTAAGATCATTGATTCCAGGCCTTGCTTCGTGGACAGCATTTTTTGAACTGCCTCAAGGCAGAGGGGAGCCTACTGCCCTGAAGGGAGAGTTCCAGGCCTGGCAATATTCATCACGAGTTGACTACAGATTCCTTTGGCCTTGAGTGAACATTAGCAGTAGCCAGACAGTATTCAGCATGGGCCTGGAGTGGTGGTGGCCATATGAGAGACACTCTTCTGCTTGTGGAAAGGGGAGGGAAGAATAGGAAGGACTTTTGTCTTGTGGCTTGGGTGCCAGCTCAGCTGCAGTAGAATAGAGCACCAGGTAGGTGTGTCAGGGGTCCTGACTTTCTGACGACATCTCTGTACACACCTAGACTTGAGGGGAACTCACTGCCCTGAAGGAAAGGACACAAGCTTGGCTGGCTTCAACACCCACTGTAGAGCCCTGGGGCCTTGAGCGAACACAGCTGGTAGCAAGGCAGTGGTTACTATAGGCCTTCGATGGGACCCAGCGCTGTGCTGGCTTCAGGTACGACCCAGTGCAGTCCCAGTGTTGGTGGTCACAGGGGTTCCTGTGTCACTCCTTCCACAGCTTCAGGCAGCTCAGCATAGAGCAAAAGAATTTGTTTGGGAGGAAGTAAGGGAAGAGAACAAGAGTCTCTGCCTGGTAATCAAGATAATTCTTCTGGGCTGTATCCAGGACCACCAAGGTGGTGCCTCTGCATTAGGAACGCCCTACATTTCTCAAAAAAGTAGAAAAATGTCAAATAAACAATCTAACAATGCATCTTAAAGAATCAAAATAGCAAGAGCAAAACAAACTCAAAATTGGTAGAAGAAAAGAATAACAAAGATCAGAGCAGAAATAAATGAAACTTAAATGAAGAAAACAATACAAAAGATCAATGAAACTAAAACTTGGTTTTTTGGAAAAGATAAAATCAACAAACTTTTAGCCAGACTCAGAAAAAAAGGGAGAAGACCTAAATAAATAAAATCAAAGGTGAAAAAGAAGGCATTTTGACAGATACTACAGAAATTTAAAGGATCATTAGTGGCTAGTATGAACAGTTATACACCAATAAATTAGAAAACATAGAATACATGGATAAATTCATAGACACATATAACCTACCAAGATTGAACTATGAAGAAATCCAAAGCCTGAACAGACCAGTAACATGTAATGAGATAAAAGCTGTAATAAAAAGTCTCCCAGCAAAGAAAACCCCAGGACCTGATGACTTTACTGCTATATTTTACCAAACATTTACAGAAGAGCTAACACCTATCCCACTCAAACCAGTCCAAAAAATAGAGCAAGAGTGAATACTACCAAACTCATTCTACCAGGTCATTGTTATCTTCATACCAAAATCAGACTAAGAGACATCAAAAAAAGAGAAAAGTAATTGCCATATCTCTGATGAAGACTGATGCAAAAATCCTCAACAAAATATGAACAAACCAATTCAACAACACATTAGAAAGATCAAGTGGGATTCATCCCAGGGATGCAAGGATGGTTCAACTTACATAAACCAATCAATGTGATACATCATGTCAACAAAATAAAGGACCATATGATTATTTCAAGTCATGCTGAAAAAGCATTTGATGGAATTCAACATCCCTTCATGATAAATACCTTCAACAAACTGGGTATAGAAGAAACATACCTCAGCAAAACAGAGAAACCAGAAAAGAGAAAGAAATAAAGGACATCCAAATCGGAAATGAAGAAGTCAAATTATTCTTGTTTGCAGATGATCTGATCTTATATTTGGAAAAACCTAAAGACTCCTCCAAAAAACTATTAGAACTGATAAACAAATTCAGTAAAGTTGCAGGATACAAAATCAACATACAAAAATTCATGGCATATTGCCATGCCAGCAGCAAACAATCTGAAAAAGAAACAAGAAAGTAATCTCACTTACAATAGCTGCAAATAAAATAAAATACCTAGGAATTAACTTAACCAAATAAGTGAAAGACTTCTGCAATGAAAACTATAAAACGCTCAAGCCTGTAATCCTAGCACTTTGGGAGGCCGAGATGGGCGGATCACGAGGTCAGGAGATCGAGACCATCCTGGCTAACACGGTGAAACCCCATCTCTACTAAAAAAAATACAAAAAACTAGTCGGGCGAGGTGGTGGGCGCCTGTAGTCCCAGCTACTTGGGAGGCTGAGGCAGGAGAATGGCGTAAACCTGGGAGGCAGAGCTTGCAGTGAGCTGAGATCTGGCCACTGCACTCCAGCCCAGGTGACAGAGCGAGACTCTGTCTCAAATAAAAAACAAACAAACAAACAAACAAAAAACACTGATGAAAGGAATTGAGGAGGCTTCACAAAAAAGGAAAAGATATTCCATGTTCGTGGATTGGAAGAATCAATATTCTTAAAATGTCCGTACTACCAAAAGCAACCTACAGATTCAATGCAATCTCTACCAAAATACCAATGGCATTCTTCACAGAAATAGAGAGAAAAAATCTAAAATCTATATGAAATTACAAAAGACCCATAATAGTCAAAGCTATCCTGAGCAAAAACAACAAAATGAAGGGAATCACATTACCTGGCTTCAAATTATACTACAGAACTATAGTAACAAAACAGCATGGTTCTGGCATAAAAACAAACACATAAACCAATGAAACAGAATAGAGAATCCAGAAACAAATCCAGAAATCTACAGTAAACTCATTTTTCACAAAGGTGCCAAGAACATACACTGGGGAAAGAACAGTCTCTTCAATAAATGGTGCTGGGATAACTGGATATCCATGTGCAAAACAATAAAACTAGACCCCTATGTCTCACCACATACAAAAATTAAATCAAAATGGATTAAAGGTTTAAACTTAAGACCTCAAACTATAAAACTACTAAAAGAAAACATTGGGGAAACTTTCTAGGAAATTGGAATGGGAGTAGATGTCTTTAGTGCCCCACAAACACCGGCAACCAAAGCAAAAAAAGAAAAATGAGATCGTATCAAGTTAAAAATCTTCCGCACAGCAAAGGAAACAATCAGAAAAGTGAAGAGACAACCCACAGGAAGGGAGAAAATACTTGCAAACTATCTATCTGACAAGAGATTAATAACGAGAATGTATACGAAGCTCAAACAACTCTTTGGAAGAAAATCTAATCAACCAATTAAAAAATGAGCAAAACACCCAAATAGACATCTCTCAAAAGAAGACAAACAAATGGCAAACAGTTAAAAGAAAAGGTGCTCAACACCATTGATTATCACAGAAATACAAATCAGAAAACTACAGCGAAATATCATCTCACCTCATTTAAAATGGTTTATATCCAAAAGACAGGAAAAAACAAATGCTAGTGAGGATGTTGAGAAAGGGGAATCCTTATATGCTGTTGGTGGGAATGTAAGTTAGCTCAACCACTATAAATAAATAACAGTGTGGAGGTTCCTCAAAAAACTAAAATTAGAACTATCATGTGATCCAGCAATCGCACTGTTAGGTATATACTCAAAAGAGAGAAAAATCAGTATATTGAAGAGATATCTGCACTCCCATGTTTATTGCAGCACTGTTCACAATAGCCAAGATTTGGAAGCAACCTAAGCGTCCATCAACAGGTGAATGGATAAAGAAAATGTGATACACACACACAATAGAGTAACATTCAGCCATAAAAAAAGAATGAGACCCAGTCATTTGCAACAACATGGATGGAACTGGAGGTCATTATGTTACGTGAAATAAGCCAGGCACTGACAGAAAAACTTCATATTTTCTCACCTATTTGTGGGGGCTAACAATTACAATAATTGAACTAATGGAAATAGAAGAAGGATGGTTACCAGAAGCTGGGAAGGGTAATGGGAGGTTAGAGGGGAAATGGGAATGATTAATGGTTATAAAAATATAGTTAGATAGAATGAATAAGGTCTAGTATTTGATAGCACAATAGGGTTCCTACCATCAACAATAATTTATTTTACATGTAAAATTAGCTAAGAGTATAACTGGATTGTTTGCAACACAAAGAAAGGATACATGCTTGAGGAGATGGATACTCCATTTAGCCTGATGTGATTATCACACATGGCATGTCTGTATCAAAATATCTCATGTACCCCATAAATATATATACCTACTACAGACCTGCAGAAATTAAACATTAAAATTTTTTAAAATGTACAAAAACAAATTTTCTACAATAAAAAAATGGAAGTTTCTTGTAAATTTTCCAGTGCTATAAATCACAAATACTGAAACCTCCTCCTACTTTCAGAAACAGAACAAAATAATCCTCTGATTCCTCAAGGTCCTTCAAGCTATTGCCACTTTCCTTTCTTTCCCTTCATAGGAAAATCTTGTGAAATATAAACTGATGTCTCTGTCTGATTTCAGGGACTGATTTCACTTTTTCTCTCTGCACTTCACTATATTCTGGCTTTTAAAATAAATCTCTATTGAATCTCCCAAAATCTCAATTCCCTCCCAAGTTGTTCCATTTAGCTATGAGGAATTCCTATGAGAAGCCACAGCTGACTCCAGAATTCACATTGGAAAACCTGGGCTGCTGGTATCTGTTCTTGGCCCAAATCCTGAACAACTTCAACAGAGCAAATTTACTCCTCAGAACTTCCTCTCTAGACTCTCCAAGCACCTTATTTTGCTTTTAGTGCCATTCCTTTATTGCCTTATCCTCTATATTTAATACATGGACTTGTTATTTCAGACATGCCTTCCTTTCTCCCATGTTCATACCTCCCGATACCAAGATGGTAACCCCAAAACATCTCAGGTAATGCTCTTCCCAACTCAACCAAGCCCAGGACTCACTGAGCTGTAGACCCACTACCAGCAGGTGGCAGTCCACTACCTCACTTACTTCTGCTTTGGGGACAGGGCCCAAATGAACCAGTAGCCATTTTTCAGTCTCTATCTTACCTAGCCCCTGCTCTATATTAAATATGGTTGACCGCCCCATTTCTTAAATGTGCCACTTTCTTGTTTCTCTAACACCATCCTCCTGGATATTGTCACTACCACCCTAGCCCTCCATCTCAATCTCCTTTTTAGATACATTATTTCATCAACTCCTGTAAAATATTGACATTGCGTTAGATTTTCTTCTCAGGCCTCCCTCTACCTTCACCCTTGGTTGTACATTGGAATCGCATGGGAGCTTCTACAAAAAAAAAAAATGTGTGGTCTATCGTCAACGATTACCATTTAACTGGATGCAGGAAAGGGGTGGATGTCCAGGTATTAGAATTTTTTCTTTTTTTTCTTTTTTCTGAGATGGAATTTCACTCGTTGCCCAGGCTGGAGTGTAATGGCGCAATCTTGGCTCACTGCAACCTCCACCTCCCAGGTTCATGCGATTCTCCTGCCTCGGCTTCCTGAGTAGCTGGGATTACAGGCATGTGTCACCATGCCTGGCTAATTATTTGTATTTTTAGTAGAGATAGGGTTTCTCCATGTTGGTCAGGCTGGTCTCAAACTTCTGAGCTCAGGTGATCCACCCACCCCCACCTCCCAAAGTGCTGGGATTACAGGCATGAGCCATTGCACCCGGCTGGTATTAGTAATTTTTTAAAGCTCCCCTGGTATCTCTATGTGTAGTCCTGGTTGAGAACCTCAGGTATAAATAACCCCCAGGCCTCATTGAGGTTGCCTTGGAAACACTTGAGAAGCACATTCCCTCTTGTCATCCCTCACTCCTGTGGCTTTCTTCAGGCCTGGGTCACTAGCACGTAAATCACCACAGTATCCTCCTAACTCAACCCTCCACACAGCTTCCAAAGTGAGATCTCTACAATGTCAATGTTGATATTGGTAATTGAAAGGCCATCAATGTCTCTCTCTCCCAAGTTATCGCTGGAAACCACATGAGCCTCTGTGCACGCTGCTCTCTAGCGATTCCAGATGAAACGGTTGGTCCCAAGGTCAACTCACCACACCCTCTGGAGGCCCCAAGCTTTGTGCATGATATTTCCACTGCCTGGCACAACTATCTCCCCCACCCTTCCCTCTCACCCCATGAGTTTTTTTCTTTCTTTCTTTCTTTTTTCATTTGTGCATATATATGCCTTTTGTTATCTTAGAAGTAATGATTAAATGGTAAAATGGTATCAATAAACATTTGGGGAATACCCACTAGGAGCAAACATCCCCTAGCTCTGCTATCCACAGGGTCTGGCTGCACTTTCTTCTTCATATCTTAGACTTACAACTGCTGGTAATGGTGATGGCGAAATGCTTTAGAGATTACAAGTGCTCATTTGATTATCAAAACCACCTTTTAAAAGACTAAATGAATAGATGTTCAAGGCCCCTTAAAATTGAATATTGTGTATAACATACCAAGTATATAGTCAACATTTAATAGGAAGCGTGTTGGGGAAGGAGAAAACCCATGAGGGGCATCCTCAGGAATACTGATGAGTGTCCTTCAAGAGTTAAAGATGTATGAAGCAGAGTTACAGTTTTAAACAGTACAGCTGACAGGCACACAAAATTAGTTGATTTTGTTGATGCTTGATCTAATATTTTTTATGACCCCCACTCCCTATTTTGTTTATCAAAGGCAGACTATCCTCTTTTTGTACTCCCACTATAGCAATCCTAATGCTATCCACAGCAAATGGATGTGTTACGTAGAATAGGTGGAAGGTCTTATCCACAGATAAGTAACAGAAAAAAGTATTAATATGGTTCCAAAATATTAACCCTTTTATGTTTATAAATGAAGCAGAACAGTTTAGAGCAGAGTTATGCAAAATCCTCATAAAAAATCGTAAGTGGCTTCCAGGGCTGAAGCCTTGACAGAGGTGTTAAGATACCAACAAGGAATGTGTAAATCAAAAGGAAACTGGTGAGTAATGGGAGCCCAGACAGTCAATGAAGGCATCATAAAATCTAACTTGGCAGTGCTATGTAAACTCTGCCTGAGGAAAGAGTAATGTAGGCTGATGATACTCAACACTTGAATGACATCCTGCTCCTAATTATTGAGGATTAGCAAGTAACTTTCTGATTACAACTTGGCTTCTTGTGTCTTTTATTCCTAGAAAGGGAAAACTGGTCATTCCAATATGCCTATTGTAATCTACATAACAATCACAGCTCACCAAATAAATAACAAAACTGGCATGGTGTATATATCAATCTCTTCCATATTGATGAATAAGTTCCCACTCCTGGGGAAAGGAATTCCTTGGTGAGTTAATCAAATAAGGTCTGGTGTCTGTATGGCTGAGGGCCAGATGTGGGACTTGGGTGAATTTGCAAAGATAAAAACTGCTTTGTGAAGTATGTACGTTTTTCTGATAATAAGACGTTTCTCTTTCTCCTCCAGAGCCATCTTGGAGTCATAAGTAAAGTGATTAAATTCCATACCATTGTATATGGCTAGTTAGATAATGCTCAATACAATGAATTTATACCAAAATATGAGACTGTCCCTAAATAACAAAATAGGAATGACAGATTAACACTTGCTTCCCTTTTTCATTATCATAGGAATTCATATGTGGAAACATTCATACCTTCCAAAGCTGAGAATAACACTGTGTTTATGGAGAAATTCATCATAATTCATTCTTGGAAAGTATCATTCTTATCTGGTTTGAAGACAAAGTAAGACATACTGTAGGCCCCTAACAACCACAAGTAGTTCATTGTTGTAATATAATTGTTGTGTAACAACTGTTTGCTGTGGTGAGAATTTATACCCAGCTAACTTTAGATATCGGACAGGAAGATGACAAAAATAGCAACCAAAGAAAGCAATGACTAGTATCCTCTTAAAACTTGATTTAATCTTTACAGTATCCCTATAAGAAAGTCATCAAAGAGAATATGCCCAGTACAGCCATGACAGAGGTGGACCCACTCAGCTACACTAACTAGTGTCACGAGTTTCACACTCTAATACACATGTGCCCAGCCTTACCAAGAGTGGAGCCTGAATTCAACAGATCAACTGCCAAAGAGCTGGAAAAAGGGTTTTTCATCCAAAACATCAAGATCTAATTTATGTATTGTACAATACTGAATACATTTTAGTAGTGAGAGTGCACCCATGTGTCATCAGGTTTTAATTTTATTTCATTTTCAAGGTCTGAGTATTTACTTTTAAGTGGGGTATCAATATCATTCATAATTTCAATTTCTCCCCTCCTGGCAATTCAATGAAATGCATAAAGTTGTGAACAGTCCACATCATGGACTATGGTTGCTGACTCATTCTTATCATGACAGCGAAAGCACTGGAAATGAAACCAAAGAAATAAAGGCTGGTTTCTAGGAGATTCATTTAAATTGTTTAGTGCAGTGAAACATCGTGGGCAACCAAGTGGTTTATCCTTAACTTTTAAGAGATTCAGAACAGTTACATTCTCTCTCTCTAATCTGGCTTGGAAATGCAGGGAAAGGGGTAGTCAGGAGGGGGGCATTCACAGTAAAGAGTAGGGAGTCACTTGGATGTTAACTTTTCTTGTCACGCTGCTGTGGGGCCAGTCTGTGTCTTACCAGAAATTCTGAGAGTGCCTCTTCCTATGATGAAGTGAACATTTCATGACTGACTCTTAAAGAAATTTTATCAACCAAAAGGCTGATTTAAAAATAGAAACTCTACATTATTTTAAACAATTGAGGTGCTAAGTTTAATATTGTTAATAGATGAATGCAACATTAATCAAAAGCTGAACCTGTGGGCTTTCCAACAAAGAAATGTTAAACAAATAGCAATACATTGGAGTTATTTGTTTTAACTTTTAATTTTTTGTTTTCTTAAAAGAATAAGAAAATGTTAAAAGTAGTTTGGAGTGATGAAAATTTATGATAATACCAAAAATAATTCACTCAGGATGCCAAGTGGTGCCTACTCATAGATCAAATGTGTGAGTGGCCCACCGAAAACTTAAGCTTCTGATAGGCATGTATTTTTCAGTTGAAAATAAAGGTTAAAATTGCAGGCGTATTTGGGGAGAAAATAATGCTGGCAGCTATAAAATGTTATTAAATAATTGATATCAAGGTTATTCTAACACTGGTAGGTAGATTTACAATCTTTTAAAACCACTAGAATTTGGGAATTTGAAAGCAAAAAAATTGAACAAACAAGGATAAATAATCTTCTGGTGTCTAAAATATGATCTGGCAGTTTGTATTGAGTTCATGTTCCAAGCAAAGCATCAGCCAGCTTGAAATGTCAATCAATATTTTATGATGTTGTCATTGTTTTTCACAGGGGCCCAAGAAACCCTGCTGACCCAGGTGTAGATTAATTACATCTAGTCAGTTTCAACAGCCTCCTTAACTGTCATCCTTTCCTTTGGCCTTTCTCTTTCCTGTTACACTTGCAACTTTTAGCTCACCTCTAAATTCAGACTTATGCCCTTCACACATGTTATATTTGCTCTTCCAAGAGAGGTCCCAATCTATTGCTTCAGATGTCTTGACATATACACCTACCTGGATATTTATGGATACATGCTTACATTATTTCCAGAAGTATTTCTAGCATTTTTTATGTGTGATATTTAATAAAGAAATTTTTAGAGTAAGTTCTATTAAAAAGATAAAAGCTAAATTTAATTAAGCAATTCCAAACATAAGGGAACTACCAACAACTCTGACAAGAGGTCAAGAAAACACAGTAAGAATATGAGATTAAAGGCTCCCCATCCATTTATTTATTAGCTTTTCTAACTGAATCTTTAATGGGAGGGCCCTCCTTTAGAGGTCAGAAGGAATTTGGTCCTCACTGTCTTCTGCCCTGACATTTCATCTCAGACCAGGTTCCTCTTAACCACGTTTATTCCAATATCAAGAATAGGCATTGAACCAAAAAATGTATAACTGAATGCACAGTGGCACTCTTGTAGTATAATCCATACTCTTAAGCATTTTGCCAAAACAAGTACGATATATGAAAAACTTGAAGGGACACTCACCTGCCTCACAATTTTCAGTCACGAGCCCTTTATACAGATGGTGGCTGAAGGAAATCTTTACATCTTCTCCTTCCATGTGGATGACCAAGAGACCTGTGGTTGTCCTGGCTGGAACACCCTGGTCTGTAACTTTTAACTGCAGCCAGATAGGGAAGTATTCTGAAGATGGATTTTGCTGAAATTGAATTTCTCCTGTATGTTTATCAATAGAAAACATTGACTGAGTCTCTGCAAAACTAAAAACCACAGTTCCGTTGGGCCCCAAGTCTGGGTCATCGGCTCTCACAATGACAGTTGTCTGGTTTGTAGGCGACTGGGGGGAAAGAAACACATCAAAAGGGTTTTGTTCCAAAACTGGATCATTGTCATTAACATCAGTGACACATACTTTTATAATTACAGTAGTGCTTCGTGAACCCTGGATGCTACAGTCTCTGGCCACAGCACTAAATGTATGCTGAGATCTGGCTTCACGGTCGAGGGTGTTGCTGGTTCTCAATGTGCCTGACATAGGATCAATGGTGAATGCACCAGAAGCCTCATCACTCAGAAAATACTCAGTTTGCCCATTCAGGCCTTCATCCTTGTCCACAGCTGAAAGCACAAAAACCACTGTTCCCACTTCAGCATCTTCTCTCACAGAGAACTGGTAATAAAGTGTGGGAAAAGAAGGAGTGTGGTCATTGGCATCCAAAACTCTAACTTGCAGGTGTATTACAGAGCTCCTAGGCGGATCTCCCAGGTCAGAGCACAGAATGGCAAGGGTAAAATTGCTGACTTGTTCCCGGTCCAAAGCACGAGTGGTTGAGAGTTCTCCTGACATCTCATTTATAGCAAAGTACTCATCGGTATTTCCATCTATTAAAGAAAACAATTCCAAATTCATCTGAATTGAAAAAGTAGCAGCTCTTTGCTAGCACTGTCTATGGTATTCATTTATACATTCATTCAAAAATATATTTACTCCCGATTATATTGTATCTTAGCACTTCTGTAAATATTGGGGATATAACAGTAAACATGATAAAGGCTCTGCCCTCATGAAACTTCTATTCTATTGAGGGGATAAACAGAATAATATGATTCAATGCCTATCTTTAATCAGTCAATAATTAGAACACTTGCTTTCACTGATTTGCAGCCGTATGATTTTTTTGTGTGCATCTACAACTTTTAATTTTAATATATTTTTCCTCATAAGAGGATAAAGATGAATGTTTTATTTAATACAAAACAATAGGAGTTGGGGATAAGAAACAGAATATAATGTCCTTTTTTAAGATATCAATCAGAAATGAACAGATTTGATTTGTAGTTATTTTCCCAAATATTACCCACTACAGATTTCATGTCTGTTATACTATTGCAGTAAGCCTTCCCTTCTACATGTCCACAGCATTTTGTCCATGAATCGTAACACTTTGGTTAGAGTTAGTTGGACAATTGCCTATTTCTTCCAAAACATAAATAAGGCAATGTTCTATTCATCTATTCCTTAAAAAAATCTGCCCTTTATTATTTTCCACAGTATCGAGTAGAATAAAACTTAAAATTGAACACAGGGACAAAAAGCTTTCAAAGACATTTTTAAATAACCCTGAAAATTAGTGAGGAGAAATGTGGTTAAATACTTGCCAGTCATATTCTTGGATGAAGAGCAGGACCAATAGTGTGGGAACTTAATAGAGTCTGCATATCAGAGGCATATGAGGACCAAGTAGAAAGGCATTCAGAGGAAACAACAGCAATAGGTAGTTTTAGGGAGGAGGAGCGGGCCCTGCATTTGTATTCATGAGGCATAGTTAATTTACACCAAAAGTAGAGATGATTGGACAAACCCACATTTCTGTAGTATTTGTGGTTGATAAAGTGATTCATTCATTCAGCAAACATTTGATGAGCACCTAGTATGTGTCAAGTTTGTGCTCAAGATCACAGATACGAAGGGAGTAAGACATGACCTAGCTCCAGCTCCAACAGTTTACAGTCTAAAAGGAAAGGCTGGTCAATACTTGGATATTAAAGTACCATGTGAAAATCATATGTACAGAGCTAAATTAGTGCATACAGATAGTGCTAGCCAAGGGGTGCTGTTTCTCTGAGAAGTACAGAGAAAGGGCACATAATCCTATGTTAGTATGACCAAGAAATGCTTATTGGAAACAGTGACATCAAGTCTCACCCCTAAAGTGGAGGAAGCCATACTACAAGTTTTGGAGAGAGTGTTCCTCTCACAGAGGAAAGAGCCTGTGAGAAGTTCTAGGAATATAAGAATTAACAGGCTGCAAATGTTTGGGTGTGACTAGAACACAGGGTTCCTGGGTGTTTGTATGTGGAGAGTAGGAAAAGGGCTGGCAGTAGTGGCAGAGGAAAGACATGAATTTGGGAGGTAAGCAGGGGTAAAATGGTGAAGGGCTCTCTGTATACCGCTGAAGATTCTATAGTTTCTCCTGAAATCCACGAGGGAGCCCCCTGAAGGATTTTGGACAGTAAAGTGTCATGAATCAAATTTCTATTTTAAGAATAGTATCGAGGCAGCAATGTCAAAGTTTGATTAGAAAACAGGATGGTTCCTATAATCCCAGCACTTTTAGAGACCAAGGCAGGAGGATTGCTTGAGCCCAGGAATTTGAGTCCAGCCTGGGCAACATAGTGAGACCTCATCTCTTAAAAAAATTAAAAAAAAGTTTTTAAGTTATTCAGGCATGGTGGCATATGCCTGTAGTCCCCACTACTCAGGAGGCTGGGGTGGGAGAATTGCTTGAGCCTGGCAGGGGGTAGAGGCTGCAGTGAGCTGTGATGGCACCACTGCACAGCTTTGGTGACAGAGCAAGAGCCTGTCTTTAAAAAAAAAAAAAAAAAGGAAAATGAAAATGGGAAGGTTAAGAGTCATAGTAATCTACTTGTGCAACAAGGGGTATCTGAAACAATATATGCATGCAGGAAGTGAACACATTGCAGAGATATTAAAGAGAAAAAATAAGAAGTTATGGAGAAAGGATTCATGACCCGGCTTAGGCGAATAAGTAAAGGGTGTGTAGATCAGTCAATCATCTCTAAAAGGAGGGCTGAGTACAGCTGGGTTACTTGAAGTTGTCTAAGGAATTTACTTGGAAACAGGTAGTTTTTTGGTAATCTCCAGAAGTTCAATTTAAATATCCTTATTCCTAAAATTGCTCCACCTGAGAGCGCACCTGGGATCATGGAATTTATCTTTCCCACATTCACATTTATAAGCACTCTTCTTGCAAATTAGAAAAGGAAGTCTCCCTCTCACCCAAATAAATGGCTGTCAAATAAAGTGATAATTCCCAGTGTTGAAAGTTCTATGTCAAAACAAAAACTGACTTTAATGCCTGGGGAAAATATCCTTTTGCAGTAGGAGAGGGTCTCTGCTATCAACCAAATTATAGGGCCTATTCAAGTTTTCAAGTGGTAGATAAATAAAAAATAAAGACTATTCATTAACTTTTTGGCATATAACTCAGAAGGCGTACAAGTACTAAATTAACTTCTGTAACAATACTTCCATTTTAAAAAAGGTGAGCAAGAATTTTCAGTGCTTACATCTGTAACAAAGAGAAACAGCAACGGACTTGGCACTGTGCTTTGCCTTTTGCCTTATTTTTTATTTATTTATTTATTTTTATTTTTTGAGATGGAGTTTCACTCTTGTTGCGCAGGCTGGAGTGCAATGGCGCGATCTTGGCTCACCGCAACCTCCGCCTACCGGGTTCAAGTGATTCTCCTGCCTCAGCCTCCCGAGTAGCTGGGATTACAGGCATGTGCCACAGGCTAATTTTGTATTTTTAGTAGAGACGGGGTTTCTCTATGCTGGTCAGGCTGGTCTCAAAACTCCAGACCTCAGGTGATCCGCCCACCCCCGCATCCCAAAGTGGTGGGATTACAGGCATGAGCCGCTGCACCCAGCCGCTTTGCCTTATTTTAGCAAAAAGGAACATGCATTCCCAGATTCATGAACTCACTGGAAAAAAGGAACCCATTAATCTGATTCAGAGATGCATTTACAACACAATTTTACTTTTTATGTTGTTACTTGTCAAAATTTGGAATGCACTTTTGCTATTTTAATCTTACAATCACAATAATCTAATATAATTTTCAAAACGGAGACCTTATGTTCATTGGAAATTTTTAGAAATCTTAAATTTATCCACATATTTTAATTGCAGAAAATTATAATAAAATGATCAATACTTTAAGCAGAGAAGTCCATTACATTATGATAAAATTCTGCAACGATGTAGAAAGGTAATATTGATTGAAGAAGTAAAAATGCAAAACATATAACTGAAAATGCTTGTTCATACATATAATTGAAAAAAACAAGTAAAATTCTACATTTTTATTAACTTAAAAAAATCATATTTCAAACAGTAGAGTCTGTGAACTATGAAAGTGTACAATTCACTTGGCATTCCCAGTGCCCTGCGCTCCCTGTGACTGCGCTGTGCAGGCGTCTTGGTTTGTGCAGGGTTGTTCTCATCCTTGCCAGCATCCCCTTCCCCTTTTGCCCCTGAGGCACCTCATTCCCTTCTTTGCCAGGTTGCGGGGACTGTTTTAGGCCTGGGTTCTGTTTTTGGAAGGGCAGGTTTAGCAGACAACCCTGCCTATCTCCTGTGTGGCTCCTCCATCACCTTTGCTGTGTCACCTTTTTAGCCTATTTCCTGGGCATAGTGGCTTGGCAGGCAGCTTTGCCAATCCAAGTTATGCTCTCTGTTCCCGGAGAGATTTCTGAGTCCCACAGCCATCCGTAGGAGCTCCCAGTTTCCGAACTGGCTGAGAAGGTGGCCTCATCTTGGGCAGAACAGGTGGAGACTTTGGGACCATGAAGGGACATGCAGAGCCAGGAAAGAGGAAGGCAACACAAGGGGAGGATGACTTTCATATATATACACATATATATACACATACACACATATGTATACATATATACATATATACAAACATATATACACACATACATATATATGAAATATATATGAAATACATATAAATATATATACACATATATATATATATTTTTTGAGACAAAGTCTCACTCTTGTCGCCCAGGCTGGAGTGCAATGGCGTGACCTCGGCTCACTGCAACCTCCACCCCCCGGGTTTAAGCGATTTTCCTGCCTCAGCCTCCCAACTAGCTGGGATTACAGGCACCTGCCACCACACTCAGCTAAGTTTTGTATTTTTAGTAGAGACGGGGTTTCACCATGTTGACCAGGCTGGTCTCGAACTCCTGACCTCAGGTGATCTGCCCACCTCAGCCTCCCAAAGTGCTGGGATGACAGGTGTGAGCCACCACGCCTGGCCGCCTTTCATATATTTTTAAGGTATTTTTTATTCTATTGAATACTTTTAAAAGGTGATATAACAGTCTTATTTTAATGTGTCAATATTTAGGATATGCTGGGAAACACACCTTTGTTACTTTTTAAGTTTATGGGAAAAAGTTTAGTTGGCAACATAAAAATATGTGTGTGTTGGTACATACATTTTCAAGAGTAAGTGAAGAAAAAAACAAAAACAAAAACAAAAAACAATAGCTGAAGATCACAGGCAGAGAGTAGCAGAAGGACCCAGACCATGATGGGGGAGGTAGAAAGGGGGTCAGGCTGATGTGTCATTTTGGACACATTGATAATGCAATGCTGTTGGATATAAAGACCGGGTCCTTGGGGCTGTCAGGAAATTGTGAAACAATTTGAAATAGGAGGAACAAGACAAGTAGGTGTCCTGGCATTGAAGAAAGAAGGGTGGGGCACAGGTGTCCCGTGTGTCTTTGCCATCATAGTGGTCTTCCACCTTCACCGCCTTTTTGATCACTCTGTACATTGTTGAAAACTTATTGGCCGGGCGCGGTGGCTCAAGCCTGTAATCCCAGCACTTTGGGAGGCCGAGACGGGTGGATCACGAGGTCAGAAGATCGAGACCATCCTGGCGAACACGGTGAAACCCCGTCTCTACTAAAAAATACAAAAAACTAGCCGGGCGAGATGGCGGGCGCCTGTAGTCCCAGTTACTTGGGAGGCTGAGGCAGGAGAATGGCGTAAACCCGGGAGGCGGAGCTTGCAGTGAGCTGAGATCCGGCCACTGCACTCCAGCCCGGGCCACAGAGCGAGACTCCGTCTCAAAAAAAAAAAAAAAAAAAAAAAAAAAAGAAAACTTATAATAATGTAAATGATTCTTCTCCACGGAAATGCAAGTAAATCTGGTGAAATGCCACTGAGTGTTGTCTTGCAAATACACCGTTTCTGCATTTCAGAATTCCTTATTTGCTTTGTGTGTGTGTGTGCCTATGTATGGCTCTTGGAATTCTCCTTGAAACAATTTTAACATCTTTTTGGGTTACTCATTAATTAGTGAGTTAAATAAAAGTTATTTGCAGGTACCATTTTTATATTTGTATGAGAGTTACTACTTTACTTTTAAAAACAATATCCTTTAATGGGACCTAGATCTAGGATGCATATAGAGATGGGAGCTGTTGGCATCCCAGTGATAGCTAAAGACAGGGACTGGATGAAATGACCCAGTAAGAATCTGCCTATGAGAAAATAAAAATTTAAAAAAAATTGAAACAGATCACGTGAAAGCAACAAAAATACAAAAACACTATCTTTTCCATCCTTACATCCACTAATGTTAGCATAGAAAAAAATTCACAGCAGTTTGCAAAGGCAGATTTTTAAAGAATGTGGAGAGCAGTGGTTCAAGGTGGCTGTGAGAAGGAGGTAGAGAGAAAGCTCATGGCACCAGTCAGTTCTGACTCGGTATGTATTTTGTAGAGAAAGGCAACAGGTATCAAACACAGAGTAATCAACACAGAGTGTGTATCAACTCAGTCAGCATCCTGGAGGAAATTTTAATTTAAAAATACTTACCAATTTGGAAGGCTGAGGCACAAGAATTGCTTGAACCCGGGAGGTGAAGGTTACAGTGAGCCATCGCGCCACTGCACTCCAGCCTGGGTGACAGAGTGAGACTCTGTCTTAAACAAACAAACAAACTAACTAACTTACCAATTATGTGATACTCAACAGCTCTGTTATTGCCAGCATCCATATCCGAGGCTAAAACAGTATAGACAACCTCTGGTTCCTGGTTTTCCAGAACCTCAATGTCATAACTGGAAACAATAAATTCTGGTGCGTGATCGTTTTCATCTTCAACAGTGCAGAGAATTGTTGTGGTGCTGGACAATGAAGGGAATCCCCCGTCTCGTACTAATACTGACATAGAACACAAAGACGGCATGAATTGTGGCCTTTGATTCACACCTAAAATATATTTGTTCTAACTAGACAAAGTCAGGCTAAACGAATCAGGTACCACTGGCTAAATAATATTTTATTTAAAAATACCCCACCAAAATGTAACATTTCACCACTGAACCGTTTTTTTGTTGTTGTTGTTGTTGTTGTTTTTTTTTTTTTTGAAGCATAGTCAAGGAATCCCTTACCTCGAAGGGTGAAGACTCCTTGAATTTCTCTGTCAAGCATGGTGGTTGTCACTACCTCTCCAGTGTCCGAATTTATCTCGAACAATTCAAATGAAGCACCTGGCATGATTTCAAACTGAAGCTTGGAATTGACTCCTTAAGAAAAATATAAAGAAAAACTTAGCAATCATTTCTTTGAAATACATTCATCCACTTTCCTATTTCTTTTCCTTTGAACATGTTAGGCCATAGATGAAAATGGCAAGATTCTCAAACAGCCTTTAAATTAAGGTAAAAGAAAAACTCTTCTGGCTGTTCTTGCTAAATAAAAGCCTCCTGGGCTGAAATGCTTGATTTTCAAAAGTCTTATGAGACTTCCCCACAGTGAATGCTTAGAATTTTTTCCTTCCCATAAAAAATTTCTTATGAGTGTGCAACTCTACAACATATTCCTAATTACTCCTTCTAATACCGCTGATTGTGACTTAATGACTTAATTGTAAGCTTGCAGGACAAATGACAATTTCTGCAGATTGACTCACTGTTTAAAAGCCTGTGCTAAGTTATAGAACTCTGTTTATTCTCAATCTCAAGAAGTGGGCACCTAGAATTGCTTATATATGTATTTCTGTTTGTTTTGTTTTCCACTTAGTGTTCAGTCTGCTATCCAGAGTAAGAAATGTGGTACCACATTACTACGCATTTTGGAAATAATTCTTCCCATATTTTTGTGGTTTCATTTCTCCCCTGAGAAAAGTATCACATCATTTCCATCACTAATAGTATGAAGATCATTCATACTATTAATTTTAATGAGTTTATCCCATGCCATTGTAATTTATTTGCATTTTACACAAGTTCCTCTCAGTTATTTTCCTATGTTCTTTTCTTAACTGACAAGAATCTAGGTGTGCACACAGTACTCAGAATGTATGATGTTATACTTTAATAAAAAATGAAATGTCATTCTTTTGGTCTTAACAAAAAATCTTTAATTACAAATTTCCATCTTGCCAGTCTTAAAAAGTAAATTTTCATTCCATTATGATCTGGCAGATATTATATAGGACTGAGAGCTGAAAGGAGTGAAATAGAATTCTAGTTTTATATAAGAATGAATATACATATCTTATTATTATATAACTCAGAGGAGAAATATATTTGAGATATAATCCGCAGGCATTGGAATAACCCTGAGAAAAAAGTCTAATAACATAGGACCAATGGATTTGATATGACATGGTCAGAAGTCACCAAAATGTTTCATTCTCTTATTAGGCATTAGGCATATTATTAATGATATTACTAAAGGATCATAGTGATTATTTCGGCAACTTAAGGATCATATAATCTATTCTATAGCAAAGACAGAATTTCTTGAAGTTCCAGGTTGTTAAAATTTGTTATTCCTATCTCTGCCTACATTATAAAAATGGGAACAATATTGTCTTATATCTACTTTCCTTTTCCTCAAGAAAAGAGAGAAATATCAAGTGCCAAGCATAGTACTGTGTGCCAAAGAGAGAGTACTGAATAAGATGTGACCTCTGTTTTCAGAAAGATTACTTGGATCTTTCAAGTTTTAAATGAATGAAGACATTTATATGATTTTGTTACACTTTATATATATACCATTGCATATTATTTTATATGATTTTCTTACACATTATATATATGATTGCATATTATGTATATTACATAGTATAGAATGCTATATAGTATACATTTTTTAATTCTCACTACTTGCCAAACCTAGAAAATGTCTTCAATTATTTACACATAAATTCAGATCTTTCTGCTGTCCCTTCCTCCCACAGTTCCCATTTTCCTCTAATGTGCTTCACCACTCTATTCAGTATTTCTCTGACTTTTTAGAAACTTCCAGATTTTATTTTTTTCTATTATTCTACACAGGTTATTTTATCCCTAAGATAACAATACATTCATCTTCAATCCTCCTAGTATATTTTTAAGGATAAATAAGATCTTTACCTATAACTGTAGTCTGCATACATGCATTTTTCATACCCCAAACTTCATACCCTTTACAATTTAGGAAGTAAATTAAATGTATTTTACTATGGCTTATTTAGAATTTAACTAGTGCCTTCGCTTTTCCTCCTTACACCCTTATAATCCTACATAACAAACACAGCATCATCAAACTTGAGAACTAAGAAAACAAAAATTAAAAAGAGGTTATTTGGTCTCATTCTATCACCTCACTGAGCAAACTGGAAAATTGGATCTGAAGATATTTAGTGATATCCTTATGACACATGCCCACTGAAGGATATGTGTGTGTGTGCCTGTGTATATATGCCCATACCTATGTGTGTATGCACGCCAGTGTGAATACACACACACACACACACACACACACACACACACATCTTCTCTTAGACCTCAAGACCTGCAGTCCCATGACTTCTTAATTCCTCCCGCCCTAGGATACCTCTCCTCAATTCATTTCTCTCCTTCTCCAGTCCAGCCCCATGAGCTACCCCTCTAGCAATCTTGCATAGTTACTCAGGTCCTGGGGTTTTCTGCCAAAGATGTCCAGCAAAGCTTCAGCCTGGGATCATTGCAACCATCTCTTTACTCCATTTGAATATCCAACGAATGACTGGAGCTACAGAAAATTTCACAACAGCATGGATTGAGACAACCGCAGTGCCGTTGTATGTGGCAATCTTTCCAGGTGTCCGTAATCACCCTTCTTCCATTCAGGTCTCCTACCTGACCACTACCTGGCTTACTCTCACAGATCACTTCCCTTTCCATTTCCCAGAGAGAAAGGAGGTATTCGGAAAGAACTCCCTCACCCTCTGCACCTGTACTCAACTGCATCCATTACACCCTGTCTCAGTGGCAAAAGTCATTCTTCAAACACACTCTCAGAATTTTTCTGTCAGGTCTAGTCTTTCTCCTAATTTTTTTTCCCTTAAATTATATCCTTCTCTAGCTATAAGAATTAGGCTTTTTTCTCCTTCTCTTTGTAGCCAAATTTCTTTTGAAAATCATATTCAGTTTGCAGCTAGCTTCAAACCATGCCATTCCCAGTTACTCTTTCTACAGTGACCAGTGACCTTCTGGTTATAAAGTCTACTGGCCATTTCTAGTTCTTACCTAACTTGTCTTTTCTGTGGCATCATATATAGCTGACCAATATTTAAAAAAAAAAAACAGAAAGAAAGAAAAGAAAGAAGCAAAAGAAGGGAGGGAAGGAAGGTATGAGGAAGAGAGAAGTAAAAAATAAAAGAAAAATAATATTTTTGTTTGTTTGTTTCTCTATGACATATTTTTCTCCTGCTTCCCGGAGTGGGGTGCATTGACAATCAATGTGCTGGCCATCACGCCATTGTCATCTCACTCTACCCATTCATGTCTTCAGTTTGCATCCATATCTGTTTGGTTGGTTCATTCATTTATTCATTCATGAGTTCCTTTATGAATGCACAGATACTGAGTGTCAGGTACTGGAAACACACCACTGAATAGTTACCTTGGTCGTCAGAGTTTCCCTCTAGAGGGGAAGATGATTACATCAATGAGTAATGGAAAGTGTGATGGAATATATGAAATCACTGAGGGAGTGGATCAGAGAAGACTTATCTCAGGTATGTAGTTTGTCATTAATTATCTCATTGAACTAACATATATACAGAGTGATCTTAGGTGCCAAGGTACCATACCATATGCTAAAAATATAACTGCTAGTAAACAGACAAATTTTCTATCCTCACGGTGTTTACAATATAGCACTGGATACAGATAAGCAAGCTGGCAGTGACAATTCCCCCTGAACAGACATGATGGGTAAGTTGAGTTGCCTTGATAGAACCGGAAACCCTAAAGATGAATAGGAGTTAATGGGTAAGAAGGAAGAAAGAACGTTTGAATGAGTTCAAAATAAAATCCAAATACCTTACCGCAGTCCGCAAAGTCCCATATAATGTGGGCTCTGCATATCTTTCCAACCTCTTCTCATGGACTTGCTCCCTTGCTATATTCTTATCCTACTGGCTTCCTTTCTGTTCTCTGAACATACTAAACATCTTTCTGCTGAGGCCTCTGTAGTGGCTGTTCCCTCTGCCTGCTCCTTTCCGTTCTTCACATGGTGTGTTATTTATTAAACCATAGTGTCTCAGATCCAAATCTGTTCTTCTGTACTCCACCCTGTGACACTGGGGCTGGGGATCTGCAAACCACATTCTCCATCGCCAACTACCTCTCTCCTAGGGTTTGCCACAAAAGGACACTAGAAGGAGACTGAAAGTCAGAAGGATAGAAAATGGGACTTCCTTCTTCCTAGTTACTTACTGTCATCATCAGCAATGCTATTCAGTCTGTTTTGCTACCCCTTTTCAAGGCCCCCTCTCTCATTTTCTTCCTAGGCTCTGATAATCCAAACCTCTTCTTCTTTTCCAGTATTAGGGGTGGTAGCTGCCTTCTAGAGTTTTGTTTTTGTCTTTTTGGTTATCTCAGTATTCCCTTCTTGCTTACTCATTCATCCAACATCTGTTTGTAGCATCTATTCTTCATGACTGAACATGGCTGATAGAGTACTTGGCACCAGAATTGGGTCTCAGATAACAGGGACTCTGAGACTGGTTTGGTTGTGTCTTAGGCTTTGAATACAGCGATGAGTTCCTTAACCATGGGAAATGGAATGCTAGGAATTCAATACTTGGAGCACTGTCACGATTAATTAATTTATCAATCATGTTTGACTGTGATAAAGTGACTATTAAAGGACTCGAATTCCTTAGAGAACCAAATGGTGCTGACTGACCACATACTAGTAAAAAGGACCATGATGCAGAAGACTGTTTTTCAAAGGACTAGGAAATTATAGAAAGATAACTACAAGCTGAGGCTTTAAACCCATAACTCAAGTCATAGTTAGAAAGCTGGAAAGCTCCTATATAGAAGGCCTAAAATTAATCTCCCTGAAGATTGGACCCAAATTGAGTGGCAGGTATAACAAACACCTTGCAAGGAGATGCCTATTCGTATAAATACTCGTAACCAGAGTCAGAATTTCAACATAACTCAGGTAGCCAAGTGCAAATCTGACTCAAAGAAAGCTTATAGTTTCAAAGAATAGTAATATTTTTCTAACTTATATTGGCATAAACCTGGAGAATATGTGTGGAAATCAATTCAAAGAATGTGAGACCTAGGAAGATATAACATTGGTTTAGGCTGGATTTATTGATAAATAGACAATATTGATATTGCTTGCTAGAGAGTCAGAATTTAATGTGTAAGCCCATAGAGCTGTGTCTCTTGAGAGTTTCTTTGATTGGTTGGATTCAATGGGAGCCTATAATCACTGAGGTTGAGACATTTGGTCTTCCTTTGAATACTATAAATAATCCAAAGCTTAAGGAAATGAAAATGTTAGAGTGAACTTATCATGTAAGACATGCTCACCAAACACCCCCACTATCTTTCCCAAGAGATCAGAGGACCCTCCCTTCATAAGTACACTGGGAAAGGTATTAGAAGGCCACCAGCATCCTTGAAAAGCAGAACGGGTGCTGTTTTCTGTAGACTGAGGATGGATGATGGTGCCACTGGTCCCAGGGACCACCTTTTGAGAAGCAACATTTGATACTAATTTATAAGAACTATCAGAACTCATTCGCTTTCACCCATCTTTATGCAAACTCTCCCACTGTTGACAACATCTAGTTGGTAGAGATATTATGATGAATCATGATAATTGGATCTGATGAGCAGAAAGTAGCAAGTAACTTAGGTGTCTTAATTAGACACATGCATTGGACTAGGGATCGGCAAACTACAGTCCAGTGGTCAAATCTGACCTGCTCCCTGTTTTGTAAAGTTTTACTGAAATACAGGCACAATATTAACTATGGTTGCTGTCTTGCTATAATGTCAGAGTTGCACAAAAGAGACCGTAAGGCACACAAAGCCTAAAATATTTACTATCTGGTTCTTTAAAGGAAAAAGTTTTCGAGAATTCTATCTTAGAGTAAAAGGTGGGAGAGTGACAGGAGCTGAGGACAGACAGGAAAGCTGATTGTTAAGCAAAAAGGGATTGATAAGCAAAAACAACTTCATCTTCCTCTTCCTCAAACTATGGGGAATTAATGAAGAATTCTTTCCAGGGGTGTGTTATTTTTAGGAAGATCATCTTTCTTTTCTTTTCTTTTCTTTTCTTTTTTTTCTTTTCTTTTCTTTTCTTTTCTTTTCTTTTCTTTTCCTTTTTTAAGACAGCATCTCACTCTGCCACCCAGGTTGGAGTGTGCAGAGGCACAATTGTGGCTCATTGCAGCAAATTCCTGGGCTCAAGCCATCCTACTTCAGCTTCCTGAGTAGCTGAGACTACAGAAGCGTGCCACCATAGCCACCTAATTTTTAGATTTTTTTTTTTTTTTTTGTAAAGGTGAGGTCTTGCAACGTTGCCCAAAATGGTCTTGAACTCCTGGCTTCAAGCAATCCTCCCACCTCGGCCTCCCAAAGCACTAGTATTACAGGCATGAGCCACCGTGCCAAGATTCTTTTTTGTGTAATGCCTCAACTGTACAATGCCCTCACAATCAGGCATTTCTAAAGCAAAAGTAGAATTATGCCTGGTTGATTGAATAAATGAGTAAATAATAAATACATTCTAAACAGTGAGGGCAGCTTGAGGAAGCTTATGTCATACATGCTTCAGTTCCTCAGACCATATGGTCAAAAATATTTATTGAGTTCCTATGTCATATCTTGCACTAATCTAAGAACCTGGAATAAGCGTATTAATAGATAAAAGGTCCTGAATCCAGGAGAAGTTCACAGCCTAGAGAAAAAGCAGATGAATAAACATTTACACAATTATAATACTATATATTAAATGTATTAAGAATATATATCAAAATTTTAACAGTGATTGTCTCTGAGTGAGTGAGGTTATAACTAGTCCTTATTCTTTTTCATCTACTTATTTTTGATATTTGTGTAAATGTATTTATAATAGAATTTTTTATATATAGAGAGAAAATTTATATAGAGAGAGCCAAGGAAAACATAACAGCACTAAGGGATTAGCAGAAATCCTGCAGCCTAAGTAGGCGATGGCTTCAATTAGCATGCTGTTGTGACTTTCTCTAGCAAATGTTCCATAGCCTTGGATTGGGAAATTCAACTTTTGAAATGCCCTATAATCTAGCCCACCTCTAAATCCTTCTTTTGGACTTCAGTATAATCGAGGTTGCTAGAATGGGGCAAAGCTAGTAAGATGGACTTGCGCTTGAATCCTATGGATCTCCTTATGTGCCCCTGGATTAATTAGATTGAATCTAAAGTGATGAGCAAATGCCACTGGGGAAAGAATGAGGGGGCACGTCAATGAATAGCTACTAATAAAGTGCAGAGAGACCCAATGTAGTGGCTCACAACTGTAATCCCTACACTTTGGGAGGTGGAAGCTGGAGGATGACTTGAAGCCAGGCGTTTGAGGCTGCAGTGAGCCATGATTGGGCCACTGCCCTCCAGCCTGGGGAACAGAGCGAGATTCTGTCTGTATAAAAATAAAAAAATAATAAATAAAAATAAAGGATCTGGGATATGTTCTCTTTAAATAAAGTATGGAGGAAAGTTGGTGGATATTTTGCCTGAGTATATGATACAGAGAAAATATCACTCCATAAAGAAACATTTAAAATAAACTGAAGAGCCAGATAGTATTGTCCACTCAAGTGAGAAATTGTTATTACAAAATGCCATAGATTCAGATATTTTAGCATCCTTATCCTTTATTTTTTGATACACACACAAATAAGTCACCTTCTAAAGGGTATACAGAATGGCACCTTATAACTTCCTATGAAGATAAAGCCATCAGTCCAGTGGAAGTATTCTAAAATTAGATGCGTCTTACAATTAATGGTCTCTGAGATTTGATGAAATATGGTGTCTCTCCCTGGGCCCAAGTGTAGACTTAGGTGGTGCAGTTGTACATCCAGTGCAGCACCAGGGATTCCAGAAAACCAGATGTAGTTTATTGAAGATGACCCCAGATAGAGAATACATTCTTATGGGATAGAAAATAACATCTCACTAATGAATTCTATATTTTGCTGTGGCAATGTACTGTTAAGTTATTTTATGTTAGACACCCCTGAGTGAATGTAAGTGAGTCGTATTCCCAGTGAGGCACCCTTTCCTCTTGGGAGTGGGGGAAGGGCACTGCAGGGGGAGATCTTTTTTCACTAACAATGGAGCTCTTGTTGGTGGCACCAAATGCTGTAGCAGTTTTAATACCTTAGTTAAAATCTGGTAGTTGTTTTTTCCTTTTAATACAAGAAGAAACTTCTGCTAGAGCTAGTGTGAGTCATACACCATAAACATTCAGTGCTCAAATCCCTGTGGGTTTTGAATGCCAAATAACACTGTATACTTACATTTTTAAAAACTGCATCGTAGAATGCTAGAAAACACATGTTAAGCTCTCTAGTATTAAGTAACGCTGTGGTATTTTTTAAAAAATACGTACCATAAAGTAAACCATTCATAAATTCCAGTGTAATGCCAGTTATGTTAAAATCTTGACTACGTCATTTAATTCTCATGCATAATTCTGTTTCATTGTTTTAACCCAATAATCAAAAAAGAAAAAAAGATTGAGGGAAAATGTATTCTAAAGTACGTGCATACACACAAATATTCACATGTATTTACATAACCACCTACTTAACAGATCTGGCCTCATTAAAAACACTGAGATTTCCAGTAAATCAAAATTGTCTCCAAAATATGTAAGGTTACATGAGACTCATGAAGATGTTAAAGTGTATTTCAGACATCCATTAATTCAGAAAAACAATAATTTTGTACCTAAATTCTCAGTTGGCATACCATAATCTCTAAAATAATAGTTTCAATTCAATTATAATTAGCAGGTTGCAGACAATTCATTCTAAATGAAAGTAACATCAACACTGGGCAACTTGACAGTAAAAATCAGAAGAATATATTTATGGTAATTGTCTTTGGTTAATATATGCAAATTTTGAGAGAAATTATTTTCTCCCTCTTCAAGCATTAAAGCAAGAGGAGCCTTTTTAGTAGAATCCATTACAAAAAAATAAAATTCACAAAATAAAGCAAGGCCAAAGGGAGGAAGCATTTTACATACCTTACTGTTTGCAAAATCACACAACATCAGCAATAGGTTCAGTATATGTCTATATGCTTTGGGAAGCAGTTTTTGTATTGCCCAGCGCCCTGTATTGCTGTTTCCACAGAGAACACTCTAAGGGAACTTTACTGAGCTGAAATTATTGTGAAACACAAAGCTTATGTATATTCTTCATTGTTTCTGAACACCCTAAAAATGAATACTGCCAAAAATGTGCTAAGTTCTAAGCACAGATTGGAGCAAACAATCCTTAGCACGCTTCAGACTCAACTCTTAGAAAAACTCTTTGATCACACTGCCCCACTCTGGCCAAAGACAGAAAACTGGGTTAGCCCTTGAAAAGAGTGTTCGTAACATCACATACAAATTCATGTAAAATGCCTTTCGTTAAAAGATAATGTTTTCCAAGAGGGCAAAGTATTCAGATATTTTATAATTTACTTTAAAATTTCAAGTAAATGTATCTTTTTCCCCTTAAATTAACAATGTACGAGGAAATGCTATTGTTAATACTATTTCCATAAAAACATCTATTACAATTCTTGCAAAAAATAAAGTATTACATTGATATATAATGCCATTTGCTATATACAAATGTAAATTTTAAAAGACTGAATTATTAAACTGAACTAACACGAATAGTTTATATTCATATAATATTCATATTAGTTCAGTGTTTCACATGTGAATGGGAATATAAACTATTCATATTAGTTCTGATGGAAGAATTCAGCATGTGCTGTGAATAAGAAACACAGCACCGTAATTTTTGTAATTATTTTGTTTAAGATAAAAACAGAATATGATTAAAGTTGCTGAACCTCAGTTGCCAAAACAGCTACAGTGATGTTGAAAAGCAAGTCTAAGAAATTTATAAATTCCTAGTCATAGTAACTGTTTACTCCAAAGTCATTTGTCTGGACACAGTGGTTGAAAATAGTAAAAATAGTAACAAAGTTAACATATTGACCGTTTATTGTGTCAGACACCAGTCTAAGCTCTTTACATGTAATAATTCATTCATACTCATAACAGAACTATAATTTAGGCACTGTTATTATCTCCATATCACAGATAAGTAGGGAAATAGAAAGGATTAGTAACTTGTTCAAGGTCACATGGCATAAGTAAATGGTAATTTTGGATTCAAATCCAGGTGGTCTGACACCAGCACCATGCCTCTTTCACTATGCTATATCCAGGGGAAATAAAGAACCATTTATCTTCCTCTTCTCAATGTATCTAACTATTATACTCTGAAAGAAGTGTGATGCTTTGTCCGTACTTCGATTATTAAGATCAAATCAAAAAAGTGTATGTTAATTAGTTGGGTATCACCCTAATATAAATAATAATAAAGTTAATACAAGCAAATCTTATGGGATATATCTGTATCTTTACAGGTATATGTGTTTCTGTATGGATGCAAATGAGAGAAGTATTAGAAATTTGAGATAACTAGCAACTGTTCATTTTTTCTGAGCCATAACTATTATAAATTATGTCAACTATAATCTTCAATTTTTTTAAGAATTAAGTGCCCAATTTCTGTATTTTTAAATTACCTGAATCTCTGTCCAGAGCTTCAACCCTGGTGACAAACTCCCCGGGATTTTGGTTTTCTTTCACTGAAGCTTCATACAGGTGCTGCTTAAACACTGGAGCTTCATCATTTACATCAAGAACAGTAATTGTCAAAGTCTGGGATGAAGAAAGTGCTGGTGTGCCATCATCCAGTGCCAGAACAATCAGAATGTGCTGAGTTTTCATTTCATAATCCAAAGGACAAGTTGTAGTTAGTAAGCCTGTTTTGAAAACGGAAGAAAAGCAACATGTAATGAATATTCTTTAGAGAAGTCATGCTTACTCCACTTATATCTAACTTGTCTACCTAATAAAAATTCAGATGTCTTAACTGCTAAAATATGAACTGCATTAAACCATCTTTAAATGTATATACTATCTACAATTAAAAGCAAACATTTTTAGCCAAAAAAATCATCTCAATTTAAATTATATCAAACAAAATAATTCAAGAGTAATGTATGTTATGCAATTATCTACTGAGATGACTACATTAAAATTATCTAGCCTACATCTACCTCCTTTTTAAAAAGTATCTAGGATACTAACAATATATATCTTCGTGTCACATAATACATCATGTACAAAAGGAACCAAGTTACAAAAGTGTGGGTATGGCTATATTCTTTAAGACAGTTGATTTTTTGTTAAAGAGTTATGATCTCTTAATATTTATTCTCAGTTAACTGCATTTTTTTAACAATAAAGAGCAGGCCGGGTGTAGTGGCTCAGGCTGGGTGTGGTGGCTCACACCTGTAATCCCAGCACTTTGGGAGGCCAAAGTAGGGGGAATCACTTGAGGTTAGGCATTCAAGACCAGCCTGGCCTACATGGTGAAACCCCGTCTCTACTAAAAACACAAAAAGTTAGCCAGGCATGGTGATGGGCGCCTGTAATCTCAGTTTTTGGGAGGCCAAGGGAGGAGAATCACTGGAACCCAGGAAGCGGAAGCTATAGTGAGCTGAGATCACGCCACTGCACTCCAGCCCAGGTGGCAGAGCAAGACTCCACCTCAATTTAAAAAAAAAAAAAAAAAAAAAAAAGCAAAGATGTTATAACTCAGACAATACACTTCACAAGTAAAACATGTCTCTATCCCACTGCCACTGAAGCATGTAACCCATATAAGTCAGATGTAATAAAGACTGGCACACAGATAGCCGTTATATGATTCCAATTATCACATTTTTCTTTTAGGATTGCTGTTTGCTTCTCCCATTTTATAAGAATTTTTCATGAAATAATGAAAGAGGTTTACTGAATTCTATTTTACAAAATAATTTTGCAATAATTACTCATCACTTTATATTTCTCAGCCATAGCCACCAAAAAAAAAAAAAAAACAAAAAAAACCAAAAAAAAACCCTCACTGTCTTCTTGTAAGAAATATGAGCTTTGTGAGAGAAAAAAATCCCATCTCATGTGAATGCATTTGGCAATTATCCTTTTATGTCTTCGAAAAACATCTCCATTGAAACAGTCACTGCAATTACTCAAGAGATTCATGATACCTATATTACCAAAACACAAGTCTAATTTTATCCATCCTTTTTAACAATCTGAAATATACCTTCCTTAGCCATCTTGGAACACATTCCAAGTATTACTGAAACAGGTCCTTGGAGAGCCTCAGCTCTGACAGATATCAGCAGCCTGTGTCTGGACTGTTTCTCTGTCAGTTGGGCATTTAGGTGGTGTCCACGCATGCCTCAGAATGAAACCATATGTACAGGATTTAATAAATATTTTGATGAAATTTTCCAACGGAATATAGCCAGACTATAATCATGACTTCCAAATCCTCCACATTTAATTCCATTCCAAATAATGCTTTTAACTAACAGTTGGGCCAAATGGTGTATATCTGAGATTTTTTTCCAAGGTTCATGTAGAAATAACTTTATTTTTTAGTGAATAAGATGAGAGTTTATTAATTTTTCAATATCCCCTGAAAATCAGGTAGAAGGAGGTTCATTTTGAAAGTCACAAGACTGAAAATTTGTACATTTACTCTTCCATCAAACTACATAAAAAACATATAGTAGATGTTATCTAGCAACATGGTGACAGCAAGACAAGTGAAGTTGAGAGTGAGTGACATTTCTGCAGAGTACCTGACAGTGAATAAATGCTTCTTCAAAAAAAGAAATATTACAATTGATGTAAAAAGCAGGGGTCTTAATGTCCAAATGAATTCAGCCATAAAAAATATATATTATTTCCAATATTTACAAATACATATTTTTATAATCTCAAAGATAAATTTCCATACCAAAGTCTTTGAACAACGCTGTTGATTTGTCATACTGCTACCTGATTCACTATTGGTACTATATCCTACCCTGCAAGGACTCACAAAGGGGGCAAAGAAGTTTTCTGTTGTATATTCAGCCCATAGTGTCTGTTAGCTACAGAGCATAGTTAATATTAACAAACAGGACCATTAAAGTTGGTTCGTCAAATACAAACTCTGTGTCTATTCTATATATATGTATAATGTATTTTTTATATATATATCTCTCTAAGTTAAACAACAGAAGAAGTCAAAAATGTTTAAAGCATATGTTTCTTAAGAACCATCATTTTAAGAGAAGAAAATGAAAAAGGTAAATATAAGCAAGCGATAAGAGGGTTTAATTGAAAGTCGCAGAAAAAGAAATGAAAGGGATCCAAATCAGAAAGGAAGAAGTAAAATTATCCCTGTTTGTAGATTACATGATCTTATATATAGAAACCCTAAAGACTCCATCAAAAAACTGTTAGAACAAATAAATTCAGAAAAGGCAGGATACAAAAATCAACATTCAAAAATCAGTTGCATTTCTATACACCAGCAACGAACTGTCTGAAAAGGAAATCAGAAAAACAATTCCAGAGGGGCAGAGCAAGATGGCCGAATAGGAACAGCTCCAGTCTCCAGCTCCCAGTGCGAGCGACACAGAAGATGGGTGATTTCTGCATTTTCAACTGAAGTACCTGGTTCATCTCACTAGGGAGTGCCAGACAATCGGTGCTGGTCAGCTGCTGCAGCCTGACCAGCGAGAGCTGAAGCAGGGTGAGGCATCCCCTCACCTGGGAAGTGCAAGGGGGAAGAGAATCCCTTTTCCTAGCCAGGGGAACTGAGACACACAACACCTAGAAAATCGGGTAACTCCCACCCCAATACTGCGTTTTACCAAGAGTCTTAGCAAAGGGTACACCAGGAGATTATATACCACACCTGGCTGGGAGGGTCCCACGCCCCTGTAGCCTCCCTCATTGCTAGCACAGCAGTCTGCAATCTAACTGTAAGGCAGCAGCCGAGGCTGGGGGAGGGGCGCCCGCCCTTGCTGAGGCTTAAGTAGGTAAACAAAGTCACTAGGAAGCTGGAACTGGGTGGAGCCCACAGCAGCTCAAGGAGGCCTGCCTGTCTCTGTAGACTACACCTCTGGGGACAGGGCACAGCTAAACAAAAACAAAAACAAAAACAAAAACAAAAACAGCAGAAACCTCTGCAGATGCAAACGACCCTGTCTGACAGCTTTGAAGAGCGCAGTGGATCTCCCAACACAGAGGTTGAGATCTGAGAACGGACAGACTGCCTGCTCAAGTGGGTCCCTGACCCCTGAGTAGCCTAACTGGGAGACATCCCCCACTATGGGCAGACCGACACCCCACACCTCACACGGTGGGGTACACCCCTGACACGAAGCTTCCAAAGCAAGAATCAGACAGGTACACTCGCTGTTCAGCAATATTCTATCTTCTGCAGCCTCTGCTGCTGATACCCAGGCAAACAGGGTCTGGAGTGGACCTCAAGTAATCTCCAACAGACCTACAGCTGAGGGTCCTGACTGTTAGAAGGAAAACTAACAAACAGGAAGGACACCCGCACCAAAACCCCATCAGTACATCACCATCATCAAAGACCAGAGGCAGATAAAACCACAAAGATGGGGAAAAAGCAGGGCAGAAAAGCTGGAAATTCAAAAAATAAGAGTGCATCTCCCCCTCCAAAGGAATGCAGCTCATCACCAGCAACGGATCAAAGCTGGATGGAGAATGACTTTGACGAGTTGGGAGAAGAAGGCTTCAGTCCATCAAACTTCTCAGAGCTAAAGGAGGAATTTCGTACCCACTGCAAAGAAACTAAAAATCTTGAAAAAAGAATGGAAGAATGGATAACTAGAATAATCAATGCAGAGAAGGCCATAAACGAACTGACAGAGATAAAAATCATGACATGGGAAATACGTGACAAATGCACAAGCTTCAGTAACTGATTTGATCAACCCGAAGAAAGAGTACCAGAGATTGAAGATCAAATGAATGAAATGAAGCGAGAAGAGAAGTCTAAAGAAAAAAGAGGAAAAAGAAATGAACAAAGCCTTCAAGAAGTATGGGATTATGTGAAAAGACCAAATCTATGTCTGATTGGGGTGCCTGAAAGTGAGGGGGAAAACGGAACCAAGTTGGAAAACACTCTGCAGGATATCATCCAGGAGAACTTCCCCAACCTAGAAAGGCAGGCCGACATTCAAATTCAGGAAATACAGAGAATGCCACAAAGATACTCCTCGAGAAGAGCAACTTCAAGACACATAATTGTCAGATTCACAAAAGTTGAAATGAAGGAAAAACTGTTAAGGGCAGCCAGAGAGAAAGGTCGGGTTACCCACAAAGGGAAGCCCATCAGACTAATAGCAGATCTCTTGGCAGAAACTCTACAAGCCAGAAGAGAGTGGGGGCCAATATTCAACATTCTTAAAGAAAAGAATTTTCAACCCAGAATTTCATATCCAGCCAAACTAAGTTTCATAAGTGAAGGAGAAATAAAATCCTTTACAGACAAGCAAATGCTTAGAGATTTTGTCCCCACCAGGCCTGCCTTACAAGAGACCCTGAAGGAAGCACTAAACATGGAAAGGAACAACAGGTACCAGCCACTGCAAAAACATGCCAAAATGTAAAGACCATTGATGTTAGGAAGAAACTGCATCAACTAACGAGCAAAATAACCAGTTAATATCATAATGACAGGATCAAGTTCACACATAACAATATTAACCTTAAATGTAAATGGACTAAATGGTCCAATGAAAAGACACAGACTGGCAAAGTGGATAAAGAGTCAAGACCCATCAGTTTGCTGTATTCAGGAGACCCATCTCACATGCAGAGACACACATAGGCTCAAAATAAAGGGATAGAGGAAGATCTACCAAGCAAATGGAGAACAAAAAAAAGCAGTGGTTGCAATCCTAGTCTCTGATAAAACAGACTTTAAACCATCAAAGATCAAAAGAGACAAAGAAGGCCATTACATAATGGTAAAGGGATCAATTCAACAGGAAGAGCTAACTATCCTAAATATACATGCACCCAATACAGGAGCACCCAGATTCATAAAGTAAGTCCTTAGAGACTTACAAAGAGACTTAGACTCCCACACAATAAATGGGAGACTTCAACACCCCACTGTCAACATTAGACAGATCAACGAGACACAAAGTTAACAAGGATATCCAGGAATTGAACTCATCTCTGCACCAAGTGGACCGAATAGACATCTACAGAACTCCCCACCCCAAATCAACAGAATATACATTCTTCTCAGCACCACATCACACTTATTCCAAAATTGACCACATAATTGGAAGTAAAGCACTGTACAAGTACAGAAATGTACAAGAACAGAATTACAAGAACAGAAATTATAACAAATGTACAAGAACAGAAATTATAACAAACTGTCTCTCAGACCACAGTGTAATCAAACTAGAACTCAGGACTAAAAAACTCAATCAAAACTGCTCAACTGCATGGAAACGGAACAACCTGCTCCTGAATGACTACTGGGTACATAACGAAATGAAGGCAGAAATAAAGATGTTCTTTGAAACCATGAGAACAACGATACAACATACCAGAATCTCTGGGACACATTTAAAGCAGTGTGTAGAGGGAAATTTATAGCACTAAATGCCCACAAGAGAAACCTGGAAAGATCTAAAATTGATACTCTAACATCACAATTAAAAGAACTAGAGAAACAAGAGCAAACACATTCAAAAGCTAGCAGAAGACAAGAAATAACTAAGATCAGAGCAGAACTGAAGGATATAGAGACACAAAAACCCTCCAAAAAATCAAAGAATCCAGGAGTTAGTTTTTTGAAAAGATCAACAAAATCAATAGACCGCTAGCAGGACTATTAAAGAAGAAAAGAGACAAGAATCAAATAGATGCAATAAAAAATGATAAAGGGGATATCACCACCGACCCCACAGAAATACAAACTACCATCAGAGAATACTATAAACACCTCTACGCAAATAAACTAGAAAATCTAGAAGAAATGGATAATTTCCTGGACACTTACACTCTCCCAAGACTAAACCAGGAAGAAGCTGAATCCCTGAATAGACCAATAGCAGGCTCTGAAATTGAGGCAATAATTAATAGTCTACCAACTAAAAAAAGTCCAGGACCAGATGGATTCACAGCTGAATTCTACCAGAGGTATAAGGAGGAGCTGGTACCATTTCTTCTGAAACTATTCCAATCAATAGAAAAAGAGGGAATCCTCCCTAACTCATTTTATGAGGCCAACATCATCCTGATACCAAAGCCTGGCAGAGACACAACAAAAAAAGAGAATTTTAGACCAATATCCCTGATGAACATCGATGCAAAAATCCTCAATAAAATACTGGCAAATGGGATCCAGCAGCACATCAAAAAGCTTATCCACCATGATCAAGTGGGCTTCATCCCTGGGATACAAGGCTGATTCAACATATGCAAATCAATAAATGTGATCCAGCATATAAACAGAACTAAAGACAAAAACCACATGATTATCTCAATAGATGCAGAAAAGGCCTTTGACAAAATTCAACAGCCCTTCATGCTAAAAACTCTCAATAAATTCGGTATTGATGGAACGTATCTCAAAATAATAAGAGCTATTTATGACAAACCCACAGCCAATATCATACAGAATGGGCAAAAACTGGAAGCATTCCCTTTGATAACTGGCACAAGACAAGGATGCCCTCTCTCACCACTCCTATTCAACATAGTGTTGGAAGTTCTCACTAGGGCAATCAGGCAAGAGAAAGAAATAAAGGGTATTCAGTTAGGAAAAGAAGAAGTCCTCAGAAATAATACTACACATCTACAGCCATCTGATCTTTGATAAACCTGAGAAAAACAAGAAATGGGGAAAGGATTCCCTATTTAATAAATGGTGCTGGGATAATTGGCTAGCCATAAGTAGAAAGCTGAAACTGGATCCTTTCCTTACTCCTTATACGAAAATTAATTGAAGATGGATTAGAGACTTAAATGTTAGACCTAATACCATAAAAACCCTAGAAGAAAACCTAGGTAACACCATTCAGGACATAGGCATGGGCAAGGACTTCATGTCTAAAACACCAAAAGCAATGGCAACAAAAGCCAAAATTGACAAATGGGATCTAATTAAACTAAAGAGCTTCTGCACAGCAAAAGAAACTACCATCAGAGTGAACAGGCAACCTACAGAATGGGAGAAAATTTTTGCAATCTACTCATCTGACAAAGGGCTAATATCCAGAACCTACAAAGAACTCAAACAAATTTACAAGAAAAAACAAACAATCCCATCAAAAAGTGGGCAAAGGATATGAACAGACATTTCTCAAAAGAACACATGCATACAGCCAACAGACACATGAAAAAATACTCATCATCACTGACCATCGGAGAAATGCAAATCAAAACCACAATGAGATACCATCTCACACCAGTTAGAATGGCAATCATTAAAACGTCAGGAAACAACAGGTGCTGGAGAGGATGTGGAGAAATAGGAACACTTTTACACTGTTGGTGGGATTGTAAACTAGTTCAACCATTATGGAAAACAGTACGGCGATTCCTCAAGGATCTAGAACTAGAAGTACCATATGACCCAGCCATCCCATTATTGGGTATATACCCAAAGGATTATAAATCATGCTGCTATAAAGACACATGCACACGTATGTTTATTGCGGCACTATTCACAATAGCAAAGACTTGGAATCAACCCAAATGTCCATCAGTGACAGACTGGATTAAGAAAATGTGGCACATATACACCATGGAATACTATGCAGCCATAAAAAAGGATGAGTTTGTGTCCTTTGTAGGGACATGGATGCAGCTGGAAACCATCATTCTCAGCAAACTATCGCAAAAACAGAAAACCAAACACCGCATGTTCTCACTCATAGGTGGGAACTGAACAATGAGATCACCTGGACTCGGGAAGGGGAATATCACACACCGGGGCCTATCACGGGGAGGTGGGAGCGGGGAGGGATTTCATTGGGAGTTATACCTGATGTAAATGATGAGTTGATGGGTGCTGACGAGTTGATGGGTGCAGCACACCAACATGGCACAAGTATACATAAGTAACAAACCTGCACATTATGCACATGTACCCTAGAACTTAAAGTATAATAATAATTTTTTTAAAAAAAAAGAAGAAGAAAAAAAAACCAATTCCATTGACAATAGCACAAAAACGAGTAAAATAAAACACTCAGGGATAAAGCTAACTAAGGAGGTGAATATCTTGTATATTGAAAACCACAAAACAATGATGAAAGAAATTAAAGAAGATACAAATGGAAAGACATGTATGTTCATGGAGTGAAAAGTCTAATATTATTAAAATGTTCTTACTACCCAAACTGATCTACAGATTCAATGCAATCTCTACCAAAATCTCAGTGGCATTTGTTGCAGAAATAGAAAAAAATAATATGACAATTCAAATGGAATCTCAAAGAATCCCAAATAGTCAAAATAACCTTGAGGAAGAACAAAGCTGAAGGTATCACACTTCCTGGCTTTGATATATTACAAAGCTGCCATAATCAAAACAGTATGGTATTGGCATAGGACAAACATTTAGGCCAATGGAACAGTGTAGAGAGCCCAGAAATAAATCCACCTGTAAGTAGTCAATTGATTTTGAACAAAGTTTCCAATAATACACATTAGAAAAAGGCTAATCTCTTCAACAAATGGTGTGGGGAAACTGGATATCCACATGTAAAAGAATGAAGTTGTATCTTTATTTTACACCATAAAAAAATACAAAATAAAATGGATTAAAGACTTCAGTGTAATACCTGAAACTATAAAGGTCCTAGAAGGAAACACAGAGGGGAAAGTTTTGTGACTTGAGTGTTGGCAATTATTTCACAGGCAGACAACAAAAACACAGACTACAAATCAAAAATAAACAAGGGGGACTACATACAATTAAGAAGCTTCTGCACACGAAAGAAAAAGGCAACCTACAGAATGGAAGAAAGTATTTGTAAACCAACTATCTGATTAGGGGTTAATATCCAGAATATATATTTAAAAACTCCTACAACTAAACATAAAAAAACCAAATAAACTAATTTTAAAATGAACAAATGACTTGAATAGAAACATCTCCAAAAAAGACATACAACAGCTAATAGGTATATGAAAAAATGCTCAATGTCACGAATTATTTGAGAAATGCAAGTCAAAACCACAATGAGCTATCACTCATACCTGTTAGGATAGCTATCATTGAAAAAAAAAAAAAGACAACAAGTATTGGAGAGGGAGTAGAGAACTTGGAACCGTTGTACGCTGTTGGTGAGAATTCAAAATGTTACAGCCACTATGGAAAATAGCATGGATGTTCCTCCAAAAATAAAAATAGTACTACCATATGGCCCAGCAACTCCACTTTTGGATATTTATACAAAAGAATTGAAATCAGGATCTTGAAGAGAGAGTAGCACGCCCATGTTTACTGCAGCACCATCCACAATAGCTAAGATGTGGAAACAACCTAAAAATGTTAATCGGAAGATGAATGGATAAAGAAAATGTGGTATGTGCATACAATTGAAGACAATTCAGCCTTAAAAAAGACATTCTGCAAGACGTGACAGTATGGATAAATCTTGAGGACATTCCGCTAGGTAAAATAAGCTGGTCACAAAAAGACAAAACTCCATTATTAAATTTACATGAAGTATCTAAAATAGTCTAATTTATGGAATCAAAGAGTGCTGGTTGTCAGAGGTTGGATGGAAGGGAAAATGGGAGATACTAAAGTTTCAGTTAAGCAAGGTGAATAATCTCTAGATATACGCTGTGCAACATTCAACCCATAGTCAACAACAATGTATTGTACACTTAAAACTTTGTCAGGAGGGTGGGTCTCATGTTTTCTTACCACAATAAAATAAAATATTTTTAAAAGTGACATACAGGCACTGTACCTGATGACTCATCTAGCATAAACGCCATATTTTCATTTCCTGAGAGGATGCTGTATGTTACTTTTCCATTCCTTCCTTCATCTGGATCGTGAGCAATTATATGGTGCACCAAGGAGCCCACTGTGACATCCTCTTTGACATGGGCAATGGGGAAAGACATAAAAGTGGGGTTGTGGTCATTTACATCCAAAATCACTATTTGTGCTGTCAGTGATCTCAGACGCCGGTCTGTCACATTCACAGCCTGATCAGACGCTGTTACTGTCAGGATGACAGTTGGAATGCTCTCTCTGTCAAGAGGGGACACAGTGACTAGTGTGCCAAATGAGGGGTGGATGAGAAATGGATTCATGCCAGGGTTGTGGGATTCAATGTAGTATTGTATTCTACTGTTCAAAAAACTGCCATCACCATCTTTGGCATTGAAGACATACACCAGGGTTCCTATGGGAACATTCTCCTCTATGCTGATCACAATGAACTCATCCTGGAAAGATGGGGAATGGTCATTCTGATCTTCCACATCAATACTAAGGAAGACTGTGCTACTCAGGGCAAGATTTTTGCTATGGTCTGTAGTAATTACTCTGAAAAGATAATGAGATGTCGTCTCATAATCAAGTTCCTTAGAAAGAAACAAGTCTCCGGTTGAGCTGTCTATTTCAAAGTGTCCATTCTTATCATCTGCAACAATACTAAAATGTAACTTTCCATTATAATGTTGTTGAAGGTGATCAGGTGACTTTATCAAGCTCATTATTTTTGCAGGCTTCAAATTTTCTGGTATAACTAAATGTCTAACATTCTGAGACATGATTGCTCTCCCTTTGGATAGCGGGATCACCTGAAATACGAATAAAAGAGATATTAATTTGGGGTATTTTTAAAACAGTTTGGTCAACACATGTAATAATATTATTTTGAAAGCAGTTTCCTTCCATGTATGTGATCATATGTTAATGAGTGAGAAAAATGTCGGTTTTATATTATGTAATTCCAGTATGTCTCAGAAGATTAAAAACTGCTAATATTTAGGAGATAAGAGCTACAGAATTTTCTATTTCCCAGTTTGCTGTATTGTGTGAAATGACAGTTTGGTAAAGCCATGCTATAGTTAAGCTGAACTGTAGCCTTGTGGATTCTTCAATGGGAATGCAGGATAGCTAGTTCTCTAAATTATTTTAAATACTACAGATCAATCTAGCCATAATGACAACATCTGTGTACCTTTAAGTATCATATGTCTTTGTTTGTCTAAAACAAGAAACTGGAGGTACGACCATGTATATTTTTCTCTTAACCCACATAGCCTTAAGCAGTAAAGAATATAATTTGGAAACAGAGTTCTTGTGGATATATATCCTTGGTTATTGTATATACCTGTATTAATATTTCTGATTATCACATGCATGCCCAAAGAAACTAACTATATGCACAGTCATCTTCTTTTTGAGTGGTTGGTGTAATTTTTTTCCTATTATGGAGACTTCCCACAACTTGTTTGCCCATTATGATTCAAGTAAAGCCTTAAAATATGAATCTGAAGTTACTTTTCCCAATTTAAAAAAATTACAAAAAACTATGTAATTTATTATATGGCCATTTGTTTATATACAAGTTTCTCCTGCAAATTTACCAGGTCCTTGATATTAGGAATAAGTACAAGAAAAGATACCTTTTGTCCATTATAAACAAAGCAACATAAATGCCAAGTGATGATTATCTTGTCAAGAACTGTACAAAGCTAAGTTGCAAAATAATTTGGGTCTAAATCATTTCTCTAGTGATAGCAAAAAGCTAAGAATGCTATGTGCAATGCCATCTTAAAACAGTATTCATGTCACATACATACATATTCACATACATACATATTACATGTATCTTCACTCTATAAACTTGTAATAAAAGTCAAATGAAATATGTAGATGTCCCTCCATATTTTATGGTGACGACATTACCTGAATATTAAGAACTGCCTGTCCTTGAAGAGGAGGCACTCCCTGGTCAGTGGCAATGACAGTCATTCTGTAAGAAGGTCTATAATCATATGAAAGTACTGTGGTTGTTCTTATTTCACCACTGTTGGCATCAATCTTAAAGTGCTCAGAACTATCTTCTATACACACATAAGAAAATTAAGAAATGAATGTTAATTGACAATGCAGAAAACAGAGAATCAATTAATCCAATATATTGATCATTTGAAAGATTTATTTGCTTTAAATTCTATGAGTGTATGAACACAAAAATGACACTAAAAATAGACAAAAAAACATCAGTTTTTAAAAAGTTTTATTATGGAAAATGTCAAGCATATAAAAAAGTGAATAAAATGGTATAATAAACTTTCATGAGTCCGTCACCTAGCTTCAACAATGATCAACTCATGGCCAATCTTATTTCATATACTCCCCATGTATTTACTTCTCTTCTCCCATTTTTTTGAAGTAAGTTCCAGAAATCATAGTATTTCTTCTGTATATATTTCAAAATGCATCTCTAAAAAATAAGAAATACTTTTAACACAATCACAGTACCATATTATACCTTAAAAATTAATAATGATTCACTAACATCACCAAATATCTGGTAAGTTTTCAAATTTTCAATCATCCCATAAATACTCCTTATTTTTCTTATTTGTTTACATTAAAATCAAAATAAAGTCCATATGTTGCATATTTCTTTAATCTATGGATTCCTGCCACCCATCTCTTTATCTGTTCTTGTAATTCATTCGTTGAATAAACTGGACCTTGTATCCTGACATTCTCCATGATCTAGATTTGCTGTTGCATCTCCAACATGTAGCATAATATATTCCTCTATTCTCTGTGTTTTCCTTAAATTGGGAGGTAGATCTAGGGAACTGACAAGATTCAGGTCAGGTTTGATTATATTTTTTTTTCTTTGCAAGACTACTTCACAAATAGTGTTTTTCCCTTCAGAGGCATAGGTCTAGCTGCCTTAAAAATAAATAAATAAAAATAAAAACAAAACAACGATGAGGTCTCTCTCTGTCACCCAGGCTAGAGCACAATTGTGCCATGATAGCTCACTGCAGCCTGGAGTTCATGGTTGCAAGTGATACTCACATCTTGGCCTCCCAAACAGCTGGGACTATGGGCATGGGCCAAAAGCTCGTTGTTTTTGATGTTGGCCCCCAACTGATGCACAGCCTAGATCCATTAATTATTCTTTAAGTATTGTGAAGTATAATACAAGTTGACATCCCAAATCCAAAAATATGAGATCCAAAATATTCCAAAATTCAAAACTTTTTGAATACTGACGTAACGCTCACTACAAGTGGAAAGCTCTACACCTGATTCATCAGATGGGTTGCAGTCAAAACACAGTCAAAACTTTGTTTCATGCACAGTTATAAAAAGTGTTGAATGAAATTACCTTCAGGCTATGCATATAGATGTCTGTAAAAAATGAATTTCACGTTTAGACTTGGGTCTCATCCCCAAGATATCTCATTATATATATGCAAATATTCCAATAAAAAAAAACCCACCAAAAAAAAATCCAAAACCTGAAACACTTCTGGTCCCAAGCATTTTAGACAAAGGATACTCAATACATACTGCATTCTGCTTTATCATCCCTTTTTCATATACTAGCTGGAATATCTCAATAAATAGAAACTTTCAGAGAAAGAGTTCATTATAAGAAACACAGGATAAATGCTTGATAACTTAAATTTTATTTAACAGTTTTTGAAATACTGAGTTGGCTCACTAACATCCACCAATGTTCCAATTATGATAAGTAACATTTTGTCTTGCTTTTGTTTTGGAAATCATTAAGCATAATTTAAACATATTAGTGGTGTTTCAATATATTGCCATTATTATCCTTATTGATGCTCATATTGTCCCGTCGCTGAACATTGGGATCTGCTTAAAGTTGGTTCCTGGATCTCTTTCCATGATCCTAACAGTGTTTAGTAGCCTCCTTGTAACTGGTATGACAAAATGGTGCAGACTCATCTTGTAGATTTCCTGATTGTGACCTGACATCACCATTTCTCCAAGGACTCCTGGTTCCTTTTGGTGGAAAATGGTTTTGGGAGAACATATTTGGGATATTAGGGGTGGAGTGCTCATTGTTTCTGGGTTTGTCATCATTTCTAGGCCTTTTCAGTGGACAGAGAATACACAGGCACACATCTACACATTCATATTGATGCTTATAATTCAAATTGGTATCACAGGGTTTTGAGTTAAATAACAGATTTAAAATCTGAATATTTCAAACCTCAGAAAAATCCTGATTAGAAGCTCCCCTCCATTCTTTAGTTCAACAGTTGCTGATTCATTACTATGGACCAAATACTTTACCAGTTATTAAGGATATAAGGGCAAATAAAAAAGAAGCCCTGTCTTCAAGAAACTCATAGCATGCGAGCAGGCAATTATGTAACATTTATTAGTTGTGATTTCTATGCTTTAACCCATTGATTTTATTCTCATAGAAATACTATAGAATACATTCATGAATATGATACATACCTTTATTCCCCTTATACCGATTTTCATCTCATTATTTTACCATATATTTTGTAGTCACTTCTATTTTACTATCAGATAAAAAATAAAGATAGGAATAATGTAATGTATATCTTCATATTTTTGTATTGATGTGCCTCAAGTATCATTTTCGAAGCTAATTTAAAAAAAAATTTCGAACATTCACAAATACATGAACATCAAAGTATCACTTCTTAAATTGATTAATTTTCAATATTTCTTCACATTTTTCCAAGAAATGGAAAAGGAGTGGATCTGTATACAGCTCCAAATCTCATTCCCCTCCTCTTTAGAAAGTCACTTTTATAACTAAAGTTGAGGTTTATCTTTCCAGTCCATACATCCATAAATAACATATACCATGGCTTTGCTTGCTTTTAAATACTGGTATTATAGCAGGATTATAGCCTTGTGTGTATCTTCCCTCTTCACCTTCATTGTCTTTCACAGGCACACTATGTTGTCTTCTCCACCCCAAAATAAAACAGGAAAAAAAGATATAAAGATCTTATTGACCTAACTGACCTCATAGCCAGAGGAAGATTGTTGAATGCATGACTGCAAAGCCAGTTTTTCTTCCTCACAAGGACCAGATTAAAATAAGCTAAGACAATTAAAAGAGAAATTTGAGAAGTAACAAAAGGGAAGACAAAAAAAGAGGGGGAGGATGGGGGAGAGTCTCTGGAGGGGACAGCAGGAACACAGAGGAAAGGGCTGTCTCCAAATGTGGATCTGCTGCAGGCTCACTACGTCTGTGTAATCCACCATTCAAGTGTCCTGAAAACTTGGGAAGACATTTATAGCTAAATAAATGTGGATGGTTTATATAGGCATAGAAACACGAGAGAAGAATTTGGCTGCCTGACCACGGAAGTATTGAGAAGAACTGCATATGTAAATTTACCAATGAAAGGCAATGCCACGAACTCAAAGCTGCTGTTTGCGTCAAATTCTTTTTATCTTCTGTAAAATTTTTGCCTTCCTTGCTTAACTTTGGATTTAATATTTATCCACACTGCCATGTATGAAACTCTACTGTATTCATTTTCATTGCTGTAGAGTATTCTGTGAATATACCATATTACGCAAACAACTGAAACAATGCTTCAATGAATATCCTGTTACAATCTCACTCTGCACATATAAAGTTCCTCTAGAGTAACAGAACTAGAACTGCAAGGGTATAGCATAAGCACATCTCCAATCTTATCAGATATTGCTTCATTGCTCTTCAAAGCCATCATATCAAGGAGTCTGGGCATGCTTTAAAAATCTTTTTAATTATTCAGGCTTCTTTTCTTTGAGTTGTCTGTTAATATTCTTTGTCCAGTTTTATTATTTATTTGTCTTTTTCTTACTGGTTTGCAGGAGTTCTTAATAAATTCTGAATACTAATTTTGTATTGGTTACTGGGCTGTAATTATCTTTTCCCAATTTGTGACTTGACTAATCAAATTGTAAACAATGGCATATTTTGTAGTGTTTTCAATTTTCATGTAGTTTTATGTATCTACTTCTTTGTGAACTTTTGCTTTTCTTCTTATTTAAACCATCTTCTTTATTCCCAATGCCATATGTATAAACACTCTCATATTTTCTTTTGTAAGAGTTAAAGATTTCTACATTTAATAAGACTCATCTTTGATATGCTGAGAGTAGATATATTTTTCCCTGTAGGTGACCAGGCACATCAGCGTCACATATTGGTAGTCCATCTTTTCCCCATTTATTTTCTACTCCCTCATATGTCAAGTTTCCATATGTGTAAAGTGTCACCCCTACTCTTTTCAACTGGTCTATTTATTAATGAGTGAATCAATACAATAGTGTCTTAATTATGAAATTTTATAAATTAAGACTGGGTAGGGCCAGCTTCCCACTTGTTCTTTGGACATTGTCTTAGTTATTCCTTGTCTTTTGCTCTTCCACATGACTTTTAGAGTCAGCTTGTCAAATTCTATCAAAGCCTCATTGAAATTTTGATTGAAATCATACTGAATTAATAATTATATTTTTGTTAAGAATTGTCATCTTTAGGATATTGAGTCTTCCCAAGCAAGAACATGATACAGCTTTTCATTTCATTCTTTTATGTCCTTCATTAATATTTTTTACTTTTCTGTATGAAAGTTTTGTACAAGTTATACTGGAATTTTTTCTACGCCCCTAATAAAGAGAGATCCTATTTGTATTGTTTTGAAGTTTGTATAGTTTGAGAGGCCTTCCTTAAGAAAAATAAATTTTCCACTTTCCCCTCTCCCTGGGGAGGCTATGCAAGTAAAACACCCTAAAACTAAGCTTCATTAGCTTCACAGTAGATATGCCCCTACACCCTTTCATTTTCTTTGTAAATTCACCATAGTGAATGAGATCTTTGGAAACTCCTAAGTTTTAAAAATACCAGTGAGTTTCACATGTTGACATTGTTCCCACAAAATTGGCTATTTTATTAATTCCAAAGGGTTGCCAATAGCATCTCTTGGGTTTTCAATGAAGACAATCAAATTATCTGTGGGTAAGGACAATGTTGTCTCTTCTTTCCTATGTCCTATGTTTGTATCAAACATGACAAAGCACCAAATGTCTTTTAAAGTGCTATAAAACACAATGCCAACTAAAGTAAATAACTTGAAAAGATCTGAGGCCTGCACATTCCAACATAATAGTAAGCCCACTTCAATAAAATTTCCCCATACACACACATATATGTATACATGTGACATTTTCTAGGCATGATTTACTCCGATCTTACAAGTATTTAGTCTTCATAAAGATTCATGGATGCTTGGAACTCTTAATCATACTTAATACCAATTCTTATCCCTTAACACTTTCCTATCAACAAAAGTAAATTTGTACTTCACATTATTGCAAATTATTCACTAAAGATGAATGGTTTCTATTAGGAATGTAAAAAGCTACTCTGATTTTTTATTAAACTTATAAATTATTTTTCAAAAACTGAAAGTAGCTCTTGACAATAGCAAATGTATTTTGTTTGTAACTTGGTGTGTTTTCAAAATTAACTACAGCATTCTAAGTAATCAAAATAGAACCTGTTTTCCCAGAAGGGGATAGTTGATAAATGAAAGCAGAAATCCTAAAAGTTCTTAATCCTGTATGAACAGTAATTTTTACCTGAAGATACTGAGTATATAACTTCTGCATTATTTCCTTCATCAGGATCCTTTGCAAACACAGTTGTGACCAACATTTTTACTGGTTGACCTTCCAGAACCTGCCATTAAAACAAACAGCTTACAAATGAGTTAACAAAAGTTTAAAAAGAAATATCAGTGGACCTTTAAATGAATGAATACATTATACATTTTAACATTTTAAACTATCTTAAATCCACATATAATTCAAATGCATACCATGTAAAAATTATATGGGTGTAAGTCCATGAAAAGAATCCTCCTTACAAATTAAATCTTTTATTCAATTATAATGAATTATCTGAGGCATCTGAACTAATTCTGACCAAAAGAAAAAGAAATTGGACTTACTAAACAATCTTAGATTTTTGGTGTATTTTAAGATTTCTAGCATATTCTCATTCATCATCTCTTAGGACATTTTTTGAAAGGTAGTTGCTACGGCTTAAAATATGCTTAAAATAAGTATGAACCTTTAATTCAGAAAACAAAACTCATACAGGACATATCAGTTATCAGGAGCTCTCCTGGAATATTGAAATGTGCATGTGAAGTTCAACTACATGTTTAGAGTCCAACTGCCCAGTTAAGCCACAGGACATTTTAATAATATTATTATAAAGCGTAATGATAATACAATAATATTTTGCTTTGTTAGAATTTTTCTTTAAAGCTGAACTCAGAAGATCGGTTTAAAGTTGTGAGTTCCTCAATACTTTCATTGAGTTGTTCAATATGTGTATTTGAGCACAATTTGAATGTCTAATTCAATTGTTCTAGAACAGTAGCTTCTAAACTTTTCATTATTATAACCCATCTACTAAAAAAATTATTAGTAGGTCCAAACATATTTATTAATTATGTGAATGAACTGAGATTCTAATTTATTATGTATATTATAAAACATACAAAAAGACAGAAATGAAAAAGATGAGATAATATAAATATAATTGCAAGTTTGTCCATGTGATCAAAAGGATCATCTTTTACTATCTCTGGATGTCCACCTACCCACTTTAGAGCTACACGTTGTTCCCCTACCCTTAAGTAATTATCTGAGAGACATGTATCAATTGCCCTTAAGAAGCTCTGCACAAAGAGATGCATGCAAACTACTGGAAAAACAAGCCACGTCTGAGCATTATCCTGAAGCACCATTCAGTTTGTATACAAAGGGCTGAACTACACTTATTAATAGAAAGCAACTAGAGGTACAATGCCAAAGAGCACATAGATTCATTTACCTTCTTAAAAGTTTTTTTTTTTTTTTAATGTGCACAATATCTAGGTCTTCTAGAAAAAAGTACGCTCTGCCACACCAAGACTGATGTGATACATTCACATGTTTTACCACAAGATGGTGCTCAAAACAAATGACTTAAGATATTACAACTTCATCGCAAGGTTACTTCACAAACCTTCACGTGTAACTCCTTTCCAGGCAGACACTGGGGGAAGAAGGGCCTGTTATCATTGATGTCAGTAACTGAGACGTAAACCGCCACGGTGGCATTTCGTGGTGGGGAGCCGCGGTCTGTCACTAGCACAGTCATCTGATGGTGCCCCCGGTGCTCACGATCCAGTGCCACCCAATTGATCAACTCTCCTGCGGGGCACAGAGCAGAACAAGACACAGGCACTGTGTACCAGGCGCACCGCGGCCAGAACAATTTCCAGAAGGAAAACCAAACGCAAAGCTTTGAGCGAACACGCGACTTCTAAGACCATCTACATAGTAGTTGGACTCTATGGTACTGTTGAAAAAATTTTCTCAAGTTGCTCCTGAAAATGTCACTTTATATTTGTTATGCTTTGTATTTCAAATTATCATCCATCAATCATTTGAACTAATAAAAAATGAATTCATAAAAACGATAAAACTCTGTGGGAACTTAGTAATGATTGAGAAGATTTAAAACTGCTGCTTATCCCTCCTTATGCTGCTATACAGGATGATGGAAAGCACGTTAGCTCTGATGCAAGTTCTGGATTTGGGCCCCAGTTTCCCCACCTCAGATATGGAATGGCCCCTCCGAGCCTGGGACTACTGTCAGGAAGAAATGTAATCACACATTTAAAAATATTGTGCAAGCTATACATGATTACACAAATGGCAGCTGTTATCACTACTTTAACACATCTTTCTGAAAATTGAATCATATTCCTTAGGCAATGGTTTGTGTTTTATGTACACAGGTATTTGTTTTTTATCTCACAAAATAGACATGTAGCAATGGACACTGACTTCCTAAAAACTCTTAATGCTTTAGAAGCTTTATTTCAAATATTTCTGCCTAGAGCTACACTACCTTTGGTAACTTTCCTCACGTGTCAGTCATGCAAACCCAGGCATAACATTTAACTACCTCTCCCTATTGCCAGGGACCGTGGGAAGACAAGCACTTGGTCCAATAGCCTGTCTCCTGTTAGAGAGCTCTGCCAAGAATTGGTTTCCTCATCATTTATGAAAAAAAAAAAAATGTACCTGTGAGAACGTGAGCATAAAGCAGCTACCGACAAACATTTCTATGGCTAAAAACTTTTTTCGTCTTAATACAAATAAAATAGCATTGCATAAAAAGAAAGTGGAAACAAGAAACAAAAATGACAATTCTCATTTAGGTAAGTTGCTGAATTGGTAAGCAGTGTTTATGATAACTGTTTACTGTTAATATATAAACTATATTTATAGTGTTTACTCTGAGGTTTTAATATAGATCATATACACAATTGCATTTTTTAAATTCCAAACTGTAATTCTCCTCTGAAGACCTTAACTTCTGAATGGCAAACAGATTTTTATTCATAAAGCAAATCTGATGGATAAGCAGCAGCCTTGGAGATCGGGGATGTAAAAGACTGCAGCTCCTTCTGCAGCGGGGGATGGGCGACACCAGGGTATGGTTCCACAGGAGCTCAACTCCTGGTCACTTGGAAGACTGCCCAGAGAACTGGATGAAAAGGGGGTGTGTCTCCTAGGCTCTGAAGGTCACCCTCCACCCTGCCTTGCACCCTGCTGTCCTTGGGAGGAGGAACAGTTTACAAGCACATATTCTTCCAAGCCCCTTCATACTCTTTAGCTCTTTCCCCCTCAAAGCATGGCACAGGGCATGTCAGGAATTGTCTCCTGTATTCATGGTAAGGAAACAGCTCTGAGCTTAAGCTACTTGCTTAAAGCCATGCAATGAAATGAGGAATGGACACCTGGTCTTATAGGGGAGGGAAGATCAAAGGGGAATCAACTGTAGTTTGCTTATTTTTAAAGAAAAAAACAAGTGAAATAGAAGACCTTGAAAACTAGCCATATGGAAGTAAAGTGCAAGCAGGGTCAATCCTGTATACCTGAATGGTTTTGCCCTGTGAGAAGGAGTCCCAGCTTAGGGAGTGAATGAGAGTGGAAAGGCAGCTTGCAACCTTCTTGGCAAGTCATGTGCCCTGTGAAAACCTCCATCTGCTGAGAAAGGTCACCTTCTCCTAATTCACAGAACAGAGGCTTGAGAACAAAGGCTTGAAGTTCATCAGAACTGAATGTAAAGTCTGTCCCACTAAAGGCATGGCACCATCTGCCCAGGTTATGACACAGATGGTGTCTGCTGGACCCACACAAAGAGGGGGCTTCCTCTCATCTTACCAGCTGCATGACTTTGGGGGTACTACTTGAGCTATCCGAGTCTCAGTTTCCTGGCTACGCATTTGCAGTATAAATATATTTCATTGTAAGGATTAAATAAACTCCCTGTAAACTTACACAACATAAATTTTAAAATATAGTGACTTTTAATCTTTAATTTCTTAATTCAGACTTCAAATATTTCATAGTGATTATTCCCCTTTTTCCTCTGGTTCCCCTGTCAGAATGAGAATAAAGATATACATTCTGAGAGTGATTTTGAAATCTTAACCAATGAATTCATTTCTAGCTTTACATTGATGATATTTATATTTCACAAAATACATCTTGACATTTTTTAAATGTCTACAAATGGAAAAGGATGGTTGCTGAAAAAATTAGTCTTTACACAAGGATATATTCAATCCAGTTCTGACTATACCTCTAGTTCAGAAAAAAAAAAAAAACATATATTGGCAAGATGTGGATGTGATGCAAGGAAAGTATGAATTACTGTGGGAGAAACTCTGTTCAATTTTTACTCCATTTTTAAGATCTCACAATACAGTAATCGAATACTGTATTTATTAAAAACCGTATTTCAATTGCATGTATGCACTAATGCTACACCTAACGATTTGAGTTTTCTCAATCTTGACTTTATTTAATTTTTTATTTGTATTTTTACTTAAAGACCAGTGTGATAGTACTCAATCCTCATTTTAAAGGAATAGGTGGAAACTATGAAGTGCTACCTGTATTAGGATTCATCTTGAAGAATCTTCCATCAGACAAAAGGAAATATAATAGCTGTCCATTCCTTCCATAGTCCATGTCAATAGCTGTAATTTTGCCTATTACACCTTGGGGAACAGGGCTCTCTTCGACTTTCAGAAACAACACATCATGCAAGAAGGTGGGGGAATTGTCATTCTCATCCCGGACATGAACAGTGACTGTAGTGCTCACATTTTGCAACAATCCGTCCTCGGGGATCCAAGCAAACACTCTAAAATTATATGTTTGGGTGGATTCATAGTCAAGCTGTCGCCGCAAATAAATCCAGCCCGTGTAAGGGCGGATTCCAAACACAGCAGAGTCTACGCTGGGTTCCAGCGAGTACCTAAGCGGCGAGGCTGCACGCTGGGGGCCAAGTGGGTTCGCCTGTGTTTGCAGTATTTGTGTCGTGGGTGAGAGAGACTCACTGACTTCCACTTGATAGACCAAATGTTCGAAAGTCCAGGATGGGCTGTGTTCGCGTTTCTCGATAACGACTGTCAGCACCAGCAGGGCTGCCCGAGGAGGCACGCCTTGGTCTTCGGCCCTGAGAATCAGCGTGAGCTCCCGGTGCTCGCCCGCGCCCAGGCTGCGGTTGAGGAACAGCACCCCCAGGGCTCTATCAATGGCAAAGACGCCCGGCTGCGGGCTGGCGATCGAGTACCGGAGGAGTCCGTTCCGCCCACTGTCTCTGTCTTCCGCACGTGCGAGGTACAAGGCTGTGCCAGGCGGCGTGGTCTGCGATATTCTAATCTCATCCGAGGTGCTGAGGAAAGCTGGGTGGTTGTCATTGACATCCAGGACAGTTATATTGACCTCTGTGCTGCTGCAGGCTGGGGCGCTGCCGAGCTGCGCCTGCACGGTGAGCACAACCACGGGCTGCGTCTCGTGATCCAGGGGCTTCCGGGTGCGAATAGTGCCCAGCCACGGGTGAATGGAGAACTTTCCGCCGAGATCACCAGAAGAAATCCTGTAAAAGATGGGTTCTGAGGAGTCTGAAAAAGAGAGAGGGGGCAACCACTGTATGTCAAAAGGGTGGACCCACTGGAAACTTAGAAATTGAAATATTAATACAGTCATCCACTGCCTAATGACACTCCAATGATGGACCTCATATATTAAGATTCTGACACCGCATTTTATTGTACATTTTCTATGTTCACATACATAAATCTTTACTTTTGGGGTACAAATGCCTACAGTATTAAGTGCAGTAATATGCTGTGCAGGTTCGTAACCTGGGAGCAATCGATTATAACATTTAGCCTAGGTGTCTGGTAGGCGACACCATCTAGGTTTGTGTGAGTACATTCTGTGATATCTGCACACTGACAAAATTTTCTAATGAGGCATTTCTCAAAACATTTCCCATCGTTAAGGACGCGTGATTGTATATTCTCCATCTACGGAGACTACTGTGCAATGTCTTACTTTTCCTCTGCTGAAAAGTGGACACGTCGTTTTAAGAATTTTTTGGTGTACGAAAAGAATGCCCAAAGGGCAAAGAGCAAGGCACAGGTTTCGTATCTTCCTTCATCCTTCTTACATTAGTTAAAGGGTAAGATATTCAGAAAATATTTTGGATACCTTTTTTAATATGTTTGAGGAAGTCAAGTTAAATTTATGTTGATGTTTCTCTGTTATATCTACCTATGAAGGGCAAATACTCTCCATAGAGACTGTATAGTATTTCAACTTAGGTATGTTTTATGTTTACATTTGCTATCAGTTTGAATGATTTAAAAAATCTTGCTAGTCCAAATAGTACTTGAGCAAATAGCCGTGTGTGACTTTTTCACACTTGTAGAGGAACCTCTGCAGGATAAATTCCTAGAAATGAATTACCTCTCCAAAGAGCTTGTCCTCCTCCTGGTCCCCTCTTGTTCCTTCCTAAGTTGAAATACTATACAACTGTCTTTTAGGGAGACAGAATGATGTCCAGTTATCTGGAAAGTTGCTCAGTATATACTAAGTGGGGAAAGAAGCTCTATAACAACAAATACAGAGGATGCATTTTTGTCAAAAACTTGTAAATGGTGTGTGAGTGTGTATGTGTGTGTGTTTTGGTGAGTGGGTTATAGGAGACATATACTTTGTATATTATAATTTGTATTGTTTTAAACATTCTTTTAAAAATGTCTATTATTTTTGTGATCAGAAAAAAAAAATTGTGGGATGGATAGAAACAATGTTGGAAGAACAAAGAACAAGCCACAGGTTGTGTTATCTCCCTTGTTTTGACTTGCATGGAAAGAAGAAAAAGATTATTCAAGATTGTACTGCCTAGGAAAAAACAAGAAATGTTCCAATAATGGACTTCCATGCAGCATAAGAAATAAGTACTTACTCAGGGGCTCTCTTGCTTTCACTGTTCCAATGGGACTATCTTCAGGCACATCTTCATAAACTAAGAAAGTGTACTTAGGCCTTTCAAATTCAGCAGGTGCCAGAGTTGTCTGGAAAATGTGTATGGTGACTTCAGCATTAATGACAGCTGTGAGCCCACCACCGTCTTGAGCAGAAACCATCAACGAAAGTGTGGTAGATTCCAAATGACTAAGAGGTGATGTTAAGTAAATAATTCCTGGGTAGGGAAAAGAAAACATTGGTAAACAGATAACATGCGATAAACACCGATGAGCAATAGGAACACCTGGTCTGTTAAGTGTATTGTGATGTTTTATTTATGTGTTAACTTAACTGGGCCACAGGATGTCCAGACATTTGATCAAACACTATTTTGAGTGTGTGTGAGGGTGTTTTTGGATGAGATTAACATTTAAATCTGTAGACTGAATAAAGCAGATCATCCTCCCTAACGTGGGTGGACCTCGCCCAATCCATTGAAGGCCTGAATAGAACAAAAAAGCTGATGAAGAGAGAATGACTCCTGCTCTCAAGCTGGGGCATTGGCTCTTCTCCAGCCTTCAGACTCAGAAGCATTGGCTCTTCCTAGGTCTCAAGGCTGCTGGTCTTCAGTCTCAAACTATACGATTGGCTCTCCTGGTTCTCAGGTCTTTGGACCGAGACTGAAGCGACACTGACAGCTCTCCTGGATCAGCTTGATGGATCTGCTCACCCTGCAGATCTTGGGACTTGCCAGCCTTCATAATCACACGAGCCAACTCCTTGTGATCAATCTTCTTATACATACACACACACACACACACACACACAGAGAACACATACACATACAGAACACATTGGTTCTGTTCTCTGGAGATGAACTGATACATGTATTTGCCAACCAAAGAACTTGAGCATATTTGCAAAACAATGCCCAAATTATATTAGGTAAGAAATATTTTCCTAGAGCTAAAACATTAGACATTTTAGAAGTATATAAAGGCACTAGAAAAATGTAAATTGTGTTGTCGTTTTTAGGCCTTACCATATCACCAGCCCAAGATGACAGAAGAACAGATTATATCCCATAGTCCAGTGTATTCTAATGCAGGCTAGCATAGGGTTGCAGGGTGATTACAACCTGCTCAAGTGTCAGAATCCCAAGTCTACAGGATGAAACTAAAATTTTATCTTATGAGGTGTTTGACATTTACCCTGAACTAGACTGTGTAGGGTAGCTCTCTTTTTCGACTGACTCCACTCCATCTTTGTTGGTGAGAAGAAATAACACAATAGCGGTGTACAACAAAACTTCAGCAAATGTAAAGACAATGGGGACAAGAGTGGCAACTTAAGCTTCTGTATGTAGAGTATGTGAGAGAAGGTATTTATGGCTAAGTTGGGAAGAAATTTGGTAATACTGACAAATTGAATTATTTAATATTATTAATACTACCACTTAGTGTACTAGTTTAAAAATCTGAAAACAGATCTAATGCAATCAACTTACGAAATGAACCTGTTAGTTTTATTTAATGAGACAAATGTATGCAAACTTATTAAAAGAATTTGCAAACAAATGGCTGGCCTTTATGGAATTCATCATGTACAACTGGCCATAACAATTAGTGAAATGAATGAATACTGCAGTCTTTGCCAGTTTAGGAGAAGTTGGCAAAAACATCAGGGATATCAGTTTCTGGGCAATAAAAGGTGACATCCATTTGATTTCTTCCTTTTTTGTATAAAAATCTGCCCTCTTGCAACTTCAATTTCTTGTTTCTATTTCTATTAGGAATTTAATAAAATATTCTTATTTACTGAAATCAAATATCTTGCTTGGCCTGCTCTAAACATCCTCATTTTCCTTTTTTCTCCAGCCTTATTGAGGTATAGTTGACCAATAAAATTACATATGTTTAAGGGGTACAATTTTGACAATTTGTGATATATATGTATACATACATACATATATAACCATTTTCTTTAATTATTCCTTACCTAATATGATTTTAAGTCATTTCTCTCACAGTTCTTTCTCCTAAACATGGTCCAAGTTGATCATCTCAATTTTGACACCCAAAGTGAACAAACTTTGCTTCCAGATACAATTTTACTGTTACAAAGCAGAGTATAAACACTCTTTATTAGAATACTATAAAATACTAATGTAACCAACTATTACTACACCAGCTTTTAGTAGCCATATTCACATTTGGTTTCAGACTGATTTGATGGTCCATCAAAGCACTCAGTACTTATCACAAAAATTTCCAAGTCAGATCTTTCCCATCTGTTACTGGTGCAGTTTTTAAAAAAATATTGCTTTAGTATTAAAGTCTCTGATTGATTGAAAAATAAAACTTGAGTATACGCAAATGTGTACAGAAGAAAAGAAAAAGTCTCTCTACCGCAAGCATCCCCACTCGCCAGGTATATATTCTTCCAGAGCTACTGCTAAATTCCAATTTCAGAGACGTTTTAAAAGATTTTATGTTGACCCCTGATAATTATGACAATGAAAAATTTAATGTCTGCCTCAACACAACCTGGTCTTCCTGCATGCTGACTGATTCCTTCTGAACTATTTTTATATTTGTGTTAGACTAGTCGTCTTGAAATTCAAATCTAGGCACATCGATGATTCCCCAAGTTTTCAGGGTAAACCTCAAATGCCTTATCTTAACATACCAAGCCATTCACAATGGCCCCTCTCCCTCTCTGTAACCCCATCTCATAGCTCTCTGTGTCATAGCTCTCTGTACAGTAACTTTTGCTCTAGGCAAAGTGAACAATTTGTAATTTCCAGAAAAGACCTTGCTGTCTTCCACCTGGATTGCTGCATCCTCTTGCCAGAACAACTTCTTCATCTTCTTTTACGTAACAATTTCTAGTCGTATTTTATTTTATTATTATTATTATTACTGAGATGAAGTCTCACTGTGTCGCCCAGGTTAGAGTACAGTGGCATGATCTCGGCTCACTGCGACCTCTGCCTCCTGGGTTCAAGTGATTCTCCTGCCTCAGCCTCCTCAGTAGCTGGGATTACAGGCGCACACCACCATGCCTGGCTAATTTTTGTATTTTTAGTAGAGACAGGGTTTCACCATGTTGGCCAGCCTGGTCTCAAACTCCTGACCTCGTGATTTGCCCGCCTCGGCCTCCCAAAGGATTATAGGTGTGAGCCGCTGCGCTTGGCCTCTAGTCATATTTTAAAACACAGCTCAAGTTTCATCTGGTACAGCTGGCCTTCTTTTTCTCTCCACTTAGCTGTAGCTACCACTGTTCTATGACCCCACAGCAGCCTGGGTACATGTGCCTATTATGAACTTAACATGTCTTACTTAATTACCAGTTTTTAATATTTTATATCAGTCCCTCATTTACTCATTAGTTTACTCAATGATTTATAAATAAAATTAAAAGACATTTTGAAAATATATAAATGACAATTTACTATACATAAAGAGAAGAGAGTTCTGTAAACAAAATGGAAAATAACTGAAAGTTAGATTAGGAGTGGGTAAGGAGAGGTAGTTTAGATAAGAAACAATAAAATGTTAATAAATACAGTACTGCTCAAAATCACTAATAATAATGAAAATGCAAAACTAAAACCACTACCTCATTTTTACCTCTCTGTTTTCCTAAAATATTTAAGTGATAATTTCCAGAGTTAATAACAGGTTGTTATTTATGTACATTCTCCAAAAGACATTTTGGTGATATTTATCAAAATTCTAATTGTTCACATTCAATAACATGGAAATGTACCATATATTTGTGTAAGTACACAGAAATAAATCAAGAGGATGTCATTTGGAACACTGAAAATGACCTCAATATGCATCAAGAAAAGAATGGATGGTTCACTCTATTGTGGTATATCAATACAATAGAATACTATGTAGCATCAAAATAAATACACATGTTTTCATCTAGAAAGATTTTACATGCTCCATTTTATGTGACAAACAAGTTGCAAAAGTGAGTCTATGTTATCAATCCATTGTGCTTAAAAAAATAATGTCAGTACTGCACGTATTAGCCAGGATTCTCCAGAGAAACCAACCAATGGGATCTCTCTCTGTGTAGATACAGATATCTATAGGTCTTATATCTCTCATATCTACATATAGAGATAGACAGATAGACATTAATAGATAGATATAAAGTGAGATTTATTTTAAGGAATTGGCTGAGATTATGAAGTCGGAGAAGTCCCATGTTCACCCGTCTGCAAGCTGGAGACCTAGAAAAGCTGATGGTATAGTTTGAAAGCCTGAGAGCAAGCTAGTCAGTGGTGTAGATTCTAGTCAGGGTCTGGTGACCTTAGAGCCAGAAGCACTGAGGGCAAGAGACTGATGTCTCAGCTCAAGCTGCTAGGCAGAGAGCAAATTCACCCTTCCTCCACCTTTTTGTTCTTTTTTCAGGCCCTCAATGAATTAGATGATGCTCACCCATTCTAAGGAGGGCCACCTGCTTTACACAGTTCACCAATTCAAATGAAAACCCACTCACAGAGACACCCAGAAACAGTGTTTAATCAGCTATCTGGGCATCTCGTGGACTATTCAAGTCAACACATAAAAGTAATAATCACATGAACAAACTTTTTTTTGAGATGGAATCTCACTCTGTTGCCCAGTCTGGAGTGCAGTGGTGTGCTCTCGGCTCACTGCAACTTCTGCCTCCCGGATTCAAGCGATTCTCCTGCCTCAGCCTCCTGAGTAGCTAGGACTACAGGTGCCCACCACCACGCCTAGCTAATTTTTGTAGTTTTAGTAAAGCGGGGTTGCACCACATTGGACAGGCTGGTCTCGAACTCCTGACCTTGTGATCTGCCCATCTCGGCCTCCCAAAGTGCTGGGATTACAGGTGTGAGCCACCGCGCCCAGCCAAACATTTTTAAAATCATGGAATATCTCTATTTAATGTAAAAGAAAAATTCATGAAAACCTGCTGAGAACATTTGATTACAGAACACTATGTGAAGTATGAGTACAAACACTAATACAAATACAATGTGTGTACACACAGAACTATGCACACTGAAAAATATGAACGGATAGGAACTGTCAAGGAAAGTCATCTTTGTGTGGTGAGATTATGAGAAGCTCACTTTTCACTTCTTACATTCCTATAGTTTAAAAATTTTTAATAATTATATGTTACCTTTGTAAATGAAAAAAATATATTTTAAAGATATTCAGAAAAAGAAGATATATTTGGTTATTTATTTAACTTTTTTAGAACTATGAAGGAAACTTGTAAACTATGGCGTAAACTAAGATTGAACATTAAAATGTGGGCCTCTAGAAATAAATGCAGAGCACATTTCCTTAAAAACAGGATTCTTATTCTACAAAAAGTTTCGAGAATGAATATCATAGAAATTTCAGAACCATGAAATAAAGATATTTAAGGAAGTAGTTTCCATTAAATCAATCCCTGAGGTTACAATAAACAAACTCTGGAGAAGCTGTCTCTGTAAAGCTGAACATGAAAAATAATGTTTCAAATACTCAAATTACTAAGGTGTGTCCCAGTAACATATGGCAAATTGTGAAGTCTAATAAAATTAATATCTATACTATATTCACTCTGCTACTGAAAAGTATTATCTCTGGTAGAGCTATTTGGTGTCTAATTATCCCCCCTCCAAATCCCCAAACTGGCATTTTTAACTGAGACAGTTTAATAATAGTTTTTGAGGGTTCCCGATGATTTGACAATGGGGAGCAAGAAGCAACATATCACTTATTTTATCCTTGATACCACCTAGAATGTTAGTCCATGAAGCAAAATTAACTTTATTATCTTAACATTTTACTGATGAATGTCCATTTTATTTGCCATAATATGAGTTATCAAATAAATTTGAAGGAAAGGAAAAGGGAAGAAAAAGGGAGACATGACATCAGTTATAGAGAGTTATACAAATGTAACCTTTTCAAGAATCTTTACCCTTAAAGAACGTATACAAGCCAATCAGTAACTAAGTGTAATGTCAATAAACACAAATAAGAGCTGTCAGTTATAGGTGAGCAGGAGATAACAAAATTTAAAGTTGTATGTAAACAATGAAACATTACACAAATGTTAGCTATTATGAAGAGGGCTTAGCTTAGAACCTTGCATATGGTAGCCACTCAAAGAAATGAATTTATGTAGGGGGAGAATCGCGAACCTTACTTCTCAAAGGGAAGGGCCTTGTTAATAATTTAAAAAAAGTTTTCCCCGGGGCGTCGTGGCTCACGCCTGTAATTCCAGCACTTTGGGAGGTGGAAGTGGGTGGATCACGAGGTCAGGACATTAAGACCATCCTGGCTAAAAAACACAGTGAAACTCCGTCTCTACTAAAAACACAAAAAAAATTAGCCGGGTATGGTGGCGGGTGCCTGTAGTCCTAGCTACTCGGGAGGCTGAAGCAGGAGAATGGCATGAACCCAGGAGGCAGAGCTTGCAGTGAGCCAAGACCATGCCACTGCGCTCCAGCCTGGGCGACAGACCGAGACTCCATCTCAAAAAAAAAAAAAAAAAAGTTTTCAATTATTTCAGAACACTGCCCTATAAGCACCTCACCATACAAGGTAAATCTCTGAAATCTCAGTTTTCCACTAGGTTTTAAAAAGAAAATGCCTGTTATCATATTCCTCCATTTTTCATTTCACAGAAGTCTTAGAAGTAGAGACCATCACTCTATATACTGTATATGTATCTTAATGCATACATTCATATATATACATACATACACACATATCTAGCTATATATAATATGCTGATCTATCAAAAATTCCTGTGTAATAATGGGATTATAAATATTGTGTGAATAAAAAACCTGTCCATCAATTGCTAGTCTCTAAGTAATTTTTCAACAACATCAGAAACTCCACTGTTTTCTCTGCATATCCACAGGCTAATCACTTAAACCTACCATGTTTTTATCTTAATTCCCCTGGTAATATCAGACAGAATTAGTTCCTGTCTGAAAGTGCTCAATCCTTGGGTTAATTATTTCCAGACGCCCAAAAGTTTAGTCTTTTTTATTTTAATTTTTTTATTAAATGAAAGCATTATACTCAACTAAATATAACCATCAAAAGAAATCAACACAATTGGTAAATTCACTTGTCTTTGAACTTGAAGGGCTTTAGAGATACTGTGGGCTTTATTCCAGACCACTGCAATAAAGCCAATACTGCAAAAAAAGTGAGACACAGAAATTTTTTGATTTTCCATTGCATAAAAAAGTTATGTTTATACTATGTTGCAGCCTATTCAGTGTGCAATAACAGTAAGTCTAAAGAAAACAGCATATATATCTTAATTTAAAAATACTTTATTGCTAAAAAAAAGTGCTAATGGTCATTTGAGATTTTAGTGAGTGGTGATCTTTTTGCTGGTGGAGGGGCTTGCCTCAATGTAGATGGGTACTGACTTTTCAGTGTGGTGGTTACTGAAGGTGGCGGTGGCTGTGGCAATTTCTTAAAATAAGACAACAATGAAGGTTGCCACATTGACTCTTCCTTTCACAAAATATTTGTTTCTGTAGCATGCAATGCTGTTTGCTAATAGTTTACGCACATTGGAACTTCATTAAAATTGGAGCCAATCCTCTTAGTTCCTGCTGCTGATTTATCAACTAAGTATATGGAATATTCTAAATCTTTTGTTGTCATTTCAACAATGTTCACAACATCTTCACCAGGAGTAGATTCCATCTCAAGAAACCATTTTCTTTGCTCATCCAAAAAAGCAATTCCTCATCAGTTTAAGTGTTATCATGAGATTGCAGGAATTCTGTCACATCTTCGGGCTCCACTTCTAATTCTATGCCTCTTGCTATTTTTACCACGTCACTGAAGTGGTGATTCCCTCAAAGTCATCCGTGAGGGTTGGAATCAACTTCTTTCAAACTCCTATGTTAACCTACTTCCATGAATCATAAATGTTCTCAATGGCGTCTAGAATGGTACATCCTTTCCAGAAAGTTTTCAATGTATTTTACCCAAATATATCAGAGGACTCAATATCTATGGCAGCTATAGCCTTAAGAAATGTATTTCTTAAATAAAATACTTGAAAGTCAAAATTAGTCCTTGATGGGGATGCACGGATTGCAGAATGAATCTTGTGTTAGAAGGCATTAAGAAAAAACCTCCTTATACATCTTCATCAGAGCTCTTAAGTAGCCATGTGCATTGTCAGTGAGCAGTAATGATTTGAAAGAATTTTTTTGTAAATAATAGGTCTCAACAGTGGGTTTAAAATATTCTGTAAACCAGGCTGTAGACAGATGATATCTGTAAACAGATAACATCTGTTTGTCATCCAGGCTCTGTTGTTCCTTTTATAAAGCATAGTCGGAGTAGACACAGTATATTTCTTTTTTTTTTTTTTTTGAGACGGAGTCTCGCTCTGTCGCCCAGGCTGGAGTGCAGTGGCTGGATCTCAGCTCACTGCAAGCTCCGCCTCCCGGGTTTACTCCATTCTCCTGCCTCAGCCTCCCGAGTAGCTGGGACTACAGGTGCCTGCCACCTCGCCCAGCTAGTTTTTTGTATTTTTTTAGTAGAGACGGGGTTTCACCATGTTAGCCAGGATGGTCTCGATCCCCTGACCTCGTGATCCGCCCGTCTCGGCCTCCCAAAGTGCTGGGATTACAGGCTTGAGCCACCGTGCCCGGCTGACACAGTATATTTCTTAAGAGTCCTAGGACTTTCAGAATGATAAATTAGCATTGTTTCACTTAAAGTCACCAGCTGCATTACCCCCTAACAAAAGAGTCAGCCTGCCCCTTTAAGCTTTGAAGCCAGGCATTGACTTCTCCTCTTTAGCTATGAAAGTCCTAGAGAGTATCTTATTTCATATAAGGCTGCTTCATCTACACTGAAAATCTATTGTTTAGTGTAATCACCTTCACCAATAATCTTAGCTAGATTTTCTAGATACCTTGCTGCAGCTTCTCCATCAGCACTTGCTGTTTCACCTTACACTTTTAGGTAATGGAGATGGCGTCTTTCCTTAAACCTCATAAACCAACCTCTGCTAGCTTCAAATTTTTTTCTGCAGCTTCTTCATCTCTTTCAGCCCTCCTATGTTTAAAAAGAGTTAGGACCTTGCTCTGGACCAGGCTTTGGCTTAAGGGAATGTTGCGACTGGTTTGATCTATCCAGACCACTCAAACTTTCTGACTCAGCAATGAGTCTCTTTTGCTTTCTTATCATTTGTGTGTTCACTGGAGTAGTACTTTTAATTCCCTTCGAGAACTTTTCCTTTACAATCACAATCTGGATAACTGTGCAAGAGGACTAGCTTTTGGCTTATCTGCATCTTTGACATGCCTTCGTCACTATGCTTAATCATATCTAGCTTTTGATTTAAAGAGAGAGAGAGGCCACTCTTCCTTTCACTCGGACACTTAGAGGCCATTACAGGGTTACTAACTGCCAAATTCCAACATTGCTGTGTCTCGGGAATTAGGGCAGCCTGGGGAGAGAAAGACAGGAAACAGCCAATGGGTGGAGCAATCAGAGTACACACAACATTTATCAGTTATGTTCGCAGTCTTTCATGGGCATGGTTTGTGGCATCCGCAAACAATTACAATAGTAATATCAAAGATCACTGATCACAGATCATCATACAGGTATAATAATAATGAAAACGTTTGAAATATTGTGAGAATTATCAAAATGTGACACAGAGACACAAAGTGTCCCCATAACGCTAATAAATTTGCTTGAGGAGAGTTGCCACAAACCTTTAATTTGTAAAAAGCACACCATCTGTGAAGCACAGTGAAGTGGGGTATGCCTGTATAAATAAGCTGGACCTACATCTGAGCGTGGCTGCTAGGTCATTTATCAGCAAATATGCATATCCATACATTCAATCACTTCCTTCATTTTGTGAATTATATTCAATATATTCGTTTTGGTCAGGGTCTAATCAGGAAAACTGAAACCATCCTAAGAATTTTAGTGGCTATTTAATTAAAGAAACTGATTACACAAGTATGGGAAAGTCAAAAGAATAAGAAGGGGATGATGAACAGTAACTCCAAGAAACTGCGACCTTCTCAGGGTTGCAGAAACAGAAGGAAAAAGGCAGTATTGCTACCTCTATCAAAAAGAGGAGGAGAGCGAGCCATGGTATGTCTTGGAGTCCTGAGGTGGCACCGCAGGGCTGGCATCCACAGCTCCGAGGCATCTCCGTGCAGCTGAGACTCAGGTGTCTCAGAGGGTTAGTGCAGAGCTATGTTCAAACCTTTAGGGGCAGGGCCCAGGAAGTACTCTGGTCACCATGGTGTGGCTGCTGTAACCCGACGAGGCCTGGTGAGGGCAGTGCTCACTGTCCAAAAGGCCTTGTGTGGCTGATACATTTGATGGTGGCATTTCTGAGGAAAATGGTGCAGTTGGTGCCAAAGGACTTGGGAGGAATACTAAACACAGAAGAAAGCATGAAAAAGCCCCTTCTCTCCTCCTCGTGATGTCCACTTTCCTGCCAGTACCTCCCACTGGTGGAATAGGTCTGCAAGGCAGCTGTAACAGTGGCTTGGGGCATCAGTCCCCCATCTGGCTGTGCCTTCGCCCAAGATGTCTAGGTCCCAGCTCTGTAGGGCCTCCTCACTAATGCTAAGTTTTGATGATGCCACATTTTCAGTTTAGTTTCCCCAGCCTAGGGGTGACAGTTGCTTCCATCATATGTCAACCTCAGTGTTTCCTTTTTGCCTTTTCTGTCTTCCATTATCCCAGTAACCAACTGTCTATAGTAAATTATTTCCATTACTATAAATGTTATTGTTTCTGTTTTCCTGACTAGATGCTGATTGGTACCGATCTCACTTTTTCTACGGGCCTGTCTTGAGTTACTAGTTAGATGAAATAATCACTATGGCTTGAAGGGCTAAGATGTTTGACCAATGTCACCTTGTTCACATGTCAAGGTTTTCCAAGTAAATAAACAAGTGCATGCTGGGCAGACAAAAACTACAAGTCCTAATTATGCCACCCTTACAAAACAGGCTCTTGTTATTCTCTGCCTAACTCCCCCATTGTTTCCTTCATGAAACCGATCATAACCTGTGGTGTTTTCTGTTTTCTTGTTTTTTCCCCCTCCACAAATTAAAGCCCATGAGGGCAAGGACTATGTCTGTCTCATTCACTACTACCAAACAGGGTCTGGCACAGTCCCAGGCTCAGAAAAGGTGCTTGGTAATTATTTGTTGAATGAATTAACAAATGAACAAACCAACCTGGAAAAAATCATGGCTTGAGATTAGTCAGAATTAATAAAGAAGAAAGAAGATGTCTTAGTCAGTTTGGTTGCTATAACAAAAGTAGCATAGACTGGGTCGCTCACACTCCTGGAGGCTGGGAAGCCCAAGATCATGGCGCCAGCAGATTCGGTGTCTGGACAGGGCTCTCTTCCTGGTTTGCAGACAGCCATCTTCTTGTATCCTCACATGGCAGAAGAAGCAAGCTCTAGTCCCTCTCTTCATATAAGACCACTTATCCCACTGTGGAGCGCCACTGTTATGACTTTATTGAAACATAATTAACTCCCAAAGACCCTATCTCCTAATTCCATCCCATTAGGGGTGAGGGTTTCAACATGCGAATTTTGGAGGGGCACAAATATGTAGTCCATAGCAGAAGAGTAATGTGGTGTCAGAACTGCAGATCAAATATTTACATTACTATACATCTGTAACAATTTAGAGTGTGTGCTACCAAGGCAAGAATAGATAATAGAACGGAACGGATAGACCTTACAAAGATGCTAGTCTACTTAAGTGGCAGTTATGATATTAATGAAGGAATTCCTCTAGGTCCTGATGTATTACATTTAAAAATCAGTCAACTCAGAGAGGGAAAATCACCCCACAACAACTTTGTCCCATGCAATGTAGTTTCAGTGTATAAAATCACTTTTGTGCCTTTGGTAACAACATGTCCTTATTTAGTCAACATATATAATTATTTTCAATACATTACACATGAATTGTACCTAATTTGCCCATTTAATAAAGAAAGTCACCAGATCAGGTGCCTATGTAAGTAACTCTTCATGCTTAAAGTCAAATTCATGGGACCCTGAAAAGTCATTTATTGAGCTGCTTCTACTTAAGACCACAAAATTTGTCCCTGGCCAGTGGGAAGATACCTTATGTTCAAAAACTATAGAGAAATAATTCATAACTCCTAGACATCCATCAAAAAGTCTACCCCATATTTAACTCTACTCATTTGCATTTTAAACCCATACTCCCCCTCTTGATGTGGAGTATTTACCATAACAAGCTGCAAACTTTGTGTCACAAAACTGAATTTTTAAAATACCCTGATTTTTAATGATAATATCTGACTTCAGATTTGTATGTATCTAACTCTTGTGAACCTGCTTAGGATGATATATTAAAGATATGTCTGTGACAGAAGACCACTTTAATCAATGCGATATATTCAGAGGATATAATCATTATTTCGATTTAAAATATGAGTCTCCCTCTTGCATCAGTACTGCATAAACAAACGAGTGACATTTGTAATGTTTTTAATCCTTGCCTTCAAATGCTATGAATGTTCGATTTCTGATTCTATATGCTAATTTTATGTTCTTTGTGCTAGGTTTATTTGGGAATGATTTTGATTAAATCTTAGCAGAAACAGACTTCCTACATAAACCTGGCATCCTAGATATTTTCCATATGGGGAACGGCTTCTTAAAAGCAAGGCAAGAAATCTATTATTTAGGGTTGATGGAGTAAGAAAGGAGCATGGAGTCAGATTTTTGCATCACATACAACTGGGTTCAAATCTTGGTTCTATCAATCCCCAGTTTGATCTTCAGCAGTTTCTTAAGTGCTCTGAGCTTCTGTTTATCACTTTAAACAGACTGAAGAATCAGACTAATACCATTTACTGTGCAGAACTGCTATGAGGATAAAATTATATTGCATATATAAAGTACTGATGTACTATGGTACAGTACTACAAAGTACTGTAGCATAGGGTCTGACATATACTGACTCCTTAATACAATACTAGTTCCCTTCCTTTTCTCCTAAGGACTACAAAGTATTAGATGGGTAATTCCATGTGCCAAGAAATAACCAATAATGAATGATTTAAAAATATTTCGGGGAAAGGGAAAGTAGGAGGAACTGGAGTAGCATCAATACTTCACTGCAAAGCATGTATAGAAAGTCCGCTGGAAGAGCTGACCAGTGGCCAGTCTGACCTGGCAGCCTGCCACCAAGGAGCATTTTGGAGGAGGCTGTAATGACACTCCTTATTCCAACATGTCCAGCCCCTGTACTTAAATGGTACAGATTTCTGGTCCATAGACTTCTCTAAACCAGCCCTGGATGGATGTATATTTTGCATTTCTCCCTCTACTGTAGATGGTGGACTCTTATAGTTTGCATGAGGTTTACAATGTGTTCCCCTAAGTTAATATTTCAAAATATTTTCAATAAACCTTTCTGATTTTATAAAGCTGGATACTGACACAGGTTGGCAACATGGATGTGGGCTGATAGTCCCTTTTGGGGAGGCCCAAATACATTTCCAGTGGACACAGATGGCTTACTATTATTCTTTCTCACTTTTGTCATTTGAAACACTGATCATTTGAGAGAATCAACTCTGAACACCACTATTTACACCAACCCACCACCAACAACAGACATAACACCGATTTAAATATTCAGTTTAAAGGAAATCATTTACTTAAAGCAAAACCCAAAACCCTTGAAGACCAGGACCTAGGGGTGGTCCTCACAGTTGAGGGAGTATCATGTAAAGGTCATAAATTTGGCAATAATTGAGAAAATAATAAAGTATTATTTTAAGATAGCATACATTTAGAAAGGTAATATAATAAGTTGGATCATGTCTCATCCAATTTATGTCCACTTGGATCCTCAGAATATGACATTTGGAAAAGGGTCTTTGTAGATATAATTAGTTAAGGATCTCAAGAGGAAATCATCCTGGTTTTAAGGGTGCCCTAAACCCAATGACCAGTGTCCATACACGAGGAAGGACACAGGAAGACACAGGAAAGAAGGCCATGCCAAACTGGAGACAGAGAGGAGAGTTACACTGCCATAGGCCAAGGAGTGCCAAAGATCACCAACGAACACCAGAAGCTAAGGGGGTCTCCAGAAGGAACTAATGCTCTTGACACCTTGATTTCAGACTTCTGGCTTCCAGAACTGTTAGAGAATAAGATTCTGCTGTCTAAGCCACCCAGGGTCTGGTGCTTTGTTATGGCAGTCCTAGGACATGAACACTGGCAGGAGGCATACAGTAAGGTGGGAATTCTGAAGCCAGACTGTCTCAGTTCACATTTTGGTTGTCACTTTCTCACCACATTTATGGGCTGTTGATCTTCTTTGGATTCATTTGCTCATTTGTGAAATGGAGGTAAAAATCGCTCCCACATCAAAGGTTTGGCATGACAGTTAAATCAGGCAGTTAATGCTCAATAAACATTGCCCAAAGATAAAATGACAACAAATTTAGTTTAAAGATCTTAATTGGCTTTTATTTGCAATTCTAGAAATGAGAAACACCTCGTTTTATAACGTAGACTATGTTCCAACAAGCTGAGCAGAAGTGGCTGGCTTTATAGACAGAAAAGGAAAGCAGAAACAGGGAACAAAAAGTCGTTTCACAGCTACTTTCCTTGCAAAGGTTAAATCAGACGGGACTTTCTTACCATGCCAGCTAAAATTGGCTCATTTGGGGATTTGGCTATTTATTATCCCTCTCTCTCCTGATTTCTTGAAAGATGAAATAAACAGCTTCATTTCAGCTTGGTGGCCATGAAACTTTAGCATGAGTGATGCCGTTTTGGTCTGGTCTGTTGGGCCTAGTGCAGGAGCTCCATTCAAAACAATGGCTTCCTATAAATTTCATTTAATAACACTCATTATGATTTACAAACTGTGTCTCTATGTCCCTGTATCTTCAAAAGCATATTATTTCTGCCTTCTTCTTACTTCATGGGAAGATTTGTGACAATGGACATGAACTAATACTTTTATAAACATGGTGAATATGACTAAGCCCGTGTTTCTATTATTACTATCCTTTCATGTCTACTTAGGATTCAACAACTAAGGGAAATCACAGCCTTTATGGTAAAACTCGTGCATTTTTTGTGGGACAGTTGTAACCAAATGCTGATTCACATGATATGTATTTCAATGTGTTGCTATGATTACTTTAAGCAAATAACAGATAGTTCATGAATACTATTTAAGTAATAAACCAGAAGCCTTATTTTGGAGTTTTTGAAAAATGAAAGTTAGAAAATGCATAGCTAATTCCAGAAATAAAATATTTGTGAAATGCTGATAAATAAAAATGCCTTCCTCTTCCTTTAATTTCATTCTACAGTCTTGGTTCTATCTCAGAAACTGGAATCTGCTCATTTGAAGTTTTCTATTGTGATAAGGTGAGCAGGTCCTGGCTGCTCCACCTACTGATGTTACTTGATAGAAATCATGAAACTTTTCTTGGCATCTGCTTCTTCATTGGAAATATAAGGAAACGCATAAGCTCTGCCTTATGGAGCTCTGAGGAACTCAGCTGACAGGATACAAGTAAAGAAAGAACTATAGCATGAGCACATGGCGATTGTTCAATAACTTTCTGAAAAAGTTGTTCTTATCTCCAAGACATTTTACCCTGAATTTCTTTGATTTTAATTACTTTAACATGAAAAATCTCATCACAATCCACAACTTAGATTATACATTTAACAAGTAGCATCTCAAACAAACAAATCATTGGAAAACATCTCTGCAGAAAGAACTGCAAAATTAAAGAACAATCTGTGAAATCCATAGTTTTTAAAAATTTTGTTTCAACTTGAAGGTGACATTGTACATCTATGCTTTGCCAACTGACTGCTTTCTGAGGCTGATTTGAGTCATGTGCACACACTGGTCCCCAGACACACAAAACAGAAGCAAGGCCTTGGCTTACAGTGACATTGCATCTGTAAGAGTAATGCTAAATACCTGCTAGTTGGTATCTTCTACATCTTAGATATTTACTTTTATTCTAAAGCCAACCTACATATCCATAACTGCACAGCAACCATTTACACATCTATATACAAGTAAAATTCAGAACTTTAACTAGAAAAAGGTGTGGAATTTTGTGATTTTGATTTTTAGGCAACACTTACCATCTTTTTTTTTTTTTTCCTATCAATCTCATCACAAAAGGTATAATCACATGTATTTTGTATATTGGAAACTAAATTTACCAATATTAACTTTAGGTAGAAGATATCAGAAAATCCTTTCAATATTATTTTTGACCTTTATTTTCACCAACAGCAACAGGTTAGTCTCCATTAAAAAGATGAGCTTTACAGAAGTTAAAGGTTTTGAAAATTATCTGAGAAGTCAGACCTCAGGGAAAATGCAGAAAAAGAAGGGATGGCCAGAAGTTCAGGAAGAGGGACACCCACTGGCCATGCCTTCAGGAGGTTCTTGTTCTGGTTTGCTGACACGAAAGCTATGTCAAGGAAACTGGCTTCTAGTGATGAAAAGGTTCATTTAGAGAATGGCATTTGTGATGGGTTTGTCTTATGTTCAGCATGACCAACAAGAAGCAGAGAGATTTCGGGAATGGTGGACAACAGGGGGAAAAAAGGGGGCAATTGAAGGAAAAGCTTTTAAGTGACTCCAACAAAGTATGTACCAAAAGGTGGTCTTTGTCAGGAAATGCTAATAAGGGATTACACTACAGGATCTCAATGGGAGTGTAAAGAGGAGGCATGTGGGCAAAATTTGGAGGGGGTTATAGTTTGGAAAGCATATTCAAATACTTGCTGTTTTTATAATACCATCCAAAAATTACAGAAATTAATGCAACTGCAATAAAAACATTACAAAAAATATTTAGAGTAGTATAAATACTGAAAATAGAAATCTACAGATGACATAGGTTTAGCAGAGTGAAAAATACTGCTTTCATAAACAGTTTCTTCTGAATAGGTGCCTTCTTATTTATACAATAGTTTTTAGCTATTAAATATATTTAACCTCCAAATCAGTGGTCCTCAACCTTTCTGGCACTAGGGACTGATTTCGTGGAAGACAATTTTTCCACAGGATAAGGGTGGCGGGGGAATGGTTTCAGGATAAAAGTGGTCCACCTCAGATCATCAGGCCTTAGTTAGAGTCTCATAAGGAGTGCGCAACCTAGATCTCCTGCATGCATAGTTCATAATAGGGTTAGTGCTCCTATAAGAATCTAACGCTGGCACTGATCTGACAGGAGCTAGAGCTCAGGCGGTAATGCTCACTCACCTCCCACTGTGTGGCCTGGTTCCCAACAGGCCACAGACCAGTACCAGTCAGTGGCCCGGGGGTTGGGAACCCCTACTCTATGAAGGCACTGATTGCTTTTAGGCATTTTGCTATTTCTATGAATTATGTATATTAGGCAATTTAAACACAGTTATAGCTAGGTGCTTCCAACTCACCTGAGTATAGCATGAACTAACTACACACACACACACACACACAGACTTGCATACACACACAAATTATGAACTGTTTATTGCTGGACATGTTTGTCCAGCAATAAAAGGCTTATTATTATTATTATTTGTTTCATTAAGTTTTTATTTTCTATATGGACTTTCAAGGATTTCTAGTTCCCCACTAGTGCCATCACCCCACAAGTCACCCCAACCTGCCAGACTAAATATGGGATCTTCTCTAAACCAATAAGGCTGAGATAATAAGAAGCAACAGCTTGCCTTATCCTCATCCTCTGACAAGCTCAGCCATCTGGGAAGAGATCAGTAGCCACCCCCCTCCAATCGCAGAAGGTGTTGAATCTAGAATCTAGTTGTCCTTTCAGAAAAATCAAGTGTCCAGATAAAGACTCCCTTACTTGTCTTCTTTGTAAATGTTCCCAATTTCTGGTAAATGCAGAGCTTCCTCTGGTAAATGCAGAGGAAAGTTAAGTTCCTCTTAACTTTATAAAATTAAGTATAAACTAAAACAAACACAGATAGATAATTTCCATCTTGCAGACCATCGCTGAAAGGACTACTAAAAGAAAGGTTTGTGTTCTAGCACTAGGGACTCTGACTAACCTTCCTCCTGAAAGCAAGCGCTCCATAAAATATAAAAACACATCCTCGTAAATGCATCAATAAATTGACAATAAAGAAGGCAAAAAGTTTAAGTGATATCAGAAACCTAGAGAAGAAGCAGCATATTGAATTTGGCTTTGGCCCTCAGGGCATTCGCAAAATCCTAGTGACCTTAAACTTTCCTTTGACTGACCTTGTGGAGCTCATAGGGCCAGAAGACAAGACCAGAGCCGTTCGCGGGTAGGAGTAGACTGGGGATGGAGAATCTCACAAGAGTTTCTCCAATAAAATTAGGTCCACAAAGGTTTCAGTTTAAGGGTAAACTAGAAATAAGCTCTTGTATCCCCAGTAGATTCCAAAGAAAATTGTCTGGCTTGAAATTCAGTGATAAATAAGAGGTGACAAAAATTTCCTTTGAGAATTCCTAACTAAAAACCAGCACTCACACCAGTTTGTAGTCTGAACTCACAATATAGGATGAGGTGAAAAATTTCAAGCCAAGAATTTAGATTAAAATGGTAGGAGGAAGTATGTCTCTAGGACACTCGGACAAAAGAAACACAAATACCTAGATACCTTCTAAAGAAACCCACCTTCACCGAAAGATTCAAAGAATTCTTTTAGATAAAGATCCAAGCCCACAATTTAAAAAAAAAATCACACAAAAAATGAGGAAATATGTCAACATGAGTGAGAGCAAGAACTAGTGGCAGATTTAAAGGGGGAAAGACTTCAGAAAAGACAAACAGACAAAATGCTCTAGTTAAAAGACAAACATTATCAGAGTAGATTTCAAAATAAATCCAACCATATGTTGTATATAAGAAGCACACCTGAAACAAAAGAATACAGACAGGGTGAAAGTGAAAGACAGCCAACTGGAGGTCATCTCCACCCTCGTGTTCCCTGACTCCTATCATCTATCGGAGCCATGATGACCCCTTGCTCTTTGTCTCTTTCCTTTTGCAATATTACAGTTTTCTTTTTGCCTTCCCTAATAATCCCTTGGACTTTTCCAATGGTCCTTCCTCCTCCTCAGACTTCTAAGCATTCCTCTAGTGAAGTACTACGCTCTTTGTTCTATTCCCTGGAGGGTCTCAAAGGGTATCTCCTGACCACCTGCATTAAAATCATTTTGGCTACTTGTAAAAACAGAATTTCCTGGGTGATTACCCAGACATTCTGATTTTTAGATTTGGGAAAGGATCTAGGAATTGCATTTGTAACAAGCTCCACCAGTAATTATTATATACTCTAAAGTCTGAAGACCATTTTTTTAAAATTATTGTTTTTATTTTTCAGACAGGATTTCACTGTGTCACCCAGGCTAGAGTGCAGTGGTGCCATCTCAGCTCACTGCAGTCTCCGCCTCCTGGGCTCAAGTAGTCTTCCTACCTCAGCCTCCAGAGTAGCTGGGACTACAGGCGTGTGCCACCACACCCAGTTAACATTGTATTTTTAGTGGAGACAGGGTTTCACCATGTTGCCCAGGCTGGCCTCGAATTCCTGGGCTCAAGCCATCCGCCTGCCTCAGCCTCCCAAAGTGCTAGGATTACAGGCGTGAGCCACTGCACTCAGCTTGAAGATCATTTTTATGTACTCTTTCTTTCAAAATATTCATGTTTTCATGGTTTTAAGAGTCGTTAATACTTTATTTCCCTTGTCCTCTCATCGAATTTACAGTTCTGTACTTTAGGTGGCACTTTTTTTTTTTTTTTCCCGAGATGGAGTCTCACTCTGTAGCCCAGGCTGGAGTGCAGTGGTGTGATCTTGGCTCACTGCAAACTCTGCCTCCCGTGTTCATGCCATTCTCCTGCCTCAGTCTCCCGAGTAGCTGGCACTACAGGTGCCCACCACCACGCCCGGCTAATTTTTTGTATTTTCAGTAGAGATGGGTTTCACCATGTTAGCCAGGATGGTCTCGATCTCCTGACCTCGTGATCCACTCACCTTGGCCTCCCAAAGTGCTGGGATTACAGGCGTGAGCCACCGGGCCCAGCCTAGGTGGCACTTCTAAGGCATTTGTCAACTTCATGTCAACTGGATCATCAATCACCTTAGTTAAAATTAAGAAATTATGTATGACTCATCCTTTCATTAATAAATCCAATTAGTTACAACTCATATTCTTTTCCTGTAAAATATCCTTAAGTTCCTTTTGCTCTGTTTTTATTGCTTTCTCTTTAGTACAACCCTCATTACACATGGATTTTTATAACTAGTTTTTCTATTCAAATGTTCTAGTCCTACAATCCATATAGGACACTGCTGCCAGAATAATTTTCCTTAAATATCACTTTCACCATATCACAACGATGCTAAATATCTTCATATCATTCCTTAGTTCCAGCAATAATCAAATTTAAACTTCTCTGTCATGCTTTTGAACTTCAGAATCCAGTCCACTCAATGTGGCTTCCCATCATCCAGTAGTCCATACTCTCTGTCAGACATGCTGCTCTCCTGCTGTCATGAATGCATGCCGCAAGTATGATAACAAAGCACAACTCATGGCGGGCAATCACAGAGTGATTTTTTTTTTTTTTTAATTTAAATGTATGTTGTGCAGCTAGCTGTTTTTCCCCTACTCCTAAGAGAAGATTTAGGAAGCACCCATGCCTTCCACAGCTGCCATCAACCAGTTAAAATTCTTATTTTCAGTGATGAAACAGTCTCAATTTAATACTGATATTAGAAGCGCTTGAACCAGTGTGACTCCATCTTGAATAGCGGCGAGGTAAAACCAGGCTGAGACCTACTGGGCTGCATTCCCGGGAGGTTAGGCATTCTTAGTCACAAGATGGGATAGGAGGTCAGCACAAGATGCCAGTCACAAAGACTCTGCTGATAAGCAGGATGCCATAAAGAAGCAGGCCAAAACCCACCAAGACCAAGAAGGCAATGAAAGCAACCTACGGTTATCCTCCCTGCTCATTATATGCTAATTCTAATGCATTAGCATGCTAAGAGGCACGCCCATCGGCACTATGAGTTTACAAACGCCATGGCCACGTCAGGAAGTTACTCTATATAGTCTAAAAGGAAGAGAAATCCTCGATTTGGAGAATTCTCCCGTCCCTTTCCCAGAAAACTCAGAAAAAAATCCATGCCTTGTTTGGCATACAATTAAGAAATAACTAAAAATATCCAACCAGCCACCCTCAGGGCTGTTCTGCCTATGAAGTAGCCACCCTTTTATTCCTTTACTTTCTTAATAAACTTGCTTTCACTTTACTCTATGGCCTTACCCTGCATTCGTTCTTGTGTGAGGTCCAAGAACCCTCTCTTGGGGTCTAGAACAGGACCAGCGTTCCAGTAACACTGTCACATACGTAATGATATTTTGGTGAACAACAGCCCACTCTCTTATGATGGTGGTCCCATAAGATTATAATGGAGCTAAAAAATTCCTGTTACTTAGTGATGTCAAAACAGTCCTAACATCATAATGTAATGCATTACCCATGTGCTTGTGGTTATGTTGTAAATATACCTACTGCACCGTCAGTTGTATAAAAGTATGGCACATGCTTATGTACATAAGTACATAATTAAGTATATGATACTTGATAATGACAATAAATGGCCATATTACTGGTTTACGTATTTACTATACAATACTTTTTATTATTTTAGAGTGCTTTTCTACTGATTGAAAAAACAAGTTAATTGTAGAACAGCCACAGGCAGGTCCTTCAGGAGGTATTTCAGAATGCATTGCTATCATAGGAGACGACAGCTCCATGTGTGTTACTGGCTCTGAAGACCTTCCAGTGGGACAAGATGTGGAGGTGGAAGACAGTGGTATTCATGATCCCAACCCTGTGTAGGCGTAGGCTAATGTGTGTGTTTGTGTCTCATTTTTAATTAAAAATTTTTAAAAAATTAAAAACAGAGAAAAGCATATACAATAAGGATAAAAAGAAAGAAAATATGGTTGTACAGCTATACAACGTGTTTGTCTTTCAAGCTAAGTGTTACTACAAAAAAGTCAAAAACTTAAAAAAAATTTAAAGTTTATAAAGTTAAAAAGTTATCGTAAGCTGAGGTTAATTTATTTTTGAAGAAAAAATTTAAAGAAATTTGATATAGCCTAAGTGTATGGTTTCTAAAGTTTACAGTAGTGTACAGTAATGTCCTACATCTTCACATTCATTCACCACTCACTGTCTCACCCAGAACACCTTCCAGTCCTGCAAGCTTTATTCATGATCAGTGCCCTATACAGGTGTAACATTTTAAATCTTTAATATTGCCTTTTTACTCTACCTTTTCTATGTTTAGATATACAAATTCTTACCATAGTGAAACAGTTGCTTATAGTAGTCAATGCAGTAACATGCTATACAGGTTCGTAACCTAGGAGCAATAGGCTGTACCATATAACCTAGGTGTGTACTGGGCTATGCCATCTAGGTTTATGTAAGTACACTTGTTGATGTTCACACCACAATGAAATCACCAAATGATGCATCTCTTAGAAGGTATCCCCATCCTTGAGCAATGCATGACTAAAATTAAATATAAAGGACCACATAATAGTGTATATTCTAAACTTACTTTTAAGTTTGGAGGGGCACAGGCTACAGGTCAGAAGTAGTTCGCTTCTCTCTTTCCTTATCTAGTAGTTGTTTTCTTCCTTCATCATTTTGTTAAACTAAATCTCTGACTCATCCAGGATTAAAGCAAGGGAGAAGAAAAGGAGGAGAGAGGGCCAGAAATGTTCTTTCTTGACAAGCACTACTCTAATAATCTAACATCAACAAACCTTTGGCCTGTGAAGTTGTTTACAACTCACTTTCTCATATAGGTGTTTTCGTGGCCTTTTCGGTGAATGTTTCTGACTCTGGCTTTTTTGGAGAAGGCTAACCTCTACTTGAAGTGCCTTAGCAGAGGCAAAATCATCTCTATTTAAACTGTTCATTACTTCCTTGTCCGCTGAAAAGTTGACAGCACTCAGAATTTCTACCTCTGGACTGTAGACTCCTAATTAGGGAAAAGGAGCTAGGCTGGTAGGAGCAGGTAAAAGCAAAAAGAAAAAGCAGGTAAGGTATGAGTCTGCCTTTCTTCATGGTCCAGGACACATAGCACTCTTGTGCAAATAACTCACAATCTTACTGAGCCCAGCTATCACCAGACACTTGGATGATAGTAAAATGCAGGTTAGTTCACTGAAACCTTGGTGTTATCAGTACTGCACAAAGCCCTCTTTAGCACATCACACAAGCACTATCTTATAAAATCCCCAGCAAGCTTTTGTCTCCTTACAGTCAGCTCCTTTCTTGCTGACCTGCCCAGTGTACTCTTGCAATGTATTTTCATACTTTCTCGAATAATCCTGCCTTTCTTTACCTACAACTGTCCTGGTTAATTCTTCTTACTGCCCATGCCACTGGCCCCAGATGGTTGCTGATCACTTGCAGTATGGCCCTTTCTGGACCGGGCCTAAAAACAACTCTATACTAGCTCTCCCTCACAAATTGTCCATGTTCAGAAGAAAAAACTAATATTCTTTGCACCTACAAACTCCTGGAATGTGGTGTGTCTCCACTTCAGAAACTTCTCCTTTATTCTGTCAGTCATTCCTTTCTTCAGATTTCTCAGGTGAGAATCAGACATGAGCCTACAGTTAGGCAGCAGACTGCAGGGGACACATAGTAAGTTCTCTGAGTAGTTGGTAAGGTGCAGGTACCCCATCCTGGTACCCACAAATCAACAGCAGCTCTCTCCAGATTATCAACCTTTTATACTATTGACAAGATGGATCTCCTTTGTAAATCTTGCATAAAGTCTAGTATCTCTGTGTAATGTAGAATTTGTATATATCTTAGTTTCTTGGTCCAAACTTATATTTTCATTTCTCATTACAAATGCTTAATAATTTCCATCTTAATGTATGTTGTTTGCCTCTCTGGAATCTATCTATTCTTCCCCAACTTGCTTATCTAAATCTGAGCTATCCTGCAAGGTTGTGCTCAAGTTCCATCTTATTCACGCTCCCTTGCCTGGCTGTTTTAGATTTTCCAGCAATCTCTTTGGAAGCCCTACACTATTTGCAGAAGTTACTGTAATCAATACATAAAGTTTGCCCTTAGCATTTCTTTTTCATGAAAGACAAATACGGGCACCTTCATGATACAGTGACTCTACGGCCTACAAACTTAATTGTACTTGAAATACAAAAATATCTTTGAAAAATGTGCTGACCCAAAGAGTGGCTTATAAGTCTAAGAAAAGTGGGACAAAGAGAGGCAAATGTTAGGCATGCACATCTAGGTTCATTAAATTTCTTTGAATGAACACTCATCACTTAGAAGAGAAGGGAAGTATTAGGATAAAGCTGGTTGTTCTACATTATATATGCTGAATATTTCAAACATTCACTTTTTTAAACATTTATATATAAGAGGAGCTAGAAAATCCATTTACTCGAATCTAACATTTTTTTTTCAACTTTATTGAGTATAACTGACTAGTAATTGTATATTTGAATCCAACTTTTTTTTTTTTTTTTTGAGACAGAGTCTCACTCTGTCACCCAGGCTAGAGTACAGTGGCACCATTTCGGCTCACTGTAAGCTCCGCCTCCCGGGTTCACGCCATTCTCCTGCCTCAGTCTCCCGAGTAGTTGGGACTACAGGCGCCCGCCACCACGCCGGGCTGATTTTTTTGTATTTTTAGTAGAGACGGGGTTTCACCGTGTTAGCTAGGATGGTCTCGATCTCCTGACCTCGTGATCCGCCTGCCTCCGCCTCCCAAAGTGCTGGGATTACAGGCGTGAGCCACCCTGACCAGCCTGCATCCAACATTCTTAAATAAACTAAGCTCTCTATTAGAAGTTGAGGGGCCAGAAAACATGTAACCCCCATATTTTTAATTAATTGTTTACTATATATAAATATGCATATGTGTAATGTATGTGTATATCATAATTCATGTTATTTATTAATAATAAATAATAAAATCATAAATAATAAAATCATAAATAAAATGAATAGCTCTTTGCCTATATATTGGTCAGAGTAAAATTTATGACACTATATTTTAATACTTTAAAGCACAGTGATTATTTAGCTCACATTTTCATGACACTTGCAAATGGTAATTAACCACCAGTGCAGGGACCAACATTAACTTTAAAAAATGTCGTTAATTAATTCACAGAGCACTGATTATTTTCTATTTTAATGACTGCTTGGATTTATACATGGCAATTATAATATATAATGTTTGTCTATGCTCTTCATCTTGTCACTTTTTATTTAAACAGGGGAAACTGTTGTAATGAAAAAATTTTTTGAACAGATGCAGTACTAAGTGAACTTAAAGATATATATGTATGTATATAATCATTCTCTTCCACTAACTAAGCAATACTGACTTTCAGAATGAAATATCCTGGAAAAATAGAATTTTTAACCAAGATAGCAACTCATAATTAGAAAATAATCAGTAAATCATTACTAAAATTATTCATTACTAAAATTGTAACCTATGAAACAGTTAAGAACAAAAATAAGCACAAAAACATGACTTTCAACAGATATGGAGTTTATAAGTGAGGTTGTCTCACAAACAGATACAACCCAAAAACTACCGGATATCAATACCAATTTCTTATTAGTTGTAGATATTTATGACGTCTGTCCTATATCCAGTTTGTGAGAATATAAAAACTTATTCAGATTACATCGTGCTATTTATTTTGCACACAAATCTTAGTGACTAAGTAGTATTGGCTGAAAAAACTAGAATGGATTTGAAATTCTATCTCATATTGAGAATTTTTAAAAATTCTCAAGAAAAATGTACCTGTTTTGGAAAAGTCCACTCAATTGGAAAGAGTGAGTAAAATTCAACAGATAATTGGTGTTTAGGTAGTCTCATAAAGAAATTCCTGTCACAATGAGAGATCACTTTTCTATCTTATTTAGTTGAATCAATAGAACCTATATTTATCTTAGCTTCATCTTCCATGTTTTTTTAAGTCATAATAATGAAACAAGCCTTGAAATGGAAGTGCAAGAAGTAAATTCAAGTGTCAGATTTACTACTGTGTCTTTGAGTAAGTCACTAAGACTTTTAGAGTCTTCAGTCTCTTAATCTGCAGATGAACATAAAAATATTTGCCTTGTTTATCCCATGTAATTAATGTAACACTTAATAGGCAATGCTACATGTGGAAAAGACACTGAAAAGTATTAACTAAGGCAGAGCAGCACAGGAACAGATCACAGGTTTAGAATGAGATTCAAGTCCAATTCCACCATCACCAACAGTGTACCTTTAGATAAGTCACCAAACCCCTTCCAGCCTCAATTTCTTCCTCCACTAAATGAAGAAGCTTATTTTAAGGTTCTTTCCATCTTTATGAGTCTGTGATCTGGTACTAGAAAAGCTAACAAAGAAATTCTCTAACATGCTTTTGTTTCCTATGAAAGTGACATACACCGATTAGGTGCTCATGATTAATTTTAGACTCTGTCTTGCAAATAAGAGAAAGTCATCATTTATTTGGCAGGAACAGGCTCACATCCCTTATGAAATGAGGTGTGGTATTAATTTATTAACCATACACCAGAATGTTCAATGTTAAATGTAGGAAGGTGGCATTCATGAAGAATTACAAGAATCATTATATGGTATAAAATCTGAGCATAAAACTAACATTGGAAAAGAATCTGCCCTTGAAATACAGAAAACAAGTCTGTACTGCATTACTTACAGTCTATGTTAAAATCTACCCACACCATACAAACAAAAGATTACAACTAAACACTGAGGCACAGCTGCCCTTGTCTGGCAGTTTGATATCCTTTTAATTAGTTGTTTTTCTGTAGTGCTAAACTTGGATTTTGTGTACACCACAACTAAACATAGAACAGACAAAGGCTAAGCAGCATAAACTTGTTGCTGTAAGTGCCACAGGAGCAGGGATTCTTGTCTGTTTTATTCACTGATGTATCCCAAACACCTAGAACACGGCCTGCCGCATCATAAACACTGAATAAATATGTATCAAATAGATGAACTGGCTTCCATTTATTCCTTGAATAGATAGGCTACATTTTCTTTATGACTTTTATTGATTTGCATTTATATCATTAACATGCTTCTATTTAAAAAAAGAGATAAACCACAAGATTTAACCAAAGGTTGCCTGAATAAAAGAGATAGCTTGGGATGACAACAAACGACCAACACAAAAGCTTGAAACCTATCTGTTGCCTTAAAATGATCTGAATTCCTCAAACCTCAAACCTTAGCATTATGCAATATACCCAGGTAACTTAACCTGCACATGTGTCCCCTAATCTAAAATAAAAGTTTAAAAAAAAAGTAGTTTCTTCCAGTGTAAAACTACAGAATACATAGGACAAACCCCAAAGGTAAAGAACTGCTCTTTTCATGTTACTAAAGAGAGCACTTCAAACAATGGAGGAAGAAATCTACATATAATTCACAAAATGGGATTAAAAATACATGAAAAAAGAGCTATTAATAAATATGCCTCTTGTGTTTCTTCCCTTTAAAACTCAAAACAGTGTGGTCTGCCTTGTGCCCACATCAAAGAAAGCCAGTGAACTAAGAATAAGAGAAATGAAGGCTCAACTCAGTATCTCTCTCCTGGCGCCTAAACACATTTTACAAAAATGTTCTTTGAACCAACAACAAACCCAGAAAACCAGAAACAGAACAGGAAGATAAACCCACAAGAGAAAACAACCATGACATCGTCACACCCCCTTCTAGTTTTCTCCAAAACATTTTTCATACCAGATGAACACAGTAAGTCAAAGAGCTCTATTTTTAATGCATGAGTCTTGGTTGTGGCATAACAGATCAATGAGAAATCTTTTGTCTTCAGGAAAACACAAGCCTATAACAGAAAGCATGTAAGTTTATAAAATAGCATGTCTGATAGAGAAAGCATCAAAATGAAAGAACGAATGAACCAGTGTGCAAATGAATATCTCTAAGAGAGAATTCTATAGTAATTCAGGAAGAAGTAGCAATGTATAAATGGGCTCATCAATTCTCAATATTCTTCTCATATGATACAACATCTCAACCTGCCTACATAAGAACTTAGGATAAAAAGGAAGAAGGAAAGTTAAAAGGTGTTGAGACTGGCTTGAACAATTTTTTTTTTTTTTTTTTTTTTTTTTTTTGAGACTGAGTCTGGCTCTGTCGCCCAGGCTGGAGTGCGGTGGCCGGATCTCAGCTCACTGCAAGCTCCGCCTCCCGGGTTCACGCCATTCTCCTGCCTCAGCCTCCCAAGTAGCTGGGACCACAGGCGCCCGCCACTTCGCCCGGCTAGTTTTTTTGTATTTTTTCGTAGAGACGGGGTTTCACCGTGTTAGCCAGGATGGTCTCGATCTTCTGACCTCGTGATCCGCCCGTCTCGGCCTCCCAAAGTGCTGGGATTACAGGCTTGAGCCACCGCGCCCGGCCGGCTTGAACAATTTCCATTGTCAAGGGCAGGGAGTTATTTTGGAAGATAATAGAATAAATCCGGAGACAAAGGGAGGTGAGAAAAAGTAAAGTGCCACCACAGGTAGGCTGGAGAGAAAGTCTAGGGAAAGTTTTGAGGAAACGTGGGGCTAGGCCATAGAGTCACTTACCATGTTGTGATTCAGAAAGAGGATTTTAAATAAAGTTTTGCTCCATATATCAATGAAACTCCCATGCAATTTTTAGGAGGCTGTAGGAAGGATTTAAGTTACTTTGTAAATATTTCTAGATGTTATTTATTCATTTATTTCACAAATATATGGTATGGGCACTTTCTTAGGACTGTGTTTACATTGGCAGCCTCTGTAGAGACCAGCCGTATGATGGAAGTAAGAAAGTCTAGCTTTATGTAGGTTCCTGAAAGAAAATATCCAGAAGAAGACTACAATTGAGCCTTGAACAACATGGGTTTGAACTGCGTGAGTCCACTTAGACACGGATACTTTTCAATAACAGTTACAAGTATGCCTGCCTCTCCTGCCTGCCCTTCCACTTCCTCTGTCTCTACCACCTCCGCCACCCACGAGACCGAAAGACCAACCCTTCCCCTTCCTCTTCCTCCTCAGCCATCTCAACACGAAGATGATGAGGATGAAGACCTTTACTTAATGAATAGTAAATATGTTTTCTCTTCTTGATGATTTCCTTAATAGCAACTTCCCATCTCTAGCTAACTTTATTGTAAGAACACAGTATAAAATACATAAAACACACAAAATATGTGTTAACCCACTATTTATGTTATGGGTAAGGCTTCCAGTCAGTAATAGGCTATTAGCAGTTAAGTTTTGCGTGAGTCAGAAGTTATGCACAGATTTTCAACTATATGGCGGGTCAGCATATCTACCCTCTGCATTGTTCAAGCGTCAACTGTGTATTCTAATACTGCTTCTTGTTCTATTCTTTGAGAACATCCTTGTATAGAAAATGTGTTACAGTCATTACGGAAAAAAGTATGGAGGTTCCTTTAAAAATTAAATATAGAACTAAAACATGACCCAGAAAGTCTACTTCTGGTACATATCCAAAGGAAAAAAACAGTCAGTATGTCAAAGATATATTTGCACTAGTATGTTCACTGCAGCATTATTCGCAATAGCCAAGATATAGAATCAACCAAAGTGTCCATCCATAGATAAATGGATAATGAAAATGTGGTATATATACACAATAGAGTACTATTCAGCCTTAAAACAGGACAGCCTATCATTTGTGACAATAATGGATGAACCTCAAGGATATTATGCTAAATAAATAAGCCAGGCACAGAAAGACAAATACTGCATGATCTCACTTTTACATGTGGCATTTAGAAATATGGAACTCATAGAAACAGAGAGTAGAATGGTGGTTGACAAGGGCTGGGGTAATTGGAGATATTGGCCAAAGGGTACAAAGGTCCAGTTAGACAGGATAAGTTCTGAAGATCTATTTTACAGAATTAATAATAATGTATTAATAATAATATATTCTATACTTGAAAGCTGCTAAGAGAGTAGATCTTAAATATTCTCACCACAAAAAGTTCTAAGTGTGAGAGGTGATAGATATGTTAACTAGCTTGGTTTAATCACTTCACAATATACACACATCAGAACATCACCTTGTATGCCATAATTATATACAACGTGTTTTCAGTTGCTGTCAACCAACAGATGAACTTTCAGAACTCAGCCATTCAACTTGGGGGCAGCCTGTTCACCGGACAACTTTTTCCCATAGCTAGTCACGATGTTTTTTCATTCTCTTCTAAAGGTTAAAGTAAAGCACTACCAGGCCTCATGAATTTCTCATGAGTTGTGATTAAGTGCGACCAAATTCCAAGCACTATTTGACTGAGAAATGTCTTCAATCTAAATACACGGGTATCAAAACGGCCAACAATAACAACCCAAGGCTATTTCCATATAAATTTGGTCTTTGCTTAAAAATAAAATTCCATGAAAGTTCCCTAAGATAATGACACACACAGAGCGTTTTCCACGATTAACAATGGCATTTGTGCTATGGTCGCTGCCAGGAAGGGAAGCATGAGTCTGGCTTCGGCCAGGACAGCAAGAGAGATCTCTTCTAAAAACAGAATATGGTATAGCTCATTCTTCCAGATCTTCCAGGGAAAACTGAATGATGACTGTGTGAATGTCTTTTTAAAACGATCTGTTAAATGCTTTTAGATCCTGTGGCCTGATTACTGGCTGACCTATATATTTTTGGCAATGCTAGTGCCTTAGAGGGCCTGACGATGTGATGGGCAGTTAAGTCCTCAGTTAAGATGAATTTTGAAAAAGCTGAGATTAAACAGACTAATTTCCCACAAAAGTATTTTCTTCTGATCTTTGAAATGTTAAAGGGGCCACATCAGTGTATTATTTTGAGCAAGGAAAGTTTTGCCTCACAAAGACTGCCAGTATAAACAACTAATCCCTGGCCAGTTGCACAAGCCAGACAAAGCACAGTTTTCAGGCAGAAGCAGCGGCTCTCTACCTAATGGGGCTGCGTGAGAGGGCACACTCACAAAGCACGTTAGATTTCCTGTGTAAACTGTCATTTTTTCTACTGTATATGGCTATTACAAAGCATGTTGTGAAGATCCAATAAGACAATATACAGAAAATGTCTAGTGTAGCATCTGACATTATCATTATCATTACAATAGAAACACATTCTACCCATTGTTTGGATCAGGTGGAAAAATGCAAAAGAAAACAATTCTTTTTTTTTGTTTTTTTGCAGCCTCATTTTTGGACCAGAGTATCTCTAAGTATCTCAAAGGTATTGTAATGTCATATTATATATTTGAAATTTTTTTATGTTCTTATAATCAAATATTTAAACCATTATTTTCTTAGCAACAAAATTCTATTCAAGCTAATGAATAGAAAATGGAAGGTAACTTCTTAAATATTCATTATTTCTAAAAGACAGCTTGCCCACTAGGCTTCCTTGGCAGATATGCAATTACCGTTGTAGAGAACTAAAAGGAGCTTTAGGTATCATTTTAAAAACAAGGAAACTAAAACCCAAAGAGACTAAGGGAATGCCAGACCTACTACAAAGAAAAGGATCTACTTTGGATGCCTGTACAAATGTCTTTGCACTAATCTTAGCTATTAATACATCAAAATGAGGCTCAGTCACCCTCAGATGGCATGATCATACAAATAAAGGGAAATTAACATTTGCAAGGTAAATACTGGCCAACTGTTTCTACATAAATTACTGCCTTTAGTTCTCTCACAAAAACTTCGAAACATAGGTATTATCAGTGCTACTTTTTTGTTTTTTGTTTTTTTTTTTTTTTGGAGACAAGGTTTTGCTCTGTCACTCAGGCTGGAGGACAGTGGCCTCATCATAGCTTCATAGCTCACTGCAGCCTCAAACTCCTGGCCTTGAGCCATCCTCCCATCTCAGCCTCCCAAGTAGCTAGGATTACAGGAGTCAGCCACAGAGCCCAGATAACACTACCTTTTTTTTTTTTTTTTTTGAGACAGAGTCTCTCTCTGTCACCCAGGCTGGAGTGCAGTGGCGTGATCTCAGCTCACTGCAACCTCTGTTTCCCAGGTGTAAGCAATTCTCTGCCTCAGCCTCCCGAGTAGCTGAGATTACAGGCGTGCACCACCACGTCTGGCTAATTTTTGTATTTTTTTAAGTAGAGACAGGGTTTCACCATCTTGGCCAGGCTAGTCTTGAACTCCTGACCTTGTGATCCACCCACCTTGGCCCCGGAAAGTGCTGGGATTACAGGCGTGAGTCACCACACCAGGCCAACACTACTTTTAAGGTAAGGATACTGAGGCCAATAAAGACCACAAGATCAGTAGTAGGCAAAGCTGGGACTGAGATTCAGGTCTGGTCTAATCCACTACAAAGCCTCAGCCCTTTTCAATATACTTCAGTGCCTGCTAGAAGGTAAAGTGAGTCCTGCAACACTCCCATTATTGAAAAAATGTCACTTTTTCTAATTTTCTGGCTGTTAAGTGGTTAAGCAGAAACTTTATAGCCAAAGGATGAAAACTACTCCAAGATCACGTACCTGTGGTGGAGTCAATGGTAAAAAGGGATGACACATCTCCTGGAATAAGCTCATAAGCCACTGTCCCATATATCCCAGAGTCCCGGTCAGTGGCAAGAACATTGATGATCTCGGTGCCTGGCTGGGTCTCACCACTGATGCTTGTCACATAGGTTGATGGGTTAAACACAGGATGATTATCATTCACGTCCTCCAGGTCCACACGAACAAAGGCTTGGGCACTTAGCCCACCCTGGTGGATGAATGAGCAGTGATTACAAATGGGTTTTTGTTGAACACTGGGATGTAGAATAATTGACAATGGCCCTAGAATAGTCTTGAAACAACAGAATTTGAATATGTAGGGGGATGTGTATATGTATATGTGTATGTATATATACATACAAACCACACACGCACACATACACACCCACAAACACATCTATAAATTCATTTTATTTCCAACCTTGATGTATGAATTAATAGGTAATAGCATGGTATGTATACTTCACTGCTGATTCTTTTTTTTTTTTTTTTTTTTTGAGACGGAGTCTCACTCTGTCGCCCAGGCTGGAGTGCAGTGGCCGGATCTCAGCTCACTGCAAGCTCCGCCTCCCGGGTTTATGCCATTCTCCTGCCTCAGCCTCCTGAGTAGCTGGGACTACAGGCACCTGCCACCTTGCCCGGCTAGTTTTTTTTTTTTTGTATTTTTTAGTAGAGACGAGGTTTCACCGTGTTCGCCAGGATGGTCTCGATCTCCTGACCTCGTGATCCGCCCTTCTTAAGCATGGAATGAGATTTTCACTTAGAGCAGCTGTGAGGCAAAAATTTCAGAATAGAGGCCAAATATATTCAAGGAAAGTTGTCCTGATGTCCAAAAAGAAATCAAAATCACTTTTATCCCTAAGATAATTTTTAAATGAATGTTGGTAAGTGCTAAGAAGATGGTGTGAGGGAGCCTGGGCTGGGCAGGGGGGTGGGGGGGTGCCCGGGTGAAGCCCTCACTAGGAAGGTACCATTGGTGTGCAGACCAACCCACATGAGGCAGCTAGACTTCAGGTACCAGAAAGGAAAAAGTAACAGGCAGAGGAAAGAGCAGAGCCAAAGGCACTGAGGCAGGAACGGCATGTGCCTCTCAGGCCTGCTCAGCCACAGCAAGGAAGCAGGAAGGGCTGAGGTCAGAGAGGCAGGAGTGAGTCCCAGGGACCTCTGCAGGTCTCTGGAAGGACATGGTTCTTCCACACAGGAGGGCTTTGAGCACAAGAGTGACCTGATTTCACCGAGATGTTAACACTGCTCTAGCCGCAGTGTTCAGAACAGACTGAAGAGCAGCAGAGTGGAAGGAAGGAGAATGGGCATGAGGAGGCTGTTTGAATCAAGTCCAGAGTGGATGGGGCCTGAAGGAGGACAGGAGCAGTGCAGGTACTCATCCCAGATCCTGGGGGCCAGATTTGTTTGGGAATTCTGGATTTTTCAAGTTTTAGAAGGAAATACAGCACCTAAAGTAGTGAGAAATGAATCCCATACTACTTATTTTGTGTTGCCTCCATCTAAAATCAAGGAGAAAGAGAGCAAATGAAATAGAAGAAAATAATCCTCTGCAAATTTTACTTTTCTAAAGTAAAACACATGTTCCTACTTTAAAGCACATTTTCCGTTTCTATCTGGTACATGTTGACACTTTCATCTTTGACAAAAATCCTTGGTAAGTCACAACGGCCTGGGTTTTCTCACTCATGCGTCCTCCCCCTCCTCATCTTTTTTGTTTCCTTTTTCTACTCTGGCAGGGAGGCACAGAGCAAGGAGGAAAAAAGGACAAGGAGGAAGAACATTTGGCAAGAGACAAAGGGAGAACCGCTGCCATGCAGACAGAGAGGAAGCACTTGTTGACAGGGAGCGGGGGAGGGCAAGAATGAAGATTGGGAGGAAGGTAAGACAACCCCAGAAATGACTCTTCCGCTCTTAGCTCTGAGCTCTGAGGTCCCTTGTACTCCAGGCTTTGAGGACTAAAAAAGGATGGGGAAATAATTTAGAAACAGTCTGATTTTCCATGTTCTGAGTTGAATAAAGTGCCAGAGCCACGCCAGGTATCAATCAGAATAGGAGAAATGGGACTGGTTATGAGTCCACAAAGAACAATGCAAGTTCATCCATCCGGCCTTTATGCTTAAAATGCAGGGTGGCCCTACATCTGCAGCCACCGTAAGTAACCTGTATGTCTCCAGGTTCGACGTAGTAAGAGGGGACTGCAGACTGGTGAGAAGCTTATAGAAAATATTCCTTCACCTCTGCCAGACCCTGCTGCTGCTCCAAACTGCCTTGCATCTCAGTTTTGCTTTCCCTTTTCCTTTCCCTTTCCTCTTTCTTCTTTATCTCTCCTCAAGTTCAAGAAGTCACTTAGGGTTGAGGTAAGATAAATAATGAAAAAGTGGGGAAAATACGAAGAAATGAATATTGCCCCAGCTTAAGATATTTAAGAACAAAAATCCTAAATCAGGCAATACTATAAAAAATAAACAAATGTTAGATGCACAAAGTGGAAAACGTATTGTCACTGAACAATAATTTTTTTTTTTTTTTTTTTTTGAGACAGAGTTTCTCTCTTGTTGCCCAGGCTGGAGTGCAACGGCGCAATATCGGCTCACCACAACCTCCGCCTCCCGGGTTCAAGGGATTCTCCTGCCTCAGCCTCCTGAGTAGCTGGGATTACAGGCATGTGCCACCACACCCGGCTAATTTTGTATTTTTAGTACAGATGGAGTTTCCTCATGTTGGTCCGACTGGTCTCAAACTCCCGACCTCAGGTGATCTACCTGCCTTGGCCTCCCAAAGTGCTAGGATTACAGATGTGAGCCACCGTGCCTGGCCAACAATACATTTTTGTTGCCGGTAGGGTAAGCACACTAGTGGGGTTAGGGAGGGCTGAGCTTGTAGTGGCAGAGGCTGGGCAGTCAGATTCCTCTTACCTGATTTAAGTGCTAAGGAGGACAGATTTATTCTACACAGCAGTAGACTCCATCAGTATAAAATGTGGTGCATATATTCTCAATATGTTTATCTGTTAATAAACTATATATATATTTACTGTGCTAATGTATTATTTATATTATAAATATCAGAAAAATAAAATGTAAAAGGACAGAATTCTAATGTTGTCTTCTTAAATACCCACATGGGACAACTATTGCTTTCCTCAATGAAATGACAAGAGGCATCTGGGGTAGGGAAGAAGAGATATATCCTAACAAAAAAATAAAGAAGTTCCTTAGACAAAAAGGTGGGAAAATGCTGAATTCACCAAGTTAAGTGGATGCATTCTTTGCCTCAGAACTTCTCACAGAGCCTTTTGTATGTATATTTCTAGAGGGAGTGAGTTCCGAGGTGTTCCCCACTCTTTTTAGGCTCCAGAATGCTCTTTCGAAGAAACATTTTGGGAAACCAGTTTCCCACAGAACACAGTGCGGGAAAAGCTGATCTAAACTCATTTTTTCCATCCGCTTAGAGTGTGTGCTTCCCAGAGCTGTGTAGCTAAACTTCTGTCCAGCTGATGGAAACTGTTTTGATAATGCAACCTCATAAGAGACTGAATCAGAGCCACCCAGCAAAGCCACTTGCAGGTTCCTGGCCCTGAGAAACTATATAAGACAATAAATGTTTGCTATTTTAAGCTGCTAGCTTCAGGAATAATTTGTTTTACAGCAATAGGTAGCTAATACATCCCATAAATTTCATGCATGAATATATCTTAATGTTGTCTTACCCTTTCTTTTTGACCAATGATTCATGTGGCATTTTTATTTCATTTTAAGCATTTAATTGTGAGGATTATAGTAGGAAACCCAATTCCCTCAGGTTATACTGTAAAAGATGAAAGCAGTTTCGGAAAGCTCCAAGCTCAAAAGCATATAATATCGGAGGCAGGAGGGTCGCCTAGGGCAGTCAGCAGGTAGGGAACATTTTCTATTACTTCTACTTTGGTAATTGTCTGCTTTCCATTCTCTTCGTTCTTGCCTTCTGGGACTCCTGAAGAGTAGAATATTAATAACATCTCTCCTTCACATCTCTTAGCTCTTGTGAGCTGTGGTTTCATTCCAGTGAGCTTTCTATGTCAATGAACTCCAGTCTGTATTTCATGATTCAATGAACAAAGGTGGAAGGAAATGAGGTTCCACCTTGTTCAAGGGGGGAAAAAAAGCAACCTAAGTTGTGACATCACCAAATCCAAGAGAAGCAGCATCCAAAGAATATCTTCAAATTCATTGAGAGGACGAATCAGATAAAAACAAATAAAGAATTCCAGGATATGGCACAACAGTAACCATGTAGAGAAAAGCAGTTTTATAGGACAGGTAGAGAGGAAAAAATCGATCAAATAAAGATTGAAAAGTGAGGAAATGGAGACGCCTATTTTAGTAGACTTGCTGTGTAGGAAAGGAGAGGAATAAAATGGTTTTCTGAAAAGGTACATGACATCAAAAGGGAATCCAGAGTAGTTTTTTGAGATAGGGACTATTATTATGCCCTGTATGCTTATGAGGGTCATTCAAAAGAACTTGATAAATTAAAGATGCAGGAAAAAAGACAAAATCATTATAAAAATGTTATCTGTAAGAAGGCCAGAATGGATGGGACCCTAAATAGTAGAGATATTTGCTTTTGATGCAAACAGCGACATCTCTAAAAAGATAATAGAAAAGAAGGTAAAGAATGTGAGCTAATATACAGGTAGGTTAGTGGATTATTTGGTGGCAGGAAGGTAAGACCTTCCGCTCTCAAGCAGACCTGTTATTTTTCTCCAAGTATGTTCAGCTGCTGCAAGGGTGGAAAAGGCAGAGTCAGATTTACACAGGGCTGGGGTTTTACCAGGACAGTTCTACTGAGTGGGGAAGATAAAGGAAGTTTGCAACCACATGACTTTAGTGATGGGTAACAAATCAATGATCTTAACATGGGAGAAGAATTGTTGATTAGAGTGGATGTGCTACAGTAAATTAGACAGAAAGATAAAAATGCTTATCAGATCTAGCATGCTTGAAGCCAAGATGTCAAAGCTGTGCAATTACTGGTGACAATCCTTGGAAATTAGAAAGTCAAGGAACTGAGAGGCTCAGGGTGTTGTGTTGTTCAGCAAATGAATAGTAAAGTCTCCCAGAATGATGAGGAAACTGGTGAAGAGGAAGACTATGAACAAAGTGTGAAAGTCCTAAGTGATAAAGAGGTTTAAATCACGATGGGGAAAGAAAAACAGAGGAGGAGTATCTATGGAATAGTCACACAACAAGAACTTCAAAAGGGATTCATTTTTGATGGAGAAAGGAGTAGAAATTATTTGGATGCTGCCCTGGGCAACAAACAGGGCACCTAAATCACTTCCTGCCAGCTTGTGATTGGTGGACTACGGGCTTCCTCGTGAGAGTGCAGAAAGGAATGGGTATCCTTGGCGGGTAGGTTGTTTTTAATCAGGGCCATAAGTTAAAGGAACAATCAGAGACCAACTTAAGTTCATAAAGGAGTTTGCTAAATAATGGACCATGAGTTCCAAAGGGCATGGTAGAAGAATTTCGAAGGGCAGAGAAGGCGGGTAGGTGTATTAGTCCATTCTCACATTGCTATAAAAAAAACCTGAGACTGATTAATTTATAAGGAAAGAGGTTTAATTGGCTCATGGTTCTGCAGGTGAACAGGAAGCATAGCAGCTTCAGCTTCTGGGAAGGCCTCAGGAAGCTTCCAATCATGGCAGAAGGCAAAGGGGGTGCAAGACGTCTTACGTGGTAGGAGCAGGAGCAAGAAAGAGAAGGCGGAGGTGAAGGGGTGTTGCCACACGCTTTTAAACAACCAGATCTCATGAAAACTTGCTCACTATCATGAGAACAGTACCAAGGGGGGATGGTGCTAAGCCATTCATGAGAAATCCACCCCCATGATCCAAACACCCTCCACAAGGCCCCACTTCCAACACTGGGGATTACAGTTCGACGTGAGATTTGATGGGACCCAGATCCAAACCACATCAGTAGGAGATTGATTCAAATTAAGGGATGAACTGAGCAGGGCGGGGAGGAGAATATGGGTAATAATAAAAGGCTGGGATGCTTAAACTATTAGAGATTAGAAGGCGGTAAAGAGGTATTGAAGATATTTTGGGATACATCCTGCTCATAAAGAATGGTGGGAAATCTAAGATATGGTCCAGACACTTTAGTTAGAAAACACGGTACAATGGGGCAATGGGGTAAATGCTCATTCCTAGAACAGGTGAAGGGTGGTAATGAAGCAAACAAAAGACAGGAATAAGCATTTGAACATTTGTTAGAACATGAAAAAACATACTCTATTAAAATGAAAATGAGCATGCCTTTTCACTCAGCAAGTTTACGTTTTGATAGTAACTGCATTGCACACAAACTATGAGCACAACTTCAGTAGCCAACTTTTCTCATGAATGTATACACCAGTGAAGAGCTCAGTCCATTTACTTCCTATATTGCTTGTCTGACAAAATCCTCCCTTAAACATTGAGTGGTGAGATGGAGTTGAAATAGTTTTATTTCAAACACATATGTCAGCTACAGAATCCAGGATGTAACAAAAAAATAGAGTGTTAACAAGCATACACACCAAAAAAAATCTATGTGGTAAAAATGAATGGGAAAAAGAAACAGAAAATTAGATATAAGCATGGAATAATTAAATCATAGAGTTTTATTGTGAAAAACCACTTGATTGCCAATGTAATCCAATTGTTTGGTTCCATTATGTAATTTTATAGCATTCTCATGATTTATGAGATAAATAGCAGCAGTAGTGGCAGCAAAAATAGAGTATTTCAGAAGTAATATCAGTAGAGCAGAAGTGACTCAGTTGAAAAAATATTGACAGTTATCACAAGGATAAACAGAGCAGTGACAACGAACATCAATTATTTTACAAGAAAAATTCTTCTACTGGCAGATAAAAATCTCTTAGTAACCACCGGCAAATGGGTTCTCAGCAATTTTCTTCTAAAGCACTTTCAGGACATTCATTAGAAACAGAAAGAATCAGAGGAAAAACCATAGATTGTCAAGGTAATAATATAAAGTTAAAGGACTTCTGTCAAGGTTCAGTTCATTGTTTTAAATAAATTCATTATGGCCTAGAATCCAACAACATAAACCTAAAATATCCTGTCTGCATTAATTTATTCTTTGAATGCAGTCTACATTGCTTTCAGGGGAAGACTACGGATCATTACCAACCTTGTCATCTTTCTCTTTACCAACCTTTTTGACTATGCATTTCTGAGGGACATGTACTGCTAATTAATATCGCAAAGAATAACTATGATAGATGCAGAAGTCACCCTGTAAAAACTCAGTTCATCACAGAAATTCATGAGGATTATGCAGTCAACAGAATAAACACTGCACACTGGATAACTTTATATTTGTATATAGGTTTATATACATATATACATACTATATGTGTATACATACACATACACTCACATGAAAGCACATATGCTGCTTGCTCTCCATATATTCTGAGGCAAACGTAAGGAATGCTAGAGGCAGTTTTAGGTCCAGAGTGAAAGTTAGGGATTTGTTAAAAGCCTGTGATGTGGAGGCTCTTCTAGAATTTGTTTTTTAAAATGCATCCCTGGGCTTGTGCCAGGCCCTGTTTTCACAAAAACCTACTTCCAGGAGGGGTCCGGATTCCAAGATGGTTCCCTCCTACACACAGCTCCCTGCCTGGATCTCCACTCAGCCTCATACCTGCAAGACGGGCAAGAGGGAAAGAAGGAGAAAACCACAGCCAAGATGGAGAAGGTGTGCAAGTACTCAGGGGAGAAGGAAAATTCGAAGCTCTGATAACCCATTTCCAGGTACCAGATGTTAAAAAGACTCAGATTATAGAAACATTATGTTCCTCACCTTCACCAGGACTAAATGTGTCATTCTCTGCTCATCCTGAAAACAATGAATTGATCCTTTTTGGAGGTGAATATTTTAATAGCAAAAAAACTTGCTTACATAACCACCTCTATATCTACAATACCAGAAAGGACACCTGGATTAAAGTCAAAATTCCCAGTTCACTTCTGGGGCACTGTGGTCTCCAGGCTGTGGTGGTGCATTGATGTGACAGACAGGTTATGAGTGTTTGCAAGGGAGCTTGCTTCTCCTGATGGACAGCAGTTCTACCATTACAAGGATCTCTGTGTCCTGCATCTGGCCACCAAAACCTGGGAGCTAGATGAATCAACAGGGCCTCGTTTTGATCACAGTGGACAGCAGACAGTAGCCTGGAAGACACAGCTAGTTCTTTTTGGTGGTTTTCACGAGAGTAATGTTTTAAACCCATTATTGAATTCTAGGATGGCATTATACAATTGTCTCAAAATCTATCAAGAATACATTTCTAAAGCCTTGGATTAATATTTGGGTGTGCATCTATTGGGCTGCAAATAATTACATAGACTTGAATTAATATAAATTCTGTTTACTCCTATTTGTTGTTTCCTACATATTTTCTTACATAGAATCAGGGATTCCTGAAACCACATAGTAAGGTATTGGCAAAAACCTAACCAAACAGATCATGAATATTTTATTGAATATAAAGGGCTTTACGTTCTTGTTCATTTTTACGTTTACTTGCAATACATTTAGACTCACTTTTTCCCAGAAATTCATAGCTTAAATAGGTGGATTCTCTCATTAATTTCAAAAGAGAACAATTAGACCAGAGGGGTGTTAGTAGGGTCTGTGTATACAAAAGAGTAGTAAGCAGATGAAAAAGAAACAAGGAAGGTCTTCAAAATGTATAAGTGAAAAATATAAGTAAAGTCTCCAAAATGAAATAAGTGAAAAAAAAAAAATCAAAGTGAGGAATGGTGTGTATAGTAGGCCACCTTTGCTGTAAAAAATGCAAATTGAAATGTTGTTTCTAAACTGTATTTGGAAATGTAAATGGTCAAGAATAGTTAAGGCCAAGGCCTATGATAAACCTAAAATAATTAAGAGAGATGTTGCTAGCACTAAAGTGGATAAATAGGTAAAAATGAGAATAACCATTTCAGTAAGTGGTGCTGGGTTAACCATAGGGAAAAAAATAACAAAACTTCATCCCACCAGATTGATAAAAAGTAAGTATGAAGGTAAGAAAACAATAAGAGAACACCCTCATATCCCTAAGATAAGCAAATATTTCTTAAAAGAACACAAAAATCACTAGCTATAAAGGAAAACAAACTGAGAAATTACTAAGCTCTATTATGATGAAGAACTTCTGTTCCTCAAAAGAAACCATTAAGGATAGAAAAGGCCAGCCACGGAATGGGAGAAAAATATATGCAATAAATATATCCAACAAAGGACTTTCAGGCCAAAAATATAAAGAACTCGTGCAAGTCAGTAAGACAAAGATCCAACAGTAACAATAGAAAATGAATAAAGGATTTTCTTCTTGTGAAGAACAGACACTTCACAAATTATACAAATAGCAATAAACATGAAAAAAACCTCATTAGTTATCAAACAAATACAAAGTAAAACCCCAATGTGATATACCATTACATAAGTACTATTATTGCTATAATAGAAAAGGCATTAAATATCAAATGTTAGGGAGAATGTGTAGCAAATGAAATTTTCATACTTTACTGGTGGGAGTGCAATTCTACTCCTAAGTATATACGCAAGAGAAATGCTTACATTTGTTCACCATATTGCAAGTATAAGAACGTTAAAAGAAGCACATCCTAAAATGGGTACCATTAATTATAGGTTAAAATTATTGTATATTCACATAAAGTCATACTATAAACCAATGAGAATGAGTGAATTATTGCTATACACAGTAGCGTAAATGACTCCGGCAAATAATGTTTGGCAAAAGAAACTCCATAGAAACACATACTGTATGATTCCATTCACCGAAAGTTTAAAAAATTGGTATACTAATGCTTGGTGTTAGAAGTCAACAGTGGCTTCTAAAAAGGCAGGGATGGGGGGATGGGGAGGTGGAGGGAGGACGGTTACAACAAGAAGCAAAGAGGGGGCTTCTGGGTTTTCTCATTTGCTTTTTAATGTTTTCTCATTTGCTTTTATGGGTCTGTTCATTTTGCAAAAATCCATTGAGCTATACACTTATTATTTGTGCATTTCTCTGTATGCAATTTTATATGTCAATTTAAAAGTTTAACAACAAAAAAGGGCAAAGGAATCAAATTGAAAGTGCCTTCACTGATCAAGAATGGGTCAATGAGAACATCAGAAAGGATAGGGTCAGCAATGTATTGAAATACATTAAATTTTTTAAAATCCAGGAATTTATACTCAAACTAGAAAAAAATTATTGTTTACCTTTGGAGATAGTTAAGACAGCAAGTTACTATTCAAAAAACCTGGTAAAATAAAAACAAATAATAAAGCCTTATCCCGCATTTCCTATGTGAATTACACTTAAGAGTAATCAAATAGTTGTTGTGAGAACATTTTCCTTAGTTGAAGAATTCCAGATAATAAATGTAAAGGAATAATAGAATTCAAAAGTTACCATTCTTCAACCTGTAACAAAATAATGGTATGTGTCTGCTGATGCAATAAGCAGCAAATGGCATCACCTAAATGAATCTGAAAACAGTTAGCTCTCTGTCTCTAATGCCAGTTTATATGAAATAGAGGGAATGGAAGAACATGGTAAATGAATCCCAAGGATGTAATCAGCCACATTTAGCATGTGGAAAATCAACCGGACAAATGACTTGGTTTTTTTAAAAAACCATAGGAGAACAGGTAAGAGGCCTGACTGTTATACATGGAAACTTAAAGAATATATCAATCAAATCAATTTGTGAACTTATTGGGATCTTCATTCAAAGAAACCAACTATAAAAGACATGTTTAGATAATCAAGAAAATTTAACATAGAAAGGATATTAGCTATCATTAAAGCATTATTGTTAATGTTTTGTAGCTCTGTGTTTTCAAAGTCATTATTTTTAAGAGATATTATTGAATTATTTGTGGGTGAAATAACGTCCTTGATATTTGCTTCAAAAAACTTCAGCAAAGGAAAGAGGCAGTGACACATGAAGCAGAATGACCCAATTGTTGATCATCATTGGTCCTCTGTGGGTCACATAATCACAGTGGCTCACTCGTGATTATGTTTAAAATAGACTTCATACATAAAAACTTACCCCGTCCTTAGCTTTCACCAGGAGATCATAGGTAGCAGGATCCCTTTCCCTGTCGATATCTTGAGAAACACAGATTCGCCCATCATGAGGGTCGATCCGGAATGCCTGAGGTGCTTCATAGCTCAGAAATCCATCATAAAGAGAATACTCAATAAAGCCATAGAGTCCTGAATCTGCATCAGAGGCTGTCACCTATGAGACAGGAGGGTGATCGGGAGGAAATAGAAATGCTAGCATTACTTTTCAGTTAGTCATGAATTATTGCAATAATTTTCACAACCACATGACCCCCATAGCTATTCACAAAGCCTAGGCTTTGGTTTTATATCTCTCTCCTCGCTTACCTTCTGTGATAATTCCCCCTTCACTTTTCTCCTTTCTTTGTGAGTTCTCCTTTTCAATATCTTTTGCCCACTCATATCTTTTCAGATGATCTATGAAAGTTTGAGGTCCTTAGGGCTCAGCCCTATGTTCTTTTGTCTTCTTATTTCATTCACTATACCTAACTAATCTCATCCAATCTCAAAGATTTAAGAATACCCATAGGATTAAGGACCTGACAGCCAAGCTGTTGATTCCCTCTCATACCTAGGCCTTCAAGTGATAGCCTTGATGCCCCCCACCTTTGAGAGCAGCAAGGGGAGGGCCAAGAAATCAAGACAGTAAATGCCACCATTACTAGTAACCCAATCCCAAGGACAGAATTCATGCTAGAATGTGAGAGTTGAGTCTCCCTGGCCAGCTTTCCTTCTGGGAGTAATGTCCCAGTCAGAGCCCTGCACAGTGGTATAGCATTTGGTCTGCAGGTGCCTGTAGGTACATGGGGAATGAAATCCAGCCCATGCTGTGCTCTCCAAAACAGGCACAAACACTGACATGCCCAGAGGAAAAGGCACCATCTTATTTTGCCATACGTACCACTTATGTTACCAGCAATCCTGTGCCTCATAGAAAAGATGAAGCAAGTGAAATTATAAAAGCACTTAACTTATTTATACTAACTGTGGGAGTATACAGTGAGAAATACAACAGGCTCTATAGAACTCAAAAAATTCTCGAGCTCATAGGCTCATGATAGATAATGCTTTTAGTTTACAACCCAACTAACAGTAAGAGCAAACACCTACATAGCACTTATAACAAAAGCAGCACTTATAATAAAAAGAGAGGAAGAGAGGAAAGAGAAGGAAGGAAGGAAGAAAGGAAGGAAGGAAGGAGGGAGGGAGGGAGGAAGGATTCTATGCTATAGAACACGTACTCTTATAAGAGCTTAAAATACATTACATACTTACAACCTACAGGTACTAATGTTCATTCTTCAGATCAGACAAGTCAGGCTCAGAGAGTTTATGTAACGGGCCAAAGGTCACATAAAGAATAAGTGTCAAAACTGAAATTCATATCCATACAATTGGCAGCAGAGGGCATGCTCTAATGACCATGATCTATGTGCTGCCTCCCAAATCTGACACCTTGTCATATAATCCTTTATTCACAGAAAAATCAGACCCCAAATCTCTTGACCTTCCTCTGATGCAGAATGTGCTAGATTATGTGTAGCGCCATTCCAAGTAAATGTTTACCCCATGTATATGTTGTTTCTCACCATAATATCATTAACATGAAGGCAACTAGTAATGGTGCCTGTGCTCTTAAGTCTTAGCTGAACCTTTTATTCCATGTGATCAAATTCAACTGGGTTCCAGAAAGCAGAAATATAGAGAAAGTGATCACAATTGGAATAAAAGAGAATTAAGCAGATTAATTCAGAAAGTCCAACTTCCCATTAATGGACATCACAGAAAAAGAGAAGAGAAAACAGATAAAATGAAAAAAAAAAAAAAAGGAACAAAGGAGCAGCTATTTCTTTGCCACAAAGACACATATGGGCGAGGTCCCCAAAGTCACTCTGACGGGGAAGGAGAGAGATGGAAGAGGCCTTCTGGCTTTTAACTTCTTCAGCCCAGAAGCCGTGCTCAGCTCACATTCCACTGGGCAGAACTAGTTATGTGTTCCCAGCTTAGCTGCAAGGGAAGCTGAGAAAAGGAGAGGAGCATAAGGATATTTGGTGCATACAAATGGTCTCTGTCATACATATCATTTAGTGTAGAATATAAGAAGACAGGCACTTAAGATTATGTAGGTCTCCGAGTAGATGTAGTGAAACTCAAGCAAGTGGAAAGTTCTACCCAGAAATGGCTACCCAATACCATTAGGTTTAGTTTTAGAAAATAACTCTGGCTGTCTTGCATATATTTGTAAGGCTTTTAGGAGGAAGGCAAAAATAAAAGACAATTTCATCACCTACAATATTTGTGCTCCTGTTATACTCATTTAACTCTGGACTGAAAGCAAAATAATCAGCTTTTCATCAATACAATATACATGCAGGAGCTACACTTTAATTACAGTACTTTCCAAATAAAGCCTCACCCTGATAACGTGTTCAACAAAGTTCTCCATAAACCTTCTCCTTCATCCTGTTCCATCTTGAGCATATAACTAGAATGTGACTTTTGGAGCTATTCTGAAGTAGTCTAGCTTAGTGGTTCTCAACTAGGGACAAATTTGCCCCCCAAGAAGACATTTAGTATGTCTAGAGACATTTTTGGTTGTCACAACTGGGGAAGGGTTTCTACTTTCATTTAACAGGTTAATTCGAGAGATACTGCTACAATGTATTATATAACATCCTACAATGCCTAAGATAGACTTCACAACAAAGAATTATCTGGCCTAAAATGTTAGTAGTGCCTAGACTGAGAACTCCTGGGCATGATGAAACTTCTACCAACTGGCAGTGTTATTTTCCCGCTTTAATTGTCTATTTTTTGAACTGATGATACAGCCTTTAAATTTATCTTTTCTCTCATCTAATTCATATTCTGTAGCAAAATTATTCATCCTGTGCAACCATCTAACATATTTATAAGTTCTTCTCATCATGTCTTCTCATATTGTGATTCTTCTCATCAGTTGGGCTGAAGCAGGAAATCCACAAATTTCCCCACTACAAAGAACTAAACTCCAAATACATTTGGTCTATTCTATTCTGACAGCTGTTGATAATTTAGCAGCTTCAAATTCCTGAAGACACCAAATATATCTTCCAAAGCCATATGGTATTCTCAATAACTTCGCCTTCATTGAAAGACACATACAGTGAACTTTTAAATTCTAAAATTCATTCTTAGCCTTTAATAGTACATATTAATAAGTAATTCAGCTTATATAAAACAAATTTCCTTATTTCTGCTTTCAAGACCTTTTTCTCATCTGGACTTTTGGCAAAGCAAAATGTAAGGACACAAAAGTAGGATAAGAGTATTGATGTCAATTTATGTTAGCAATTCATATTCTGAGTTTCAGAATCATAACATAAGAATGTTTTTCTCCCTGTTTTGACCAAAACACCTAAAAATATTGACCTAGTATTCTCAACAACATGTCCCACCTATTGGGTCTTGAATGCCTGGAATTAATATTGGGTCTTGAATGGCTAGAAATAATTTGACATCTTTCTAAGATTTATATTTTCCAAAATCCATTGACTGACACATAAAACTTAGGCAAATTGAATAATAGCACATGGAAATGGCTTTGTCAAAGCTTCAAGAGGAAATCTTGCTTAGTTAATAAGCTCCGTGGGTCCTTTCTCCAGAGATGGTTGTTTAAATTGAGGCAAGAGGCACCTGGCCAATTCTATTATTGCAATCTTATGATGCTGATTGAGCATCAAGAGGATATCTCAGGAGGATTTTTATCCCTATATCTACTTACTGAGCCACATTACAGCACTCTCAATAACATTCCTGTGTTCTTCATCTCAATCTCAATTTACCTATTTTAGACAGAGATGAATCTGATACTTTTTACTGTAAACTTCTTCCAACTCAGAATTGTTCTCCCTGAGTCTGATCTTTCACAAGTTTGATGGAAACATTATAAAAATGCAAAATATCAACATATTATTAAAATCCCCCTGATTCCATTATTAGCTTTCTGAGATTTAAACAATTTTTATCAGACAAGGATGCACATTCTCACTACTCTTATTCAACATAGTACTGGAAGTCCTAGCCAGAGCAATCGGGCAAGAGAAATAAATAAAAGGCATCCAAATAGGAAAAGAAGCCAACCTATCTCTCTTTACTGACAATATAATTCTATACCTAGAGAATTCATAAGACTCTGCCAAAAGGCTCCTGGAACTGATAAACAACTTCAGTAAAGTTTCAGGATACAAAATCAATATACAAAAATCAGTAGCATTCTTATACAGCAATAATGTTCAAGCTGAGAGCCAAATCAAGAACACAATCCCATTTACAATAGCCACCAAGAAATAAAATAACTAGGAATAAATCTAACCAAGGAAGTAAAGGATCTCTACAAGAAGAACTACAAAACACTGCTGAAAGAAATCATAAACGACACAAACAAATGGAAAAACATTCCATGCTCACTGATTAGAAGAATCAATATTGTTAAAATGGCCAGACTGTCCAAGGCAATCTATAGATTCAATGCCATTCCTCTCAAACCATCAATGTAATTTTTCACAGAACTATAAAAAACCATTCTAAAATTCATATGGAACTGAAAAAACACCCCAATAGTCAAAGTAATCCTAAGCAAAAAGAACAAAGCTGCAGGCATCACATTATCCAACTTCAAATTATACTATAGGGCTACAGTATGCAAAACAGCATGGTACTGGTATGAAAACAGAAACATAGACCAATGGAACAGAATAGAGAACCCAAAAATAAAGCATCACACCTACAGCCATCTGATCTTTGACAAAGTTGTATAAGCAATGAGGAAAGGACTCCTTATTCAATAAACGATGCTGGGGTAGCCGGCTAGTCATATACAGAAGATTGAAACTGGATCCCTACCTTTCACCATATACAAAAATTAAATGAATTTTAATTTCAACCGAATGAATTTTAATTTTAATACACAATAATTCACAATATACAAATATTTAAATGGATTAAATATTTAAACGTAAGACCTCAAACTATAAGAATCCTAGAAGAACAACATTCTGGACATTGGCCTTGGCAAAGAATTTATGACTAAGTCCTCAAAAGCAATTGCAACCAAAACAAAAATTGACAAGTGGGACCTAATTAAACTAAAGAGATTCTGCACAGTATAAGAAAATCTCAGCAGAGTAAACAGACAACCCACAGAATGGGAGAAAATAATCTCAAACTATGCATCTGACAAAGGTCTAATGTCCAGAATCTATAAGGAACTTAAATAATTCAACCAGCAAAAAACAAATAACCCCATTAAAAAGCTGGCAAAAGACATTAACAGACATTTCTAAAAAGATGACATATAAGCAGCCCACAAACATATGGAAAAAATGCTCGGTATCACTAATCATCAGAGAAATGCAAATCAATACCACAATGAGATGCCATCTCTCACCAGTCAGAATAGCTATTATTGAAAAGTCAAAAAATAACAGATGCTGATGAGGCTATGAAGAAAAGGGGATGCTTATACACTCTTGGTGAGAATGCAAATTAGTTCAGCCACTATGGAAAGAAGTATGGAGATTTATTAAAGAACTACCATTCTAACAATAATCCAATTACTGAGTAAATATCCGAAGGAAAATAAATTATTCTACCAATAAATTATTATAGCAAAAACATAGAATCAACCTAGGGACCCATCAATGGTGGATTAGACAGAGAAAATGTGGAACATATGCACTATGGAATGCTGCACAGCCATAAAAAAGAACAATATCATGTCCTTTGCAGAAACATGAATGCAGCTGGCTGCCATTATCCTAAGGGAATTAACACAGGAACAGAAAACCAAATACTGCAGTTCTCACTCATAAGTGGGAGTTAAACATTATGTACATATGGGTATAAAGATGGGGACAATAAACACAGGAGACTACTAGAAGGAGGAGGTTGGGAGAGGGTTGAAAATCTACCCATTGGTTGCAATGCTCACTGCCTGGGAAATGGGATCAATTGTACCCCAAACCTCAGCATCACGCAAACCTGCACATGTATCCCTTGCATCTAAAATAAAGGATGAAATTACAAAAAATACAAATAAATAATTTTTATTACTTCCTTCATGTTAACATCCAGGTAAGAATTCCTCCCTATGAATGTGTCACGAAGACAGGAGACAAACTGAAATCATTGGCTCTTGAAGGCATGTTTCCATGGTTTTTGTATGTTTTACAAGTGGAAAGGATCTGCTTGCATCCCCCCCATCAGGATAACAGGGCTTCCTCCCCTTCAACATCAGTGGTCAGTGCAGCCATTTATATCAGCCAGACTCCACCCAAAAGGCATGATGTGACAAGTTTGGCCATAATTCCTCTATCCACTCCTAAGTAACTCTATACTTAACTCAGCAAAAGTTGTGAAAAAAAATAAAAAGGTCTCAGAGCCCAGTAAAAAAGAGCAATAAAACAGGAGTTCTAGGGGAAAAAATGGCAGCACTTGAGATGAAATTTAAAATTAAATAACCCACTTTTTTTCTTATTACAATTTCCAGTTTTTCTATCCATGAACATTTAACAATTTGTTTGAAGAAACAAAGTTATTAACACAACACACACATAGAACTTTACATAGAAAAGAAGGAAAAAAATCATTAAATAACCTTTTACATTTGAAGCACTGGACAACCACTGATCCCGCAGCTGAAACAGGACTATAATATTCCAGTGGAACTTGGAATCAGCATTGGGGCCCACAACTAATGCAAGTATGCCGCGCTCTCTGGACACGACTTGGCAAGTTCACCAAGTTCCAAAGTCTAATGATCGAGGCTTGATCTTTATTTTCTGAATCGTTTGGCAGCCTTTCACACAGCTAGTCATCGCCTCCTTATTGAAACATATTCTTCATCAGACACCACATTATGGCCGTCCTCCTCATGCACCACCTTAACGGACCTCACCTCAGTTTCCTTCACTGGTTTTGTATTCTCTTCCTGGTTTCTGAACACTATAGCACCCGGTCTTGGGACTACCTCTTTTCAATCCACACTGACTGCTTGTAGGGGACTGAATGCTGGCCTCCAAAAAAACTCTGTCAGTGTTCTAATCCCCAGAACCTGTGACTATTCTCTTATTTGATAAAGGAGTGACCACTGCCTTATATGGCAACAGACAAGATTAAGTTGAGGATTTTGAGAGAAGAATCTTATCCTTGCTTATCTGGGTGGGTCCTATATCCAACAAATGTCCTTACAAGAGATAGGCAGAGGAAGGTTTGCCCAACAGAAGAGGAGGAGGCAATGTGACCAGGGAAGCAGAGATTGAAGGGATGTGGTCACAAGTCAAGGAACACCAACGGCCACCAGAAGCTGGAGGAGATAAAGAGTGGAATGACCCCAGAGCCCCCAGAAGGAGCAAAGCCCTGCTGGATTGCAGACTTCTAGTCTCTAGAACTGGGAGAAAGAATAATTTCTGCTGTTTCTTTTTTTATTTTATTTCATTTTATTTTTTGAGATGGAGTCTCACTCTGTCACCAGGCTGCAGTGCAGTGGCACAATCTCAGCTCACTGCAAGCTCTGCCTCCCGGGTTCAAGCGATTCTCCTGCCTCCGCCTCCCAAGTAGCTGGGACTACAGTGCGTGCCACTATGCTCAACTAATGTTTATTTTATTTTATTTTATTTTATTTTTTATTTTTAGTAGAGACGAGGTTTCACCATGTTGGCCAGGATAGCCTCGATCTCTTGACCTCGTGATTCGCGCGTCTCGGGCTCCCAAAGTGCTGGGATTAAAGGTGTGAGCCACCACACCCGGCCCAATTTCTGCTGCTTTAAGCCACCAAATTCTTGGTAATTTGTTACTGCAGCCCTAGGAAATTAGCACACTCTCTGAGTGGTCTGACCAGCCCACGGCACTATACCAATCTCTGTGCCAATGACTCCCCAATTCTACATCTCCATCTGGGCTCCAGACTCTGCATCCTTATATGCCAACTCACACCTCACACATCTCAAGTGACTAATTGGCATCTCAAATGCAACCTGCTCAAAGGGAACTCCTGATTCCCACCCCACTCCACCCTACAATCTGCTACCCTCCCAGTCTTTTTAGTGACTTATACTACCATTCACTTTCTGCTACACGCAGAGAGATCCTGTTTAAAATGACACCAAATCCTATTACTCTCTTGCTCAGACGCTTTCAACAACTTCCCATCCTACCCAACATAACCCAAGTCTTTAATCTGACCCCTGGCTATTTTTCTGACCTCATCCCCCACTCCTCTCCAACTCTCTCACTCCCCTCTGGACATACCCATCTCCTCGACAGTCCTGGAAAACACTGGCTTGTTCCCACCTTAGGGCCTTGTACTTAGTGTTCTCTGTGCCTGCAAGGCCTTTCCGCCAGCCTTTAGTATAACAAGCTCCTGTCTCTAAAATCTACTCTTTGTACACCTAATCAGACAGGCTTTGCTTGATGCTCTAGTCAAGAGTGTCACTTTACCTCTGTCTCACCCTTTTCTTTTCTTAACCCTGCTTTGTTTTCTTCAGAGAACTTATCTCCATGTTATGTTGCATTATATATTTTTATTTATTTGTGTATTGATAATAACATGTCTTCCCCACTGGAATTTAAGCTTCAGGACAACCATTACACTGATCTCGCCCCACCCCTAACCACCCCTGCTGCATCTCCAGCAGCCATAACACTGGTGCCTAGTTCATACTGAGGTGCTAGAAATGTCTGTTGCATGAATTAATGAATACAAGCAAGTTTAAGAAATAACCTTTATGACTATTTTCTCTATTTGTTCTTCAGAGGAAACATGTAAGAACAAGATGGTTCATGACACTCATCAAACACTCATTAAGGAACAATAATTTTACTCATAAAACACTATTAACGAAGCTATATTATCATAGAATAAGATCCATAATGCTTTTTCAAAGCCACTAAATGCTACAACTAAAATCAGATAGGCAGAAAGAAAGAAAGAAAGAAAGAAAGAAAGAAAGAAAGAAAGAAAGAAAGAAAGAAAGAAAGAAAGAAAGAAAGAAAGAAAGAAAGAGAAAGAAAGAAAGAAAGAAAGAAAGAAAGAAAGAAAGAAAGAAAGAAAGAAAGGAAGGAAGGAAGGAAGGAAGGAAGGAAGGAAGGAAGGAAGGAAGGAAGGAAGGAAGGAAGGAAGGAAGGCGATCTCAAAGCATGTGGAACTATTAAGATGTTGGAAACAGAACATCTTTTAAAAGGTTTTACCTTTTAAAAATGTATGTTCAGAGAGACTCTCACAGCTATTAGATGAATAGGCTGAATACATATCCTCAAGTTACAGCCTGAAAAAGTTGTTACAATAACATGTTTTTATTGCCTTAATTGAAGAATGAGTTTAAGAAACCATGAATTCTATTACTTAATTATTGTCCTTTCTTCCCACCTCAAAAAAGCAGTCTAAGGAAATTTTGTGAAAGGAGACCAGTGGGGTTTAGGGAAATGGAAAGTAACTTGTCCTATAAGGTGTTACAAAATAAACAATTAAAATAGTGTGATCTAATAAAAGAATTGGCAGGCAGATCAATAGAACACAAAAGCAAGACCTGAAACGGATCCTACTAAAACTAAAATTGTATATAACAAAGAAAACCATTGAAGAATGTGGGTTTATTCCCATAAATTGCTAGAAAAATTGGCAAAATACATGAGGAAAAATCAGGATTGATATTAACCTCAGACCAAAATAAATTCTACACCAATATGTTAAATGTAAATAATGAAATCATTTAAAGCACAAAGAATATGTAAAGAAATATTTGGCTGATCCTTACATTGAAAAGAAATTTCAAAGTAAAGAAGAATTTCAAAATTAAAGCAGATCACAAAGGAAAAAGTCAATAAATTGACTACATAAAGGCTTAAACTCCATTATGTCAAAAATATACACAAAATATTAAAGGCAAATGAGGTATGATATCTGCAACAAATATATATTAAAATGTTAATGTCCTTAATATAGAAAGAGGCCTTCAAAAATAAAAATAATATGGATTTCCCTGTAAAAATAAAAAATGGCCAAAGGACATGAACAGGCAATTCATAGAAAAATATATTAAAGATATTCAACTTCACATGTAATTAAATAAATAAAAATAAAATAATACTTCTGCCTTCCAAATTAGCAATCATTAAAATAATATATTAAGTTGTAGAAAGATGTATTAAGTATATGCTTATTCTTATAGCCCATCTGAAAAGTGACTTTATGTTTTCCACATATACATGTTAAACATTCTCCCGAATCTAAAAATATTCATCTCTTTTGACTCTGTTAGCATATTTCTAAGAATATACATAGAAAGATATTTGTTTGAAAAACATAATGTGGCATTATTTATTCTAAAACCCCAATGTCCAATCAGAAAAGAGTTGTTAAATAAATTAAAATTCATTCATAAGAGAGAATTCAATGTAGTCATGAAAATTGTATATTTAAAGGCACAATAAAAGGTTCAAAAGATTGTGTTGAGTAAAAAAAAGTAACTAAAAATTACATATAAAAATCCCATTTATGCAAAAAAAATTCAATGTATAGAATTTAAAACTGAAAGGAAATAAGTGAAGGGTTAAGTGATTTAAGGTGGGGAATAGGTAATTTTTATGTTTTTATTCCATTCATTTCTTTCCCAAATTTTCAAACATACATGTAATTTTTGTTTGTTTGTTTGTTTTTGAGACGGAGTCTCGCTCTGTCGCCCAGGCTGGAGTGTAGTGGCCTGATCTCGGCTCACTGCAAGCTCCGCCTCCCGGGTTTACGCCATTCTCCTGCCTCAGCCTCCCGAGTAGCTGGGACTACAGGCGCCCACCACCACGCCCTAATTTTTTGTATTTTTAGTAGGAGACGGGGTTTCACCGTGTTAGCCATGATGGTCTGGATCTCCTGACCTCATTATCCGCCCACCTCAGCCTCCCAAAGTACTAGGATTACAAGCGTGAGCCACCGTGCCCAGCCAAATACATGTAATTTTATGGAAACATTATTATAAAAAAGATGAGCATCAAAAAATATTAATCCTAAAAAGAAATTATATTTGATAGGCATTGGCCATCTGTCTTGAACTATTATGAGTGCATCTTCACAGTACTGGGTTCTTGAAGACCCACTACAGAATGGATGGGGAGGAGTCACAGGACTGAAGGCATTACTGATGTCTAAACCAGGGGTGAGCAAGGGCGGGACAGTAAATATTTTAGGCTGTACAAGCCATAAAGCCTCTGTTACAACTACTCAACTCTGCCATTTTAGCATGAAAGAGCCATGGACAATAAGTAAATGAATGGCTGTGTTCTAGTAGAATTTTATTTACACATACCAATATTTGAATTTCATGTCATTTTCAATTATCATGAAATATTATTTCTCTCTCTCTTTTTTCAAGCATTTAAAAATGTAAAAACCATTCTTAGCTTTTGTACCAGGTGGTACAAAAACAGACAGGAGGCTGGATCTGTCTTTACCAGAGAGAGAGAGAGAGTTTTTTTTAAAGGACCTAAACTATTTGTCTTCAAAATGCTTTCACTGAGTGAAATTTTTACATCATGACTTTATATTTTACAAAATTTTCATTTTAATCATGTTTGTCATTGGGAAAACTAAAACAGAAAACGGATCTATTACAGGATCCAGTAATTATTTTATCAAGATCCTTTTAACTTTAAATCTAATCACACTCCACGACCCCTACCCCTCCAAGCAAAACACACACACAAATCAAACGAAACAAAAACCTCTCCATGGTACCTATGCTAAAAGGAATTGAAGGAAGTTAAAGTTAGAGAAATAGAGTGCCCACACAGGAGCTCTCATTCCAGAGCTCTTCTCTACCAAACACTGTTTCAATAAGGCGTTGTCTGCCCTCACAGCTAAGATACTCATCTTTAAGAGAAAAGTTAATTTATATTTATGGCATAAAAATTAGGTTGCTGGTAGCTGATCCACAGACTGGCACTTAAACATCATTTTAGTTACTTGCTTTTGAGTTATTAAATTATTTCAGTGAACTGACCTAGGCTGTTGATACTGTTAACCCTGTGACAAAAGAATAGATCGAAATATCAATTGTAAGTAACTGGCTGAGTAATGTTCAAAAATCACCTCACTTTTATATCACTAAGTCATAATTCACACACATACACACACACACACACACAGGCTCCAAATACACCTACATCATCTTTCACTTCCAGATGCACCTGAAAAACAAGTTATGATGTCTACTTTCCGAAGTTCTTACTATATGACTTTCAAATTCTCTTTTTAACTGTTTATTATTAGCATTAACAGTGTTAATAACAAGTGAAATTCTCTTAGTTCTGGTTCATATGATCATTTGTCATGTACAACTCTGTTCAGGACAACAATCATTTTCAAATACATTTGTAGTATTCTCTTCATCACCAAACAATAATAAAACAGAGAGAAAGAAACCATATGTAAACAACAAAGCAATCCATGACCAAATATTTTCATAGTATTCTTACAGGTATCTGGAAACACAAAAAAAGTACATGATCAGAAAATTTTATTCATCAAAAAATGAATTTGGATTACAAATACTATATGTCCATCATAGATATTGGCAATGTCTAACACCATAAATCCTTAAATGACAAACAAATTCACGAGAGGATCCTAGCTAAGTATTTCTTCCAAGGTTTTATTTCCCTGAAGCTCAGAAGTAAATTCTTTGGCCAGTATGAATCACATATGTAATTTGGCAGAAGGAACAGACTTAGAAAAGCTGACACTTATTTTTAGTTTTTGTTCTTACCTCTAAGATTTCACAATGGAATTAATTTTCACATACGCCTCATATACACAGGCATCAGTACTTTCAAACTGCTTAGTAAACGTCTTCTTTCCTCCATCTTCATTCTCTGGTTTGGTTACCTCATCCAGTCTCATGATTTTAAATATCTCCTATATGAGGGTAGCTTCAACTTCATGTCTCTGGCATGAACCCTTTCCCTGTGCTACAGATTCATATATGGAAATACTTCCATGACTTTCACATTTGCAGTACAAGGAAAGCATTCAAATCTAAAAATAGGCAGATCAGAGAGTCACTGATGCTGAGTTTGCAAGAGGAGGCAAAGTGCTGAAGGAGAAGAGGAAGAGTTAAAAAGACTGAGGGAAAGGAGTGCTTCTCCAGGAGAGGGGCCATATGCAAATGAAAACAAAAGTCCAGGCGAAAGGACAAGACAATGGGCAACTGGGTCAGCCAACCTCATCTGACAACTCAACATCCTCTCAACACCTTATGGGTTGGATTGCATTGCAAGAATCCCAAGTAAAAGGTGACTTTCAATGTTTTGGGGGTTCTGTGTGTTCCCAGCAGAGAACCAAGATACTGTTTACCCCGCAATCACCTGTACTCCACCAATGTGAACAGCAGGAGATGAAGGCATTGGGCCACATGATGGCCCTGACCTGTTGAAAGCTAAAGCTCATTTCCTTTTGACCAATATTCTAACTCAAGATAGAAGACCATTGTGCAGAGTTACATAAATGTTACTATTCCCAGAGAAAATAAAAATCGGAATAACATACCCCAAACTACTAACAGGTGTTCTCTCTTGGGATACAATCATGGGAAAGGTTAACTTATAAAATGACACAGTTTTGTAAACAATGTTTTATACTGAGCCTGATATACTTTATATACACCAAAAGTATGTACACATGGTATGATTGTTAAGGGCCACCCTCTTCCCACTCCACCCACAAAGATACCTTGAAATGCCCATGAAGTCCAGAGAGGGGAGCTAGTTGTTGATTTTTTTTCAAACGATTCACATTTAAGCATCTCCCTCTTTTTTGGGAATGAGTGTCATAATTCAGAATCATTTGACTTTTATCTTTTAGCTGTACCTCCCCATATATGTTTTGTAAAACAAAGAGATACCCTAAATTTATGCACAGAGGTCTTCCCAGTGGAAGGATGCATTCCCAGATATAAACATGAACAGGTGCACTCTAAACTCAAGGGAAACCCATGGGTTAAAAAAAAATTCTAATGAAAAAGACAAAGAGTAGGAAGGCACGGTGAGTAAGTTCACAATATAAACTTAAGGGCTGTGATTTCCAGTATGGACTGTGACTGGCTGCACTATAGCTAACTGCTTCAGTTTTCACACCGGAAAAAGGGTCGTAGTCACAATGGGCAAATATTAAGGTCTGGAAACCTATTCTCAATTTAGCAGCTTTGCTTCATGGAGGAAAAAAGAAAGCCATGCACACAGATCTAACTACGGAAGTGTGGACTGCACTGTTTTGTATACCAGCTCCCAATACAATCACTTTTACAGAACTCTATATTTATTGTAAACATACTATTTAGGGGACTTACATTTTAGTGTCCCCTTTATAAAGACGTACAGGAAAACCATTTTCTCAGGCCTTAGTATCAGGGAAAGTCAATGCTGCTTGTCCTGATCAGTTAGGAATGTTTCTAACTTGGGGACTATATGAGTCTTACCACTTCACTGATGTAGCTTTAATACATGTGTATAATCTTGCATAATCCACTTCCATGTACTAAGGCTTCCTGATTTCATCTCACTATTCCATTTGACTTTTGTCCTGATTTCTTTAATCTTATCTTCATCTTACTGAGTTTTTTGTAGTTTTTTTAGTAGCTCATATTATATTTTTAAGTAGATGGATAATAAAATACATTAACTTAACAAACAGTATCCAATAGAAATGAATGTTACAAGCATACAGCTATATGATTAATACCTGATTAAAGAATTTAAACCTAGGGAATGTTTTCAGCCCAGAAGAGACCAACAGGTAACTCTA